>NC_051190.1:64577506-64890575 GCF_015220075.1 Falco rusticolus | reverse complement strand
CAGAAACCTTAGAAGCCAATGCAATATGGACTACTCACAAAGACATTCGTATTTTGTGGGTATATTTAATAAATAAACTTTGATCTTTTGGCAACAATTAAATATTCGGACAGAAAGTAGAGGTCTACTGTGGAAAATCTGTGAAAAGCATATATATCTCCAGCTGCCGTTCCTCTGCTCTAGTCACTAGCATGCTGCCTAGTTAAATGGATTTTGAATCCTTGCTTATGGCAATCATTTTACTTTCAGTTTTCGTATTTGATTTACCTTATAATGCCCTGAGTAGAGATATATGTTTAGCACCACAGTCTATGCAATAGAACAAGGCTAGAATGTTGCACACTGTTTGATAATAATTTTCTGTGCAAAACTTACAAGAGCCACTCATTCAAAAATGTGCTCCAAAGCAGGATCGATACAGAAAACTAATCCTCACTGTTGTTTGGCTTACTCCTCCTTAAAATTTCTAACAAGCAGGAAAGACCTCTGTAGGTCTGTTACTCATAGCTTAGTTGGACTTTCACACTGAACTATTCGTCACCTCTAAACTAATTCTCCCTTATTGCGATCTTTTCTTTTTTTCCAGAGGTTATGGAAAACAATTCATTATCTGCTTTCACAAAGAATCTTTCTGTTATTGAAAACTGTTATCAAATCTCCTCCTAGTCTCCCCCTTCCCGGATTAAGTAAGCCTAGTTCTTGCAAAGTTTTATGCTAGTTCACTTTTTTTTTGGGAAAGTTCACTCTTATTTCTGTTTTTAGGACTTTCTCCAGCTGCCTGGTGTATTCTTTAACATGTGATAACCTGCAGTGGTCACAGGGATCCAAGTAAAGGATTACTAGCTGTAAGTAGAGTAGAAGGAATGTTTTGTGCATTTAACATAAAATCTACTAATTTTCTCTAACCCAGCACAATTGCTTCCTATACAATGGGATGATTTTATTGCTTGTTTGTGATCCATTCCAATTGTTAGGTTCTTTTCTACACCGTGCTTTTCTTGCCAGTCATACTCCATCTTTTGTTAGGGCAGATAGTTTACTTGTGCATGTGTTGTGAATTCATTTAATTGTTTAGCTAAATTATGATTTCTGCTGTTCACCCAAGATAATTCAAAATGTACATTCTGCACTCTGAAAGGTTTGAAGCCTTTTTAGCTTAGTGTCACTTTCAAATGCAAAAAGCATCTTTATCTACCACTTCATGAATTTATATGTCATACCGATTCTTGCAGAACCTGACTTGATGCATCTTGCTCATTTGGAAATGAATCATTGATAACTATTATTTGAATGAGATTTCTCAAGTAACTAACTACCTTCTATCCACTTGTCTATGGGAATGTCCTGTGAGATGTCAAAATCCAAAATCCAGATGCATGACAGTATTTATTTTCCTCTATCCTTACAGCTTTTTATCTGCCATAGAGAGAAATAGATTTGTCCTAACATGATTTATTTATTAAAAATTCATCTTGGCTCTTACTTACTTCCTGGTTATATTCCAGATTCTTACAAATAGACCTTTTCATTATTTGTTCTGATATTTTTCTGGTGATTGAAGTTAGGATGTCTTCTTTTTGATGTTTTAAAAGTAAGTCAATTTTTGCCCTTTCTAGTCTTCTGGAATCTGTATTCCTCAAGTTGCTAAAAATAATTGCTGATGGCTCTGAAAACTGTTTTCTATGTACTTAGTGCTGAACTCCATCAACCCTAGCCAACTTGAAAACTACTGCATTATCCATGTACATTCTACCATTACTTTTTCTTTTTGTAGCTTGATTTTCATCCTTTTATTTATGATTTTAATGGGAGTGGCTATGACATTAAAACTGGTCTTTTAAACAAAGGCTGAAGCAAAAAGATCATTGACCACTTTGAAGATATAGTGATAATGCTGTAACTATGATAGCCTAAGAGTATAAGCAAGGAAAGGTTATGGGGAAAAGGCAATCTCTTTTATTAATCCAATGGATGTAGCTGGAAAATAGACAAGTATCTGCCTCAGGAGCTGGGTTTGTGTTCCTGAAGACTTTGTTTGTTGGGTTTTTTTGGGTTTTTTTTTTTTTCTTTTTCAATTACTAAATTAGTCAGTCTAATAAAAGATATCACTTTGCTCCCCAATTCCTGTCTCAGAATCAACACTTTAGCCCACTTGCTAGTAATTAACTATATTTTATTCTTCAGTTTTTTTCTTGTTAATAATGCACTTAAAAGTCTTTTCTCATGATGCTTTATTTCCCTTTCAAATTCTGTCACAGGCATGTTCCTGGGCCCATAGTTTTTCTCCTATGGGTTTCTGCTATCCTTTTTTACTGGCCTTTAGTAATTTCTGCTACTTCGCATTTGATTATACATTTTTAATTTGTCTTTCCTGGGTATTGGGTAATTGAGGAATGCATGATCAGGCCAGAACAGTGTCTTAGAACACTTTGTACCTTTCCTTCAGATGGAGGTAGCTGATGCAGTGCAGATGCTAGTGGCTATGGCTATACCTAGTGCAGGATGAGGTCCTTAACTGAAGCTAAAGGTGAAGACTTCAAGGAGTGTTTTAAGTTTAAAAAAGAAATTGAAGTCAGTGAGACATGACGACCAATATTTGGAAGGAGAAATAATAAAGATGCTGATAGTTTCTTTTTTAATGAGTTACTTGTAAAGTAATACTAAAATACTACAGAAAAATATTGCTATCTAAAGTTGCCTACAGGCATCTTACTGACTTAGTAGATTGGTTTTTTCCCCCTTCTGTATTAAATGTGAAGAAGGACTTGTATTAAATGTGAAGAAGGACTAAAAAAATTGGCTTCAACATGCTAATGACATCACACGTAGTACATATGTGGACTTTGAGGCATATATACAGATGAACCTGATTGTTTTTTTGTTTGTCTATAGAATTATGAATTTGACGATCATGGGAAAAATATTTTATAGCAATAGGTTATTTGATAGCTATGTGTCATAAAATTTTCCTCTTTTTACAAATTACAATATATTTGGCTAAAAGCTCTGTAAGTATGGAATTACTGAGGGTATCATAACCAAGTGAAAAGAATAGCATGTAGAGTCATAGTATGCTTCTGAGCAGCTGTCATGCTTCACTGCTGATGTGGCAGTTTTTCAGCTGTGTGTAAAAGATAGAGAGCTGTATTTCAAAGATGACATTTTATTACACACTTGCTTTCCCAAGGTTAACTGGACATTTCAGTACATTAGGCTAGTTTCAAACATCCCTTTCATTTTTATCAGGGCTAATTGTGATGATATTCTAGATACTCATGTATACTGCTGGATCCTCAAGAATCCAAAAAGTAGTTTATAAAAAAGATGACCTGGCATATCTGTACATATGAATATAGAATTTAAAATTAATCTCTAGACATTCTCTTAAAGGTAGAAAAATATTCCACAAATAGAAATCATAGCACAAAGTATGTATCAATATTTATAATTATTTATGAATCCTTGGAGACTGGCTACCAGTGATCTCTGTTCATTGTGTTGGTTCTCTGTTGCTCCCCTCCAAGCCTGGCCATGTCTCCTTACTTTTACTGGTGAATGGAAAAAAGAAAGAGGTTTTTATTTCCATTGCTTTTTGTATCTGGCTCTGCTATTCTTTTCTTCTTTCTCATTCCAAATTTAACCTCAAATTCTCTTCTTGTGCTCAGTCAGTGATGATTTCTTGGTGAAGCACTAGGGTTCAAGATTGCACATTCTGCATAAGAAGGGATTATATAAAGTGTAATGCATTTGAACGTTTATTATAGCACATTAAAACAACATATTCCTTGAGCTGGGGCTCAGAGTAGTATCAGCTGTAACAGCTCAGAAAATGTTAACATGCTCACTGGGCTTTACAAAGTAATGCCTGATGAGATTGGCTCTAAAGAAGTGTCATACTTTGCACATAACTTAAACTTGTTCATCCTTGACTTCACACTTGATAAACAAGGTATAAAATATATATTAGGAACAAGAGCATGTTTCAATCTACTGCAAACACAGATCACTGGAGAGAATAAATCATAACCCAGCCAACATGCTTTTCTCCTCCTGCTTCCTCTCCAAGCTCAATTAAGACTCAACATGTTTTTTCTTCTCCCTAGTCCCCTTTTATCTGCTCTCCTTCTCGTGTTTCCACATCCTTCCCCCCATCCTCTTCTTTATCTGATGAGGCTAGTGCTGTAGCATAATGAGGTAATTCCTGGAAGTGCTGGAAGTCCCAGACACCTGGCTGATATATTTTTTTTCTATCCCAGACTGGGTCAGATAAGACCTGATTACCCTTGGGTGTTTCAGTGGTATATGTTCAGGTTAAGTTGGTCCTTCTGGGACCAAATAAAGTTTCTGTGCACTGCAAAATATGCAAATGTCCATCTTTAGATAGAGTGGGTTTGGTCTGGAAATTCAGATCTAGATGAATGGCAAGGAAATAGCCTAGATGTGTAATGAACAGAAGTGTTTTAGGCTTGTCTTCCATCCCGTCCAACACTTTACAGATGTCTAACCCCCGGCTCTCTTTCCTGGCACAGATCCAATTCTGATTTGGCACTGACTCACTCTTCATATGCAATGAATACTCCCAGTCTAGTGAATTTTTAAATACAACCGCTTTGCATAGACTGTGTAAATAAAATATTAACCCCCCCAGCCCCCCAACTCAACCCTCCCCCAACAAAATTCTGCAAAAAATACCATTCCTGAGACTAATTGTTTCAGCAGAGTCTAATCTAAATTAGGTCTCAAACAAAGTAGTTTCCACGTTTTTTTTAATTTTATGTAGCCATTAGAATTGCATGATTATTTCTAAAAACATTGGATTAATTTAGATTCAATAAAGCAATTATAACCGGCGAAGGGATTAACAATTTAAGAGACCTCCAAAAAGGCTAATTACAGGGCCAGTAATTTAGGTGACTGTGTGATGATTCAGCTCAGATTTCCATTTCTTAAGCTTTTGTGGTCTCACTCCTCTCCCTGGTGCTTTAATAGCAAGCTTGCATGCAAATACTTGCTCCTATATGACGGAGGCCTATGCTGCTTTGGGCCAAAATTGATTGCTGAAGTTACATGACTGAAATGCCTCAGGTTAAAAAAAAATAAATCACTAAAAGAAAAACATTCAGTAGAGAGCTATGTAAAGTGTGCTCCCTGACAGTCACTAATGCTCCCGGGATGGAAGAGGTTCTGCAAATAAGGTCAACAGAATTAACACTCAATTACCCCTTAAATATCAAAGAGGGTGCCAGGCATAGCTCTGACAACATTTGAGCAAGATCGTAATTGCAAACCACCTGCTACATGAGCATATGTGGTTAGATGCTTTTTCTTCCTTAGAGTAACTGCTCATCAGCTAATATGAGCTTAGTCGTATTTCATACTATTTAAGAGCATGTATGGCTGTATACATGTAAAGTCCCCTCTTTATGGTTCAGATCTCCCTGCTGACATAACTGTCACCGCTCCACTGGAGTTGGTGGAGTCCTAAGATTTTACGCCAGCTGAGATCACGCTTGTTTATGCAGTCAATCAATAAGTATGGAGACAATGTAAATCCATTTGGATGCTGATTAAATAGGTAGTTGAAATTTGTTTAGTACATGTCAAGATAGATACTGCCACTCTTGTTCCTGTAAACCATTGTGGTTTAGGTTCTGACATAAAGCCTGTTGAAATCAACAAGGTTTTCACTTAACCTCAGGGGGCTTTGGCTCAGAACCACAGTCCAACCATTGTGAAATACACAATTTATTAATAGGCTTTTGTAAAGTCTATTCCAGAGGTATTTTCCCTTTTTTAGCCCCTAAATCTGTTTGGTATCCCATATATTCTCTTTGAAGAAAAAAATAGTCAAACAAGAGAAAGCAAGATTGCAAAGTGTCTCTGAAGGAGATGTCACGCAGTCAGTCAGTCATCCATTTACTAGCTCAGCAGTATAAAAACTGACTCATATGTTTCCCTTTTTCAATGTTCATTGTCCTCTCCCCACCCTCAGACCTTGCTATCAGCCCCAGCAAGTAACTGGTATTAAAGACCTCCTCTTGCCTTTCAAAAGGGAAAGAAAAAAATTAGCTTTTTTTCTTTTTTTGTGTGATTGTCCCAGTTTAGTCCCTAACTCTCAATGGGGTTGTGCAATCTGAAATCCGACCTTTTCAAATTGGGTTTGAAGAATGAAATCACAGCAGAAAAACCCTTTCTTCACATTTTTGTTCATATGCTTTGTGGCTTGCAATCCTACAGTATCCAAGAGTTCAATTAGGCAGTGTGTGATTGACAGGTTCCTGAGTTAAATAGCTGGGATGGGATCATATACTTAAAATAGCTTTAAAAGAAAACCTGTAGACAGACAATCAGTCAGACAATCTTTTCAGGCACTTGGAAAGCCCCTATTTTCCTAAGCACTTGCCCTGTAAATGATCTGGAAGTCTTGCACGTAAAGAGTTTAATATAAAAGATTGCTTGGAGGCAGTTAACATGCAAACATACCCCTTGATTTAATATCTAGGAGGCATTATTTGAAGTTTTTTTTTTAAAAATGTATTGTCGTTGCTCGTTATGAGTGTGACATCACTTCCCCTGACCTAGTGATATGTGTACTTTCTGTGCTGTGACTCTTACCTTCTTTAAGATCAAAGCCTCATTTCTTCTGAATTCAAGCCCACCTTTTCTTTTGCTCTGTTCATTTCCAATACCTACAGGAAAAATTTACCAACAAAGCAAAGGAAAAAGAAAGGCAAAATTTTTTTCCTGTCTTTCCCTGTTGCTAGACTCTGCAATTTGTCAGGTTGGATAAAACTCCACTATTTTCTTGCTGCTATACTTTGGTAGAAACCTCAGTTCTAAAGCCCATGTATGCCAGGGAAAATAGGAATGCCTTGATTCTCTGTTCTTGAAAGAGTGTCACTGCATAGTGTACAAGTGTCCATTTCTATTCCCACATTTACAAAAATTAGACTTCTAAGTTGAGAATTTCAGGAGTGAAGAATAACTTTTGAGTACTTCAACATTTCAGTTTAAGACATCTTATAGAGTTCCTATTGTCACAAAGAGCCTGATAGACCAGGGACTGTAAAAATGGTCCAAACGTTTTTACTTTAGCTTTTTTCCCCCCATTTTAACAAAGCTGGTAAGTATGAACACTCTTTTCCTTTTGTATAGCAGCTCACTAGTTGGAGCTTTTGACCAGCATGCAGAAAACCACAGTTTAGTTCCTTAGTCCCGTGGATTTAAATCCACATTTCTTACCTTTGAAGGAAGTGTCCTGTTATTGCTATAGTCTGAAAAGAGGACACTCTCTGTCCCTTCTTTTAAAGCTGTACTCCTTACAGACACCTCTCCAGGACCCACTAAGCCAGAGGAGGGTTGGGTGCTTCCCCCACCATCCAAGGTGCCACCTGGGAGGATGCCCACCTGTAATTTCGCCTTTATGAGTGCTCCTCTGGAGCTGAGAAGGGGGGCTTTGAATCATCACCAGCAGAAAGGGGTAAACTGGACCAGAGCTCTCCCTAGATCCAGCGAGGGCTTTGCGTACAATGTGATATATTGTATCTGATGGCACAGAGTGCTCTGAGCATTTCCCATCAGCTAACTCAGAGCAGACCCTCCTCAGCATGCTGTATTTGTGATGATTTCACACTGTTGGGGAGGAGCAGAGATCAGAAGATCAAAATACAGCTCTCTGTCTTTTTGCAAATCAGTGGTGAACCCACATCTTAAAGACTGCCAGCGGTTTTGATATCCCTTCTGAAAAAGCATATACAACAGCAAGAATATTTAGGCAGGAGAGCAAGAGTTATAGCCATAAATATGGAACAGATCTTTATGTGAAGATATACTAAATAGATTACGACCTTTTATTTCAGAGAAGAGACATACAATTAGAGGCAATAGGGATATGAGAGAGGGCTAGAAATTCATGAACAGAGAAGGTAATGGGGAATCTTCCACCATTTTTAAAAATACAAGTAAAATTACTGAAATTATAATGTAGCAAGAAGTAGGCAAAGCAACTTGTTAACGCTTAAGTGTTATGGAGAACAAAAATATAAGTGTTTTTTCAATTTTTTTTGTGTGTGAATATATATGTACATACACATGCATATCTTTATAGGTAGTTATTAGATATAATCAGTTTTAAGTAGAGGAAGTTTCTAAACTTCTAGTTGCCAAATGCTGAGAGGACATATCAAAGGACATATCTTGTGCTTGATCTGTTTCTCATACTCTTTCCCTAATCAGCTCATTTGCTCTTTGCGACCCTCCGTTCTCCCCCACATGCTCTGAAGAAAACCAAATCATGTAACAGCAGGTTCCAGGTGCAGCACGGTGGGACAGCAGGTTCCAGGTGCAGCGTGGTGGGACACCAGGAGAAGCAGCTAGCACAGACTGCACCTACAAAATCGGGGAAACCTGTCTTTAGAAAAGACACTGGAAATCCACAAATTCCGTGTTCAGGCATTTAGGCAAATTGAGTCTGCAGGGTTTGAGGCTGAGCTGAAGAGCCATTCAAGAGCCTTCATAGGAAGTCTTTTTAGGGCAAGAGACTAGGTTTCTAGCCCTCTGTGGTAACTGATAAAATATTCAAGCCAGGAAGGATGCTTAACAATATTTCTCTCATTTTTCCATTTGCCTTAACATTTTATCTTGATAGTATAAATAGGAGTCATTCTTTTTTCTCAGTGTTACAAAGTAATCAGGGTGGTCTTTGGGTGAGCTGGATGGCTGCAGGGAGTCGGGTTCCTTGGGAGAAGGGAACGGATGACCGAAGCAGTGTGAGCTGCCAGCTCTCAGGCATGTGCTGCAGAGTCCGGGGGCTGGTGTGAATGCTTTTCCTCTGTGCTGTCAGAGAGGATTTGGGGACAGTGACATCCATTGCAAAGTCTGGAGAGCACAGTCTCCTTTGGCACTTTGACAGTTTGTTACTCTGAAGCATTCTTACATCTTAAAGGATTTTGGAAACTGAGCTCCTTCTAAAGACATAGGCGTGCTCTCCTGCTTACAAGTTAACCATGTTCT
Source organism: Falco rusticolus (assembly GCF_015220075.1). Classification (NCBI taxonomy): domain Eukaryota; kingdom Metazoa; phylum Chordata; class Aves; order Falconiformes; family Falconidae; genus Falco; species Falco rusticolus. Next base: position 64,881,563 of record NC_051190.1, on the reverse strand, counting down.
CTAAACAATTGATAGATCAATGATGTAACATTAGTCTCTGACAAGTGTTGAGCTAAACTGCTGTTTAGATGTAAGTCAGACGTCCCTAATAAACACAGCAATGTGGTCATCATACTTGAGACTTTTTCTGAAATTAAAATCTTTGAAACTGATACTTTTGAGGCAAGATGAGCAGGAATATAGGGTGAGTATCTATGGTATCTCTCTGCATTTCTCTCTTTGCAGTTTAATGTGATATTATGATATTAACAGCTTTCTGTGTGGTACAGAATAAGTTAAGAAGATCCGAGTATGACATTACAAGGAGATCTACAAAGAGTTGTAAACTATATCTGGCAAAACTTCCAAGAAACTCAATAGAAATGTTCTCCTACTCTTCCTTATTTAATAAAACCACTTGTGAGACAGATAGTACTAATTTCCAACAGACTTGCAGAAAAATATGCATGTGGCTTCTTCTGTAACCTGAGGACTGGCATAATTTTAGTGAGAAGTTATTCCATTTTCTGCAGAGGATTACTTACGTGAGGTTACAGAGCCCTTAGCTAGTGGGAATTCCCAGCTGTCCATCACAATGACTTGGCAGTTTCAGGAAGGGTAAAGAAAAAGAGCTGGATGGGCAATTTTCAGTTGGCTTTAGCTGGATTTTTAGCTTGTTCTCATTAGAAGAGATGATCCTATTGAAGAAAAACATGAAACATATAAAGATTATGAGTAGTTTGTTTTCCATAACTGGCAGGGTTTAAACTATGCTCTAAAATATTTTTCTCATTCTTGTAATGTTTTCCCTAGTGCATTCTTCACTTACTGATGGTATTTTTCATCACATGGTGTTATTTATTCCAGAGGACTGTGCCTTAAGCCATTTAGGCATTTAATATAGCCTTGCCATGATAAAGAGGAGGAACTAACCCCCCAACTTTTAAAGTCTTCTAGAAGTAAATGCCTGCCATATATTTTCCACTTTTGATCCACTTATGCTGGGCTTGCTTTGGGGAAATCAAGTCAATGTAGTGCCCCAAACAACTCCCCAATCCCCCAAAACCCCAGCCCCTGAGAAGTAAGATTTTACTCGTGTCAGCCTAAAACAAGCATCTGAAATTTGTTAAATTAAGATGCCTGTTTCCTTCTAGCTGATTATTTAGAAAAGCTTTTGGTATCCATCTCCCACCACTGCATTGCAGACATCTAACAGTGCAGACATTGCATCCAGAGTTCATAGACAATGTGAAGTCACAAGTGGGAATCCTGATGAAAGGAAGAGATTATCTTTTTCCATACCAGGGACTCTAATACAGCCACTTGATTTGTTTTGATTGTTTGAACTGTTTGTTTTGAACATCCTATGTACTGTAATAGTAAAAAGGAAGACTACTTGAAGTTATCCTGCCTACAGCTGGAGCATTTGGGAAGAAAATAAAAATCATACTTTCCCCTAACAGAAAGGGATGAAACAGGTAATAAGCAAACAGGGAGTTGTGGGGTCTGATATGCAACAAGGAGAAGACCCAAACCCCTTGTTTAGAGGTGACGAAGAGAAGAATAAGTGTCTGGGGACCAAGTGATGTAGAGTTGATGTAATACAGAAGGTCACTGGAACTTGTTGGCTTGGAAATCAGGATTGTCCAAAAACCCCCGCTAAGTCAAACAAAACACTCTACAAAAAAACCCTCTTCAAACTCTCCATGTGAACAAGTGAAATAGTTTTCAAAGCTTTTGTTTTACCTGTCCATCCAGTAAATCTGAGCAGCGTCCATTTAGAGAATATTGTTATGTTGTGTTGTGGGGGTAAATCAAGCTTAGGGTTAGAGGCCGGAGTCCTGTTGATACCTTCTAGCAATTTCCTTTGCAAGGCAAAAAAGAAAGAGTCCCATAACACATCCCAACACCTATAGCAGTCTATTTGTCAGCATTACCATAAGGACTGCCTATGTCACTTTTCTATGGAATGTTTTGCTCCATCACTATTTACCAGATTTTAGCATTCCTCATGCCCCTACTATGAGGCCAAGTTCTAGTTGTTTATTGCTGTCATACGTGCTGAAGACTAAATGCATTTCAGCTTTATTTTCTGCAGATAGGGTGTGAAGTTTTATGGCATGTTCTATTATGGACAGGTACTGTACACAATAGGTGCTGAAATTTCTTGCTGTGTTTGAAAGCTTGAATGAATGCTGTAAAACATAAGGTCACTTCTGAACTCCCTAGAAACCTGAGCAGTGCTAGAGCAAAAGTCAGCTGTAGAGCAGCTCTGCCAGAAGTGGCAGAGACCTCCGGATGAAAAGGATGCTCAGAGCTGGCAGTGAGGGGGGAAGAAGAAAAGCTCTCACGGGGCAGGTCAGAGGACTAGTTCGTGAAGAGAGACGTGAGATCACTGGATGACTTGGTGCAAACCTCACTTTTGTTCAGATACGTGTTTATACTCATCTTCACTTCAGTTATCTTCCTTCAGTAAGTGAGTGGCGTTTAAAACTCAGGAGCATAACCAGCCCCTGAGAAACATTATTGCTGAAACTCAGTTCACAGTCTACATGTCTGCCTTTTGCTCCTGCTTGTCTCATTAGAGCCACTTGAGTCCCCACCAGCCTGAATGAAACAGGAATAGGAGAACAGGATATTTTATGGGGAAAACTGTTGCACAGTAGACCATACAGCTACACTTTCGTATTTTCACACAAGTCTATCCCCTGCTCTCATGCTTTTACAAAGGTTTCCTGAGGGTCTTCTCACAAATGATGTGAAGCAAAGTTTTGAGAGAAGAAAAGATCATTTAAATGAAGACTTTCCTTGCAGTGTGGGTTGCCCAGTGTTTTAGTGGAGGCAATTTAATCTCTCCTCGACTGGATATGGACTGACTGATTAAAGCCCCCCTTTGTGCTCTCCCGTGGCTGCTGACCTCATCGGTGAGGGACTGCCTCTGCTTCAGCGTGGCGGCACCGAGCTTCCATCTGGATACAGTGACATTCAGCACAAATGAAGGGCTGGCATGCGGGACTGCTGTGGAAAGAAGTGACTTTGTCTTAATTCTTTTTTTTTTTTTCTTGAGAGAGGTAGCACTGCCGGGCCCCTTCCATTGTACACGCTAGAGCACAGAGCAAATGTTCAGGCTATTGATCAAATGAAGAAATGCTGTCAGCCCCTTGAAGTCTCAACCATTAAAAGGGATACATATAGTAGGAGAATGCAAGCCCAGCCATGCACGTCTCGGGAAGTCAGAGGGAAGCTCTTCTAACTGCACAGACTTTTTGAATTAATTTAACTTTCAGACATCAAAAGGTAGACAAAATATATAAACAGCCAAAATATATGAAAAAAGTAATTGAATTATAAGAATGCATCATGTTACCATATTTCAGTCACATTCCTGCCACATAGGGAGCCAGTCAGAAAATTCCCCATGTTTTATAACCCATTATATGCATTGCGCATTTCAAACTATTTTGTGAAACAACTGATATCCTAAAAAACATTCAAAAAATCACACAAGACAGTGAGCTTGATTGGTGGGCTTTGTAGCTCAGCAGTGGGAACAGGTTTGTGTGGGATTGCCTGACTCCAGGTCAGATTTTTAGGACCAGTGGAAATGGTTCCTAGAGCTGGATGGGTGCGATTTGCCTACACCTTGTATGGGATTTTTTTCTTACTTGTCTTTGCAGTACCATTCTCTCTCACTTGCATCCTACAGTCTCCATGTACATATTTCCAGCAGATTTTTCATCACCTCACACAAACCAGCTCCTTGTCTGTTGTATCTGCCACCATTTTTCAGCTCCACTGTAGCTTGCTGTCCTCTTGTTGGGCTGTTTTACTTCCCTTGTCTATCATCTCCCAGATCTCAACTTGCTACCATTACACCTGTACTACTAGTGAGCTCACATCACACCTTTTCCTCAGTCATCAGGTGTATTTTAGGCACTACTTTATTTTTAAAAAACTCTATAGTCTTTTGCTGGGCCTTATATGTCATTATGATCCTGTAATTCTTCCTGTCGATTTAATATAAACAATTTTTAATTTGGCATGAAAATCTGTTGCCTCATAGCTCCTGCTATCTAAAAAGAAAAGCATTTTCAGCTCATTGTCACACCTGAAAACCTGCTTTCTTTTCTATCTATAACGTCTTTCCTATCATCCAATTAAATAACTGCACTGTTCAAGTTGGTACATCATTCAGGGATATATTTTACATAAAAAGCACAAATCAGAATTCATTTACAAAGTCCAATATCGTATTCTCATCCTGAGGTTGGAGTCTTTCAGAGACAGTAATATACACCAAAGTGTCTCATGTTATCTTGTTACTATGGAAACAGTGATGCAGTACTGTTATGGGTGGAGATCTGTGACATTTGAAAGCACAGTATAAAACTGATATACTCCATGGCTCACATTTTTATTCATCCTTAGTGCTATATAATAGCATAGCACCACAGTTGTGATAGTTATCTTGCTCATGTGTGTGGGTAAGTAATATCGTGTGGAAGAAGAAATAAAAGAACGGAAATTTTGAGACTGAATAGGGAATAAGGGATCAGACCTTCTGCCACTGATTTATTGTATGTCTTTGGAAAATACTTTTGAGGAAATCAGTCTGTCTCAGTTCCCCATCTGTAGCATGCCCTCTATTTCATTCTCTCTTTGTTTTCTTTATTTAGGTAACAAAGCTTTTAATGCAAGAATGCTTCTAGCTTTGGTCTTAGAGTGCATGGCACAATTTTGGGAAAGGTTCCATTAGGCAACAGCAGTACAAAAAAGACAAAATATGCCTACTGTAATAGAACTATGCTGTTAGAAACAAAATGTATTTAGATTTTGGTTTTTTTACATGGTAGATGGCATCCATTCTCAGGGAGCTGGAATGATCAATGGGATAAAAATTTGTGCTCTATGGAAGTAACTAAGAAGAACAGAAAGGAATAATGTGATATGATTTGTAACCACAAAGAATAACACTGCATTCTGAAGATCTTGACAAAAAGTTTGTTTGCAGGAAAACTCATCTGTTTTTTTTTAATTGTAAAAATTGGTCTAATGGAAGAATGCCATTTTCCCTTACACAACTGGCCATGCTTGCATTTGTAGACCATTCTAACTTCCCCACCACAACTCCTCTAATTGCTTTTTAATATGGAAAAGAAATTTCTAATTTTTTGTGCTGCAAGTACAGATTTTGTAGGCTGAAGTTTCCTGTTGGAGCTGGTTGTTAATTTTTCTTTTTACTAAGTAGATTATTAATGGAAGCACTTGCTGATTTAGTCTTCCTCATAGATTCTGTATTTTTAACAAAGTCCCTAGCTAGCAGATATAGAAAAGTTTATTGAGAGAAAGACTATTCCATAAGAAGAGATTTCTGGAAAGATTATCCCCTTAATGAGTGGTTATATTTACTATTTACTCATTTGTTTTATAATGCCTGGAAGTATAACGACAGGCCAAGCTGTCATTTTGCTAGATGCCAGACAAGCACTGACTCTAAGTCAAGCAACCCGCTTCTGTGTTCCAGTGATTCAAACTTAGGAAGTACAAAATCAAAGCAGGGTGGAATGGCACAAAGAAGGGGCATGTGAACTTCAGCCTTTCACTTTCCTCGCTACTGTTGAGTTTATACTATGTTCATGCCAGATTTGTGTTTTCCATGCTGATAATGCAAAGCCTTCATCTCCAATTTCTGGCAGCAATTCTGAAACGACACTCTTTGAAATACTTCAGTTGCTTTCTGCTATGGCAACTATGAATGAACTGATGACTGATGGTTAAAAGGATTTCTAGTTCCCTACATAAAGGTGTTTTGTTACCTTGCATTCAGGGGAGACCTTACTATCTATGCTAATTTTTATATTTAGGCTGCTTGTTAATGAGTGTTCCACAAGTAACAGATTCTTGACCCTACCCAGACTCTTTAATTTCTGGAACACTGTCTGAGTAGTTTATTTCTTTGTTTTTGTTTGTTTGTTTGTTTGTCGTGTTCCCCCCCCCCCAAATTACAAAATTACTCCTCTGGTGAAACTTGCTTTTTAAAAATACATAAGATTTTCTGTGTAAAAAATGTGCAGCTGTGCTTTTTGTGTGTGGTTTGTTTTTTTTTTTAAGTGGTTGTCCTACCTGTTTAATTATTATGCTATTTCTCTCAATGGCAGCCTCCAAAAGGCTCAGAGAAAGTCCAGCTAAGCCTTTTTAGTATGAAAAGTTTACAGATTTCTGATTTAACACACACGAATAAACCCTAACCAACAAATTGAGAGATACTGAGAAGGTCAGTGAGGTGAAGCTTGGATGAGGGTGTGATATGCGAAAATGATTTTGTAAAGAAAAGTTCTCATGCTTGAGGGATGGTATTAATCTGTTACTGAGAGTCTGTTGCTACCCTGCATACCTACAAATTGCCCTTTGCACTGTGCTTTAGGTGTAATAGGTCCTCATTTCTAAATTTCATGCAGTAGCTTATTTGTCACAGGAGGAGGAACCAGCACACTGGGGTGTTATACAAGATCTCTCATACAAATTACTTCATTAAGCGTACAAGAATACACTCTTCTGTTACACTTACCTCTTGTCACCTGTGATCCAAGAACTTCATTCTCCATGAGTTACAGGCAGAATTATATCTTCCCTGAAGTTTGTAACAAAAATTGGTTCGTACAGGTGGTTCCAGTGCTCCCACATTGGCCCAAATCTCTGGCTGCCTTGTTCTGCTGCATGTCACTGCAGTGGGTCTTCATCTTCTCTGATTTCAGCCACCTTAACAGGCATTTAGACTGAGCCATCTCAACTTTGCTACATTTGTCTTAGACACCTGTGACAGAATAACATGTACTGTCTTCTGGACTCCCTTAATTTCACAGTCTATATTTTTAAATGTATGAGATGGATCCCCAGAGTATGCTTCATAACAAGAATAGTTATGTTTTATACTTTTTTGGTATGTATATTTAGAGATGTCTGAAATGTGAGGGAGACCAAATGAAATATATCTATTGCTCACTCAGCTAAAATGTGTTAAATTCTATCCTGTAATCACACAGAAACATGGTTCTGATATTGCTTTAAATTATTTTAAAATGGGAAATATGAAATGAATGTTTTGCTTAACAGCTCATATTATGATCGTGGAAAAGGCCATGAACTCTAGGCAATTGTACTGTGCTGAAAGAAAGGAAATAATTTGCATGGAGAGAAAGAAGAATGTCTTGATTTAGAAAAAGCTGAGCAGTAGAGATTGTCTTCGTATGTGTTTATGTGCAATTTGTGTTCAGCACTTGGCATGCTTGGTGATACTTTAACAGGAAACCTCACCATGTACTCTTCATTTTCTCCTCTTTTTTATTGCTAGGAGATGACTTTCCAATAAAAGGTCAGGGGGTGTATTTTTGCTGTTGAGCTCCCCAGCTGTGTGTGTGGACAATGCAATCTGTTTGACACTGATTCTGCTTTCAGCTGCAGTAATTGCAGTTGAAAGAAAAGCAGAATAACTTCAGTGACTTCAGTGGATTCAGAGCAGCTTTGTCATGACTGAGCCCCTTGTGCTGATGCCTACTCTGCAAGCAGCCAAGCTCTGGCTTAGTCTCAAAGTATCCATCCTGCTAAAACAGAGCTGGTGTATTTGGTGGTGTGTGGTTTCTTGTCCCTGATCCCCCCCCCACAATTAAGAGCTCATACCAACAACAGCGCATTGCTGAGCTGTTGCTGATTCTCCCTCTCTGAAGAGCTGTGGAGCTTGAGCAGAGGAGGTCTCCCAGCATAGCATTAGGAGGCTGATTGTTATAACAGGTTTGGATTGAGAACTTTAAGCATCAGAGGAAACGTATGCTGAATGTTTCTGCAGGGCATGTTGATGGGACTCAGGAAATGCCATATTTATGCATATAGTGCTTTCCCTATCCTCTTGTAGCTAAAAGCCAAAGACATCTGTCCATCCTACCCCCTGAAGATGCTCTCTGTTTTATTTTACAGAACTACCCTCAGTGGCAATATGCAAAAATGTTTTGAGATACAGTAGAACATAATTAACTTACCCACTTGAATAATAGCATAAGCATCATAACTGTTCCTTCAGAACATGATAGAAGTTATGACGGGCTTGGAAAGAGAGAGAATCCAAACAGACTAATGAGTAATTTATATCTGAATGTAAGCCTCTGCGAGTACTAACAAAGATCAGGCTGATGTCACTCTTTGAGAATTGTTTCACCAGACCTGTGGAAAACAACAGCACAAGACCCATGCAGCTCTGGTGCAAACTCTATCTCCTCTTTAGATTTCAAGTACAACTGTAGAGATGACTACTCGGCCCTGGCCAAAAATGAACCATCAGATTTTCGGGACTTTGCTAACTTCACTAGTAAGTGCTCCAGAGGAAGGCTGGCCTCTGACAGCACTGCTGTGCTAATTTTCCTGTGCTGAGCACTCACCTCATTTTTCTTTCAGGTAATAGATGTAATGCCTTTCGAGCTTTTGCAGATCCATAGCACTTCATTACTAGACTGGGGCTTTGGTGATTAATTTGTTGCAGCAATGAGGTGCTGCCTGAAAAAGGGCTTCTGAGGAACAAAGCAGCCCAAGCAAGCTGCGCTTGGCTGTGGAAGTTTTCTTTTGTCTCTATGGTATTTCATGCATATAGCTGGTCTGGCTGGAAATGAAGAGAAATCCAGTGAGAGGCATGAAAGGTAGAAAGACTAACAGACCAAAAAATAGATAAGGGGCTGTTCTCTATAGCACCTAGAAAACTTTTGGACTTAACTTTTTTATGGACATAATCAGATTTTTAAGACTTGAAATTTTAGCACATGGAGCTGGCAGAGGTGATGGTCTTACGCAGTTGTAATTCCAAAGACCATTGCTTTATCTCCTTATACTGTTTTTGTGATTCCTGTACACAAAATTACATCAATTCTGGGGCACTTAATTTCACCAGAACACTTTGCAAGGCACTAAGATCGGTGATATTCTGATCAACACAGAATAGCTATAGTCCAGCAAGGTATAGAGAAAATGAAAAGCTGAGGTAGTTTCTGGGCATGGACTTGTGCAAACTGATTGTGTTAAGTTCCTCTGATGAAGTAGGAAACAATGTGGAACAATGAGAGTTTTGGCTACTAAAGTGACTACAGGTATTTCTGTATTTATATCAAAATATAGTCTGTTTCTTTAGAATGCAGAAAATTTCAGGTGTTTCACTGTGTCAGTCTGGTAGCAGCAACAAATGAAAGCAAACGCCTATCTATCTAATAAAGAGGGAGTTTATGTTATATTTCAATAGAGTTGTAAAACAAATTGCACTGACCTTACACAAGAGCAGTCTTTGAAGGGCAGACTTTGTTCTCCTCCCTTCCTGTGCTAACCTCTTGAAGCAGTCATTAAATATTCATTCCAGCAATTATTCTGTCTCCAGTTTGGACTGTTTTGCCTTCTTGCAGGTGAGAATTTATAGTGCCAGGAGTAAACTTTTTGTTGTTTTTGTGTATGGCACTTCCACTGAATAGTAATGAATGCAGAACACACTGAGTGGCAGGCTAAAATTTATTCTGGACCATAGGTTCCTGGGCCTTCAATTATTCTTTGCTATAATCATGTCCTGCAGTCTTTTTCACGCTGTGGCTTCATTTGTGTGCCATGTGCCATCCGTGTGGCACAGAAGCTGTGACTCAAAAGACCCCTGTTACTATCGAGGAAAATGATAAGCAGAGAATAAATAGAAAAATGTATTGCAGAGCTGATTTAACAAAATAAATTTTGATGTATGGCTGCATGCCTTGGTTTCCCCTGGATCTGGAAAAGGAATTACCAACACAGGGTGAGAAAAATCTGGTGTAAAGTAGAAGCAAATGGAAATAAAAAGAAAAATCTCTTATGAGGTTCTTAATCGGCCTTTTAAACTCAGTATGTGTGTATATAGAAGTTAATACTTTTATGGACCAAATCTTGATGATTGTTTCTTAATTACTGTTGATAGATCATCTAGCAATATATATATATATGTTAATACTTAATACTTTTATGGACCAATTGATCATTGTTTCTTAATTACTGTTGATGGATCATCTAGCAAACCAGACCAAAGCTCTAGTCTGTACATCACCTTGCATATTTACTGATTTTGACCTTTGTCAGATAGTCAGCACAATTTTTCTCCCTGTGATGACAGTAAATGGACTTTGGAAATTATTTTACATTAGAAAAGAAAAATATTCAATATTCATTACATCACTCCTCAGGAAAATTATACTGAGGAACAGGGTCTGCTTTCCAGAAAAGTGTCTTTATGTCTTTGTTTTAGGCTTATGGAGCAAAAGAAAGAAGGTGAAGAGTTACATCCCCATAAGAGAGAGTGTATATTTTGTGTTATCAATGCCAGCCCCTATCTTTATTGATAGCTTCTACAAGTACTTAGCAAATCAGGCCAGGCATGCTCCCTCTTAATGAGAGAGACCTGCAGAAGATGACCCCAAACCCAAAGCAGCAAGATGGTGCTATAAGAAAAAAAAGTATCATAGCCTCTTTTGGACACTGGTGGAAGTCAAGGAAGGCTTGTGCTTCAGGGTTTGTAAGAGTGAATGTAAAAGCAAAGGTAGAGCTGTCCTCCTGATAACTTTGTTTTCAAGGAAAGGTAATGGCAAAATGACACAAATACTTTCAAGGAGCATCTCAAAATCGTACACTGAAGGTGTGAATAACACAAATATGCCTTACAATAGAGAAACTCTTGAGCTTTATAGTAAATACTGGATGTGACCTAAGTCTTTCACAATGTGAGCTGACTCTCAATACAGATCATGCCCCCCTCCCATCCATGGACACACAGCCTTCCTCCTTTCCTCCCAGAGATCAAGTAGCATCTGTATGGCAATCTCAGCAGTTCTTGGCATGGAAAAGCACTATGTAATAAATAAGTAATAAATTAATATTTAATTAAAGCTTCTTTTAATTAAAGTTAGCACCTGAAAGGAGGTGGGGAGACAGGCCTATGTGACCAGTTAGTGCTCTGCAGAACAGCAGTGACCACTTTGCAGAGGCTTACGTAAAAAGCAGAAGGTTACATTATAGAAAAGAAGACCTATTGCATCTCTTAACTGATCTACATGGTTAATGCATGACTAATACTTCTTGGAATATAATTATGTGGCCTGAAATCCTCATGTGATAGTGCATACTGCAGTCCTGTGGTCCAGTGGCCAAAGGTGCAACTCTGAAATGACTATTTGACTTCACTCGTTTTTAGTACTAGTGTGTAGCTTTTGTTAAATACAGGTCAGGAGATCATTATGTGAATGGCTGCCTGTTGGGACTTGCCTTTTCTTTAGGCAGATTTTTTTTGGTTACAATTGGTTTCTCTCTATTTATGTTTCTGTAACATAAAGGCAGTTATGTTAAGGTAAGGGCAGCTGCAAACTGTTCAGCTTCTTGTGACTACCCTCTGGTTTCTGAAAAGCTGCTGGAACAAAAATCAGCTATGTAAAGGTGGTGTGCTCCTTGCTTATTATTATCTAGTTTTGCTCAGGCTCTTCAGTGGATGGAAGCTGTATGTAGATTTTTGGTAGTGGTTCAGGTGGTTCAATTAATTCATTCTTCCTTTCTGCTGGTTTGACTTGCTGTGTGCAGAGAGTGGGTTTAGTGCACTCATAATGGCTCTGCTTTTGAATGGGTATAAACCTAAGTGACTGGAAGAATGATCTCACCTTTTCACATTCAGCCCAGTTCAGCCCATATATTAATATTCCTTGCATTTTCTTGTGCATCTCCTCAGAGAGCAGATTAAAATTAAAATTCTGCCAAGGCTAGGTAGCAGAAAGGATTAGTGAGCTAGGTCTTCACCTCTAGAGAGAAAGGTGACGTGCAAATTATTCGACTGGACATATCCTTATTCTGGCAACTATTTGTATGGATAAAAAAATCTCCATGCAACTGATTGTGAAGGACCAAAACAGCAAAAAGGCTGAAGGACAGGATTGAAGTACAGTACATTGAGAGGGTTATACATACTTTGCCTGTTTATCTCAAGCTATAAGCATTTCACTTTCAAGATCAGCTCTTTACTGACAGAACTTTAAAATTATTGTGCCCAGTCCTCCCCCACAAACATTCCTTCAAAAGCTCTGAACCAGGCTAAAAAAAAATGACCAACGAAATAAAGCCACCCCTGTCTCATAACCTCTTTGTAATTTGAAGGCCAAATGTAATATCTCATTTTGGAGGAAAAACTTCAATGGGATTTTCTCTTGAATGAGCAGAGAACTGTCTGAGCAATATAAAATGAGCACTGCACTACTCAATTTCATGCCTGTGTCAGGTTTAGGAATTGAACATTTGGCCTAAATTGTAAGAATGAAGATAACTATTGTAAGTACAGAAAGGGGACCAGTAAATGTAATTGAAGGAATGTCCTTGCCTGCATAACTCACCTTCCAAATCTTTCACAAAAATAGCAGAAAACAAGCTTTCAGAACCTTCCCTTGCTTTTTGTTACCATATTGTTAATGTATTGAAAAACTGGGACATGCACACACATTATATACACAGTCTCTTAAACATGTGCATGTGTAAATATATAGAAGTGATACACAAACATATCCCCAGACCAGCATCACCCTTAAATACAATATCTCCACTGTCTGATTGTTATTAGCAGGAAAACCCCACCAACAGTGCAGTCATCTGTGCTTCAGAAAAATGTAAATGTCAATTTTTGGTCTTTAAAAATTATTAAGCCTAGTAAAAGATAGTAATTTCCAGTGTTTGCTTGGTTGGTAAGATGCAGGAAAGTGAGCATTACTCCTGAGAGCTGCCATTGGTTAGCTGGAGGGAAAATGGATATCAATTATACATAATCTAAGAAGCCTCTGCATAATAATCAGGCCCAGTAGGGGCTTTGGGGCAGCTTCGTTATTCTCTTGTAAACACAAGAGCCCAGATAGACATGTCAGTCAGGAGTAGCGGCTGCAATTCTTCTTTTTTAACACCTTCACATTCTATTGCTTCAATATGCAAACAAGGCTGTTTAGCTGAGGGTTGAGGCTGTGCTAATGAGCTCCCTGCACTAACCCTGAAGTAAAAGGGTTCTGTTTCACAGCTGCTCAGAGACTAGCTCCTCTGGGCATGCTCAGGTATTGGAAAATAATTCCTTTTAAACAGAGAAACGCCAATCAGGATTTCTTGCATACTCTTTTCTCAGCGTGCTAATGTAATTACCTCATAACTTGTGAACTTTTTACGGTGGCGGAAAAATGTTTTGTCTTTGAATTATGTATTTTTGTCACCTGAAAGAAGAGAGGACTTGGAAAATTTAGTAGATGTAAAAATCATACCTTCCCTTAATTCCTGGAGCACCATAACTCAAGGCTAATTTTCACATTTCCTTCTTAAAGGTGGACGGTCCTTTTATCCCTTGCCTCCATGCATTTCTCCATTTCCTTTTCACTGGTCCATGTTATAAGTGACAGATGAGGCTCCTAGTGCAGTGCTGCCAACTTCATTCTTGCTCAGCACTGAAAAGGCCAACTGGTGTTGGTTTAGGACCCTGACTCTGTCCTAAAGCTAGGTTTCAGGGCATTGCTGAACTTAACCAACTGCATAATTGCCTTGGTAAAGACACACAGACCCCATGATAATCCTTTACGGATGAGCCGACATTTACAACTCATGATATGAAACCTGATGATCTCTCGAATATCCAATTATTCTTATGAATAAAGTAGTTTTCTGCCTGGAACAGTCAGGAATCCCTGCTGGGTTAATTTAGCATCTGATAGAAATCATTGGGGTTTTCTGTTTAAAATAGGGCAGCGTATGATTTCTTATACAACTCTGTGAGATGCTCCCTGTCTTCATTCATTCATTCACTCTTCTCCAGGACCGTGCCTTCTAGCAACATGACACAGGAGAGCAGACCTGTAGGCAGAGCCACAAAAATGTCTGTCAAGTGCAAGTTACAACTATCTCAAACTGTAACACATTCCTATGAAGAGAGACAGCACGTTTTTAACTATTTAGCAGTCAAATATTGTGATCTACTCTTATTCACTTTGTTATTGGTTGGGTTTCTAATGGCTGTCTCTGTGTGTGACAATCTGTATTACTGAGTCAGTGGGAAAGTCTTAGCTTTGTAATATTTCAGCACTTAAATTATTTATTATGTTAGCTTTATGGCATATTAAAACCTTGCTTAGACAGGTAGAGCTAACTCCCTTCTGCCTTGCTGAAGCTCATTAAATGGCCATCATAACTGGACAGACTTAATTGTGTAACATCCAAATAACTCTGTCATTTGGATTCAAACCCAAGGCAACTGGCCTACCCAGAAATCTCACTTATTTGACTGTGACTAGCAAATGATTAAAGTATACTGTAAACAGTGTACTTATGGCATGTTGGTGAAAATTTACAAGTAAAATTAAGAAACTGAATTAAGATGTGACTTTGCTTGTTTCAGAGCATTTTTAAATTATAGCAACCCATTTTAGTATTGGTGTCTCCACCAAGCAGCAAACTCATTTATTCATCTTTTTAAGACATTTTAAAAATAATAGTTGCCAGTGGTTACATTTATCTGTAGTTTGGAATTCAAATTTTCCAGCTCAGAGAATAAGTGACTGAAAAAAATACCTGCTTTCCATTCAGGTCAGCTTTCCATTTGTCAGTTTACAATCTTCAGTTCACTTTGCGTGGTCCAAATGATGAGCTTTTAAGCACTGTTACTATGAAATTATTCTATTGCCTTACAGCTGTCGATAAGGAAGAATGCTGAGGTAATTAAGACATTTTTCTGGGACTCAGAGGACCCCCTCTTCTTCTGAAAAGTGTCTATGTCATTTCAGTCAAGTCACTTGGTGCTAAGGTTTTATGAAACACTTCTGCAAAAACTCACTAGGCGCTTCCTCTTTCTGCAGTCATAACCCCTTACAGCTGGATTACAGGTGTCGTAAGGGTCTGTGACCCAGAGGAGTGCCCACTGCCAGCATATGTGGAAAGTTTTGACACTGAAATCAACATTTTTCTTCCCTTCATTTTGTACTCTGCTGTATCTATTTATACTTCAAGCAGTTAGGACAAAAATGCCTTTATGCTGTGGCTATGTGATAGAAAAAAACTCCTTCAGGAGCAAAAATTTCATTCTGACTATTAATTTTCTACCAGATATTTATCAGGTAAGGACTTCTATACAGTCAGTAGCATCCAAGAAAGGTGAGATTAATCTCATATAAATATGAAAAAAATCAATGAAATCCACTTGCTGCATTCATATACAATTTGCCATTGACATTTTGGTTTCTACAAAAGGTAACAACAGGGTTATGACACTAAAGTGGACAAAAATACTTAAATACTATTACTTCAAATTAGTAAGTGAACTGTGCTGTATGATCAGGGTAATTGTGCAGTGATTTATATTTGGTTTGGGTACTCAAAAGAAAAACAGATATAGCCATGCAAAGGTGCACCGGAAATATTTTTTCATCAAGTGTCACCAAAATACTAATACTTATTACTTCATTCTATTTAAAAATACCTTGCATTGTAGTTCAAGGTAGTGATGTTCAACCAATGGATTTACAGAGTCCCAAAATCCAGAAAATTTTATCATCTCACAGAATAATTTCTTAATTCTCTAGGATTTTGCAGAAGACTTAAAAAATCTCACCATGCTGTTTGTCTGAAAGGCTAAACAAAAAAACAATGAAAAACGAAAATAGGATCACTCTTTAATCACTCTTGGGATGCTTTTCCCTTCTTTCTAAAAAACCCCAACATATATGTTTATTCTTTTGATTTTAAGCATGTAGCTGTAACACATCATAGGAATAATCACTAGCTGGATACTGATTTTTGATATTTAATTTATCATTGTATGTATAAAAAAATAAAAAAAATCTTACACAAACAGTACTATTAAAAATATCCTACTTCCAATGCAACTGGACTATCGGAGGCATGAAATTCAAGCCAGGTGGACTAGTAGCTTGCTGGGAAACGACAAGGTCTGTTCTACAATTCTGGGCTGTGGTATAGAAACTTAATTGGGTACAACTTTGACTTAGAGAGCACAGATTGTCACAATTCAGGGCTACTAGCCACGAGCTGATTTGCGAGGTGGGTATATATGAAATGAGGATTTTGTTCTCTTCCCTTGGATATACCTGAAATAGCTGATCCTGTTCAACTCTGAGAACCACACAAAGGATTGTCCACCCTGGCCTTGGAAATGGCATGGACCTCTGCTGTGCTTTTGAAACCAAAATGTTTTGATAGTAGGATCATCCAGATTCCCTAGGAAAACAAACAGATCCCCCCTAAGTAAGACAGCAACAAGTGAAACAGAGGAGGGAAATAGATTTTGGGGCAAATGCAGTGGCTGCCTGCAGCTGGGATGGGGCTGGAGATGGTCTTGGCCAAGATACATACCCATGAGAATCACCTGTTTCATCAGTGGGAGGCAGATACTGCCATGCTTTAGCCTCTGTCTGGGAGCCTGACTGAGTCTAATACTGATTTTGTTGTAATAAATAATATTAATGTATGTATTTTTTAATACTGTTTTCCTTCAATTGAAAGGAAGGCAATTTGGTTTCTAGTTAGTTTCATTAAATATTTTCAGGGTATGAATGTTTTCAAATTAAACACTGACTCCATAAAATCATCCCAGGTACTGTCTTAGCTTCAGGTCATTAATTCTATTTTTTAAAGTATTAATAGAGATGAAGGAACTTTGTTCTTTGTCTCTGTCTACCAAAGTGCCTGAAGTGAACTTTTTTCCCCTCTACTCCTGCTAAATTACTAATTAGTTCAATGTACCTCAGAGATGAGAACCTTTGAGATTGGCAAAACTTATGTTTTCAACAAAAGTTTATTAAGATAGTAGTTAGAGCTCTTGATGACAGATTTAAGGAGAAAGTGATAATCCTTTTTTTTTTCCTTAAGTAATATCTAACGGTGAAGCAGTTGATTAAAGCAGTCACGGTGTAATCAAAATTTTGCAATGACCTAACTTTAATACAATAATAAAGACATCCCCCCAAACCAAAGAAAAACATTATATGCTTTCTCATGGGAAAGTGTGATTCACATGTGCAGTTTCAAAGCCTGTTGGAGAGTCTTAGGTTCAGGTGGGAGATGTAGCTGTTGCTGCCAAAGCCATGACAGGTCAAGTTGTATAGGAGACGTACTCCCCCACCACCTTGGCTCCTTTCCTGCACAGTGAGGAGAAACAGGAAAGCCAGGACTGAGCCAGTTGCCTCGGTCTGTTGATAGTGTTCTTGGAGGCCTCAAGCTCAGCCTGTCTATCCTGGGGTAGATTTGCTGAGGAATTAAAGCAATGATTCACAGCACACATCTTAAGAGCAGAAATGCATTTGAAAAGGGGGAAGGCAGGAATATTAGAAATACACCTTTCCACTTCTCTCATGCTCCCCTTCAAACACATTGCGGAGATTGAGCTGATATCTAGGGTATTTGAGTGTGTAGTGACCTCAAGAGAACAGCTGCAATGCAAAATGCTGGCTCATATCAAGCAGCTACTGTATTTTCAGCCATGGAGAAAGCAGCAGAGAAGCAATTAGAGATAACATATTCCTTAAAAAAAATCAGATGTTGAATATATAGTAATAAAGAAAGTGACACCAAAAAACCCCTATGACCTAAAGAGCCAAACAAATTTATCAATCTAATGAGTATTAATGTACACAATATCTTTTTAATCATGTGCTTTTGTCTGGGCTGAGAACGTGAACGAGATATCTCACAATTGAGTTGCAATTTGTACCTAAACCTGGGAATTTCAAACAGCTATTGCAACACAGCAACAGAAAAGCAACTTGTTGGCTTTTATTGAGATAAATATTACCATTTTTTGGCCTAAAACATTTTTTTTTCTGAATTGTGTTTTTCTTCATGGATAGTAATTCCTAACAAAGTCGAAGAAAAAACTTAGGTAAATTCAGAATGTAAACTGCTGGGTATAACAATGGCTAAATATTTACAGATGTCGATACATGGAACACCAGGAACACATAGTAACAGATAAGAATAGGTATTGTTACTGTCTCCATGTCACATATAAGGAGCTTTTACCAAGAAATGCAGTAATTTGCTTAGTGTTATTTGATAAATCTTCATATATACTGAAGAAGCACTGAAAGCTAAGGGAGGAAATTCTCTCTGTGCTGAATACTAGAGATCTGTCAGTGATTTTGATCTTTACCCGAAAAGACTTTTCCTAGGCTGTGCTGTCTTCTCCTTTAAATCTTCCTTGTTTAGCTTAGTTTTGTCAATTATTTCCTCAGTAAACCAGGGGAGTTGGGAAGGAGAGATAGTAGATGCTAAGAAAACTACTTACCTTGTAAGCACAGACTGTATTTCAGATACTGAAACCGTCTCCTTGCACGCAGTCACCATTGCTGTGGACCCTGAGGAAGGAAGCAATAGTTACGTTGGAGAGCGCTTTAAGCCCATCATGAACCAAAATTTTCACACAGAACAATAACATATATTACCCAATGGCTGTATTCACTTCAGAAAGTCCTTTAAAAAATAAATTGTTGCTTTTGGGCAATAAAACAGGTATCCCTTTGGTATTGATATATTTTGCAAGTCGTTTATTCAAGTAAGAAAACTGAAAGTCTTTTCTTTAGTGGCCCTTTCATAGTGGTACTTTTAAAAATGGGGGCATGATGAGTTAAACAAGCTCTCTCAGCTTTTATTATTCCAAGATTATTTTATTATTACTAATCTGCCTCCAGCACTGGCCCTAGCCACTAGGAGACCTTATGTTAACATCTTCTAGGGCCTCCAGGGGAGGCTCTTGAGAAATCTCTTCATTTTTTTACAACTCTTACCTCCCCCTCCTTCCTCGTTTTGCCTGCTTTCAAGCCAGTGACAGGTTGCATCACAAAGTGAGATTGTGCTGTAGCCCTCTTGGGGATTAATGCTGGAAAAGAAAAGAAAATAAACAGAAGATGGTGGTTTCTCAAGCTATTTCACAATTCTGATCTACACTAGAGTGATTTTTTTATTAAATTTTCAGTGACTTGATTGTATGCAGAAAGAAAATGATAGGGGAGCGGTGGGAAGAGAAGATAGCCATGGCCACAGCTTCCTGAGCCCCTTTACATGGCAGGATCTCCTCCGAGGCACTCATTCCCATCTACCTCCAAAAAACCAATGTTCATAGGCTCCCACCAGAAATCTCACTGCTTCTCTGAGGTCCTCCCTGGCAGAATCCATTTTACTGACACTGTAAAATCAAATTTGCCTACAAGGCTGGGGTGTTTTGTTGTAGTATCAGTTATCTCTGAAGGTGTTATCCTGGTCAGGAAACTTGTACGAGGTCCCAGTATGGCCCAAGACTAGATCTGAAGATCAAAAATATGATCCAAGACAGGTATACTTTCAACTGTCCTCTTGCCCCATGCTATGAGCCATCCAGGACTGCCTATCCTGCAATTAGCTGTGTTAAAACCAGGAAATAAATTTGGGGGGTTAGTTCTTACAAATTTCTTCAAGCAGATTGCTGGCATTAGATCATTCAAGTTAGATCATTTGAACTCTCTACCCTTCATTTTACATTTCAAAATTATACCCTGGGGAGACCTATTTTTCTACACATGGGGATTTGGTTATAGGCTAAGAGGGGAGACTGATTTACTTCCAAGTGCCAGGAGGGAAGGTGTTGGAAAACTAATAGGCTGTGGAACTTAATTAAGAGACCCATCTGCACTCTATACAGTGGGTGACTACAGTGAGGGGGTGAAAGAACATCCCTCAGACCACCTGACAGATATGGGGCATGAGGGCACTGTGATAATAGCTTTTTATGTCTGATGTTTCCCCAGATTTGCTGGACTTACCAGGATGATGCTTCCCACCTCCAGGGAGTCAGCCTGCTTGCCTAAAGAAAATACTCAGCACGAGCTTTGCAGACAATTTCACCTTTCCTTTGGTTCCATATACTGAGTTCCTGGAAAGAAGGATGAAGTAGGGTGATTTGGAGATGAAGGGTAGTCATTTAAGCAGAAGTCATGCAGAAATCAAAATTATCCATACTCTAAGCTGTCTTCGTGGTGTATTTCTATATGTTTGGCAGTTTGCTTAATCTTCATGGCTCTGCTGATAAGTAAGACCTGTAGAGACATGAGCTGAACTGTGCCCTCTAGCCTCAGAGCCACCTGGCTCTCCCTGGGCTGTTTCAATTACTAATGTTAACGTTGCATTTTTAATTGGACTCGCCTGGGTAGTTGTCTTCGTATCTCTTGGAGGTGGTGTGAGGGCCTTTGATCAGGTGTGGATTTAATGCTCCCTTAGCTCTGGTGCAAGCTCTGGTATAATGTTGTGTGGGTTTAGCTACACAGTTTAGAGCCATATTTGAAAATCTTGATGGATACCTGATATTAGGGGCACCTTGGGAAGTTTGTTCATGCATGTTATGACATTTCTGCATAGAAAAGCTTATAAGCTGAAGCCTTTATCTGCTTAAGGTCTTCAGCACATAACACCTGCACCTGTTGGTCAGTCCCTTAATTATAAATGCCAAGGTGGCTTCCCAAATGCCTCCTGATGCAGCAGGATGAGGGATCATTAGTTTCTGTGTTCTTGGACTTAATTGTCTGGTTGTCTAAATTCAGATGGTCTTGAAAAAGCTTTATCCAAACTGAAATGTTTCCTTAAAGCAGCAATGGACTTGGAGAACATGACTCGGATCACAAGAGACTAAGGTAAGTGAAAAATATGAGATCACTCTGCTTGTGGCTGACCTGATTTGGAAATTAAAATCTATTAATGAATTGTACTGTTTCTTGTATTTTTAAAGTGGGCATAATGAGAAATTTTGGAAGCACAGCTTTTTCAACATTGAAGAAGGTATTTAGAAGTTTTGTGTACAGAATATCAGTTACTTAATAAATTCTTTTCACAGATTAATATAACTCACACCTGCCACTCACTTCTACAGCCTTCAAGAAAAAAATGTTTCCTGAAAACATATGAACAATGCCAGGAGGGTGAAGGTAACTTTATTTTTACTGATATTTTTGTTAGGGACAACCTGTGTCTGGCAGGACCCTTTCCTTCACCTGCTCTCTTTGAGTTTCCTATACAAAGGTCAAGTGCAATCACAGACCACAGTGAAAAGGCTTAGAAGAACTTAGAAGAATGGTGACCGGGCTACTGAATCCAGATGGAAGAGACCTGTGTTAGGCAGAGTGGGTCTGAATGCAATAATTTTTTCTCCGAATGGATGACTTTGTTCTTGTGGAGCAAAGCTCCGACAATCCTTGCGGCAGAATCTGCTGAACAGTTTGCAGTGTGCTTACATGACCCCTGAAACAGAACCTAGAGAGGAGTTATGCTCCGGTGCGGTGATGAGGGTATTTACCTGGGTCTCCAAGTATTCTGAGAAGTACTCTGGAGTACTCTACAGCACTCTGGTGAGGGCACGGTCTGCAGGGGACTGTAGAAAAAGTCTGACCTCAAATCCCAGAAGCAGAGGCAAGAGCCGTAGTTTGGACATTGTAGGATGTGCTCCAGTGCCTAAGCTAGTGCATAAGCCAGTTTATCTTGCAAGAGATTTGTGAACCTAGTCCTTCATTTCCTTGGTCTTTTCTGACAAGTGCGTTTAGATGTTTCATTTTGTTTCCTAGGGAATGCCATGTACAAATGGGAAAATATGTCCTTTTCTGTTTTTGACATGGAAAATAATTCAGTGTAGTTTCAATTCAGCGATATTTTTTTTTTGTGTGTGTGTTGTTGTTGTTTCCTTATGGATTTGGGTGGAAAGGGGAAAGAATGGGTTCAGCAGTCAAATGTAGGATTTAACTGTGTACAGAGCCTACTCTCAGCTCACATAAGCCCTTTTGAAATACCATGCTTTGTCCTCACTAAAAGGAAAAGCTGTTCCTTCATGTGTTAGTTAACAAAGGTTAAGTAAAGCATATTACAATCTGAATTATACAGGCCCGTTGCAGCTTGCTTGAGTGTTAGCAGGTCAGAGAACACTGCATCCTTGATAATGTTTTAGTTTGACCTGCTAACAAATGTTAATACATCTGTCTTGTTCAATGCTTTTTTGTGGGTGAATGTGCATGTATTTAAGGACTAGAAAAGAAATGCTATATGTCAGACAGAAGTCCTTCAGAATTCAGCAAGTGTCATTTAACTGAACAGCAATAAATCACCGAGTACCAGAGTACACTACACATCTCCCACAGAAGACACAATGTTATGCAAATACTTGCAGAAATATTGTCCATGAAGTCTTTATTCTTTCATTTATTAAGCTTTTTCTTACATAAATCCATTCAAAGCTAGGCAACTTTACAAATTGGCAATTGGCTGGATTCATCAAAATGTTCATAACGAGCAGTAATTTTTAGTTCAGGGGAATGTTAGTGAATAAATGACAGCCCTATCAGTTTTTAAAATTATATTAGTAAATACTCAAAGTGAGTGTTATTGTCTTAAGTATTCTTCATTATTTTTACAGAAATAGGATAGGCAAAAAAATCACAACTATTGGCTTATTGTGAACAAATTGTCTATTACCATTTGCCTGCGTGTTACTATGGTACTAGCAGTGGTCCTTGACCCAGCTGTACTACATACTCTGCAGAGACTCAGAAGGAAAACAAATCCTTCACCACACAACTCCCAGCTTTTAAGTTCAAGACAGACACAACTGGTAGGTCCATTGCAACCAGAGGAAGCACAAAGAAATGGTGAGGCAATGCAGAGCTGCATGTGGGGCACTGGCTGCCCAGCCACTGTCAGGGGCTTGAAATAAGAAAATGTTTGTCTGTGAATTTAAGATGTAGGCAACACTTTGCTTGTCCTTGAGAGCTAGAAGGAGCAGGCTCTTAAAGGCAAAGGTGAGGAGTTCACGGTTGATGAGATAAAAAGTGGGAGTGCTGGAGGTACATGCCAAAAGGAGCAAGGTGTTGAAAGCATATAGTCCAGGAAATGGTTGCAAGGCTGGGTGCATATGAAATATCTCAAGCAGTTATAATGAGACAACATTAATGAGTGTTCTAGCAGTATCCCAATATTGTGACTTTGCTCTGTGATGTCTTTTCTTTGCCAAATTCATCATCTCTCAATGCCCTTTTCTCTAGAGGGATCTTCTTTATAATGCAGAAGATAACAAAGGTCCTCTGAAAGGGGGAAATACATTGTTCTAGTCACTATAGAGGGCAATCACTGCACACCACCAGAGCGTATAGTAAAATGTAAGAGGGAAAAGGAAAATAAGACTTGCAGCTGTAAACTGAAACAACTCTTTTTGAGGCACCCTGCAGTTTTTGTTTGGTTTTGGGTTTTTTTTTTTTTTTTTTGCTCTTTGCCTCTCTTATTTTACAGATTACAAAGCTTTTCAACTTGTTATTAGCAGGCAACATATCTTATGATGTTGTCTGCAAATTCTTACTTGCATAATTAAAAAAAAAGTCTGTTAACCATGTGCTATTCTTCACTTAACTAAGGAGATGAAAAGTCACAACTGTGCTGTGATGTTTTATTAAAATATAAAAAATAGAAAGCTATCAGCACAAGCCAATTAAATAATACTTCTTGTCTCCAGATTAGCCTACACACAGATTTATATTTACATTCATATTTTATTTGGCAAAAACATCAGCCTTTACCTGACATAACCAAGCTTGGTATTCCAGAAAGATTATCCATCCACTGTTGCTGGAAGCATAATAACAAAACATTTTTTTTAAAAAAAGTCTCACACATCAGACATTTTAGAAACCTGCAACACATTGGAACAGTATGCCCACAGAATTTCACACTCTATCAAACAGCAAGTACGTTAAGAGTGACTGCTTATTAAGACTGACATGTGGGGTATGGAGCTATTCGTGTCCCTTAACTTCCTGATGCTGGACCCACCATGCTCACAAGAACCCTTTCTGAAAGGGTGAATTGTCTAACAGTTCATCAATGCCCAGGGTGTGTTTAATTTTTCAAGAATTGTCTCTACCTAAATGAGAATAGCACGCTGTGCAATATGACTCAGTCCTGTGGATGGCTTTTACAGTGGGCCCTGTTTTAAGCAGGAATTGGACCAGATGGCCTTTGGAGCTTTTCTCCAAGTTATTTGTTCTATAATTCTATATTGCTGTGCAAATTTTTTGAAAACAATATCTTACCATTAACACTCCAAATGAACCACTATAATGCCATTTTTAGGAAAATGCTGAAATCTTTGTGTATCTCTGTTTTTTGAGTTAACCTTTATAGGCTATGGCAGGAAAAACCATTCAGGGTATTCCAGAATAGTGGATTACTCTTGTGTTAGGTTAAAAAAGTTTTAGAATGTCCTTAGATATATTAACAAGTGTATATTAAAATAATGGTTATAAATATAACGTGTTCTTACAGTATGTGAGCAAAATATGTAAATGGTTGAATCTTTGTGCACAAGCTTTTTTGTATTGTCATAGGCAAACCTGACTCTACATTCAAGATGCTCTTCAGAACTGCACAGTATCACCTGCGCAGTTAATATGTGTGCTGGTTCGCTCTAGCAGAAGGATATAGCAACAGGTGAATCAGAAGCTGGGAATCTCATTGTCTTAAACTTTTATTCCCAACCACACTGGGTATGTTTGATCTCACAGGAAGGTGACACCAGTAACTGGAAGATTTTTTCCCTAAGTTTCAAACTGCTTATCCATGAACACAGCTCACCTGAGAAGCGTGGGGAAACTTTGATACAGCAGGAACAAACTGGTAGGAGCATCTTCCACCATATATCATGGTGCCTGATGAGACAGGCTGTTTGCATTGGTCTCATGTGAACTGCTGGGTGCCACTGCATGATGCTTTTTTTTGTGACGTGCTGTTTGCTTTTGTGCTTGCACACACAACAGGGCCTCAATCAACTAGTTTACTGTCTCATTCAGATGTGATTCTCCCAACATGTTGTTGGCTGACACTTTTGTGTATTCCTAGAGTGTCTGAAAATTCTGCCAGCCTGTCCTTGAAAAATTGGCCTGCATAGCAAATAGTTGGAATGTGCCAGGGGGCACTTCATAAATTAATTTAATACCCTGTCCATGAGTATAAATACAGAAAAATGAGCAGTATGAAGGACTGGCAAAGCTACGCTCAATGGTGCACAAAATAACTTCCACTGGCAAGACTGTTAGGTGTCCCACAGTAAAACTAAATGCAGATATAGGACTTGAAATGCTTCTGATTAGGTGGGAATCTGAAAGATAAAGCCAAGAAATAGGGAGCACTGGGTGGAAATGAGTAACTGATGGTTGATAGCATCAGAAATATGGTCAGGGGAGTGGAGTATATCCATACTTTTATACCTGTGCAGATGAGGATTTGCAAAATGAAGATACAGCCTGACTGGAGTAACTAGAAACAGAGTGTTAAGATAACAGAAACGTTATCTTGTCAAAGATAATGTAGGAGGTAGACCTAAAAGACATGGTGAAAGAGTGCTGTTGCCAGTAACAGAAAAGGGGTGAAAATGTGATCTCTTTTCTAATCATATTGTGTTTAACCTTGTCATTCTTTCATCTTGTGATTCTTTCCAGTTTGTACTACTGCTCAGAAGGAAATAGGAATACATGTGCTTACATTCTGTTTTCTAAAATCACACTGGCTTAATAAAATAGTACTAATTTATACTGAGCTCTAGCACATGGCATCATAAGTCTTCACATTCTTAGTTTTATGCTATCAATTCTTATTGTTATAATTATTGTATCAAAGAAGACCAGAGGATGATATTAAAGCCTGCAGAGAGACACATCCCATGTTCTAATAAACTTCAATGTAGGTTTAGACAATAGTGCATCAAAATATGTTCATAGCTGTGAACAGGGGTTTTGAGTAAGGACATGTTTAGGAAGGTTTTAAAGTCATTATTGTGAAGGATTTGTTTCCAGAGCAATAGAGATTTGTCTGGTTTTTCTGGTTGTAGGTTGCACTGCATTTTTAATATATATGTATTTGTGGTTCTTATCACAATGTGCCTAGAGGGCATCGTGGAAGGATTAGTTCAGTACGTCCCACTTCAGCCCATATCTAACAGCCAGTCCCAAAGGTCTCCTGTAGTTTTCTCCTTTGTTCAGAAATCTCCTCATCATATTTCTGATGTGGTGAAGGAGGAGTTTATAAAAGTTGTCTTGCCTTGTATCCTGGAAAAAATGCCTGTCTCCTAGTAGTTCACTCTTGGAGAAGCATGTAATTTGATAAACTGTCCTGCATGAAGGTGTGATGTTGTTGTTGTTTAAATTTTCAATTGACCTCTTTTTTTTAAAGCATGCTATTTAAGGACAAAAAAAGAAAAAAACATCACAAACATGGATTTTTTTTTTCTTTTGTTTGTATTCCCATTCAGATTTGATTCACAATAGCTTTGCTGATGTAGTTGAAATCCTCTTCTCGGAAGACAAATGTTACAGTGAATAATAGAGCATAGATTTGTTGATAGCTTGCATCATCTCATGAATTAATACCTCCGTATTACGTTTATGGAGTACAGTAAAATGTGTTATCTGGGTAGTTAATCAACCTAAGCCATTAGTGGTGAAATACTTTGAAATGTGTACTAACTAATTATGTTGAGAACTATGTATCTTAAGAAATATCTTATGCTGCAGTACATCTATGCATACACAAGAATGCATTTGAAAAAACTCTCTTTTAGTGAATCAAGATTTTTCATTTTGGTTTTGATGTCTTTTATAGCGTATTTTATAATGTAGTAAATAAAAAATCATTTAATATTCTTACAGTGTTGGTACAATTTGATATTTGCTTGGATATTTTTATGAAATAAAATGCTACAAAATTAACACATCTCTGAAGGAAATTTCATTTTCAACAGTAGTATTTTCTGAGGAAGTTAATCTTCTCCAAAATCTTTTAAGTGAGTTAACTTGCAAATTGCTTAACTAGGAGCCCTTATTTGTGAAACTTCTTTCAGTTTGAAAGGGAGTTAAATATTTTGGTGGTCATACATGGTGAAATCAGTATGAATGAAAAATTTGACAGAAAAAATGTAGCTCAGTTTTTTTTTTAATTATGTCCTGACCAAAAGAGTGTACTTTTGAATTTTTCCAATATATTATCATTTTGATTCAGAAACTGATTCTCTTTTGGGAGGTTTATACCCTGATTTGTAACAAAAGTAAATCAGTTTTGTCCAACTGACTTCCATGAAATTGTATCACTGCAAGCCAAGTACAAACATGGTCCATCTCTTCCATTAAAATTAATGGAAGAAAGATGTGTCCAAACGACTTGGAATACTTCAAATTTATATTTTCTTGAATTGTGTCAAAACAATGCTTTTAATACTAAATATCTTTTTATAGGTTTTGTGTGTGAGTGAGTACTAAATGTGCTGAATGGCCTAAATGTAAACTGTGATTGATTATTCCCTTATGAGCGCGGTCTACATCCAGTCCATTGGTTAGGCTGTAATAAAAGACTGTTTTCTTCAAGGACTTGGCATCCTCTTGAAAACTGGATTTGGATATGACAGCAAGAATGAGCATAGTAGAAATAGGGAAATTAATCAACCTAAGCCAAAAGTTACAGCTCATATGAGCATAGAGCTCTACTCAAAGAAAATAACATAAAAATAGAGTATTAACATCTACTGATGTTAACTAACAATGTGAAATGAACACAGAGGTTCTTAGGTTTTTTTTCTCTACTATTTACCACTTTTACATTTCATGAAGTGCAAATAAAATGACCCAGTTTTCCATTAGATTTATAAAGGTAGAACCCATGAACTGTACTTGTGTTAAGTAGTCTACTTCATGGGTGGCCTATGAGTAAGGTTGCCAGATCTTGTCTTGTATCTCTGGGGAATTTTCTATTTTCTTAATTGTCTTCAGAGAAACTAGAAGGCAGCATGATGTACTTCTACTCACATGAACTTTCAAAAGTTGGTCTTAAAATATATATTTTCCTTCTTCCAGATTCTATTCAGGTACTAGAAAAAATTAAGTGTGCCTTATCTAGGTACTAGAATAACATGTGGACTGAAATGAGTCATTACCATGGGACAGTCCGACAGATGTTGAATGAGATAGGACCATTTTACTGCAGACAGTATTGGCTTATGTGAAAAAAATAAGGGAATTGTGATATTACAACAGTGTTTGTGGCTTTCATGTTTTAAAACTTGTTTGTAAATGTGGTCTGAACCCTTGCATGTGTGTTGTCTTTCTATCCTTAGTTGTCAGACTTCTGGCACAGCGTGTTGAGGATTATGTCCATACGTATATTCCTGTTGTCTCTCAAGAATGCATTTTGTGTATTGTTTTGGATGGTTTTTAGACTAAGTTCATTCCCTTTGCTTTTGTACATTTGTGAGATTTATTGCACTTCATTTGATGTGAGACTGCTTTCTGGTGGAGACGGATGGCAATTGTAAAAGGGTTGGGCCCTCCAGAGAGTTATTTGCTAAACTAAATACTGATCTTTTCTTTCAGACTTTTATCACCCCCACATTTTGAGATGCCCATAGTCATAAAACTCCCTTAATTTCACTGGGATCCAGACAGAAAGTCAGAGTTTAACCCATGTGGAGCCATTTATGGACGGATGCTTTTTATGGAACCCATAGCCCTTTCTGTACAGAGTTTATCAACTGAGATCTAAGAGAAACATGAGTTTATGATCTATATGATGGCTCCAATTAGCCTGCAAGAACATTTCAATGAAAAATACAGAAGAAAACATATGTATTTTCCCACCAAAGCTTCTTTATTTCATATTCATGTTTCAGAGAGTATAACTTTCAGTATGGAGTACTTGCACATACATGCAAAATTTGAGTGCTGGAACACTTCCATCACTATCATGAGAAGGTAGTCTGAATCTGTCCACCTTGTGGACCTGGGAGTGATCTCTTAGAGCATTCATTGGGTCTGTATGCTATACGTCATGCATTACATTTTCTATGATTAACTTCAGGTTTGTAGTATTTACTAATCCTGCAGACTTCAAGAAGGCTGTGTGCTGCTGGGGTTTGAACCTAGGTAGAATCTACTAACACACATGGTTTTGTAAGTACTTGTAGGGAGCTTAGTGAGAGGAGCACGAGCTGCAGAAGGGTTTGAAGGCAGCATGAAGACATCAGTCTGTGAGCATATGCACTTTAAGCTCTTAATAAAAAAACCCTGCATGTTTGGAAGTGGGGTGTTCACAATGGCTAATTTAGCCTTGTGGGTTTTTTGTCCGAAGATGTCCCTTTGCTTGGTAGCAAGACAGGCTCCAGCAGAGGGTATTTCAAAGCAGTAGCCAGAAGACATTGCATAAGGAGGTTAGTCCCTGAGGCCAGAAATAGCCTTTGTAAATACCCTCCACTACAGCTTTCATATTTTTACTCAAACCTGTGGTATACAAAACTGCATTCATCTGCTTTGGAAGCTGACTAGACATGTTGCACCAGCCAGAAGCGTGTACCCAAATAACATGTTTATTTCTGAGAGACAGTATATTACATAGAAAGACTAAGAGACTGCCATGTATTGCATAATTAAAGAACCACAAAAATGAGCAAATGGAAAGCCTATCTAAAAGGATGTCATAATATTTGAATACTGTTATCTTTTAAAATTAAAAATGCAGAAAAATGTTAGTCTTTTTATTTCTTGGAAAGCATTTCTAATTCAGAAGAAGACATTTTGGGGGACTAAAGTCAACTGTCATATTGGTAGCTATGCATTCTTATTTCTGTTTTGACTAGTTTTAGCTGAGAAAATCTGGGAAGCTGAAGCATTTTCTTTAGAACTGATATGTATGAATCTGTCAGGAACAGCCTGACACTTACCGGTTTTCTATATCTCCAGGCAAGCTGGAGTATTCCGATTTGTGATTTACATGTAACATAAGCAATTATATCCCAGTGTTTTAAGGAATTTCCAGGGACCCTACATCCCTGTGTTACACTGAGGCTTGAGTGCAATGGCTAGTTACCTCTGTCAGCTGCTCAGGCTATCACTTCCCTGGGAAAGAAGAAATCCTGCCTTCTGGTCCTTGTCCTCAACGCTGAGGGTTACTTTGTTTTATCCTTTGTTGCTAGAAAAGAGTCTTTTTTTTTTTTTTTTTTTTTTTTTTTTTTTCCGGAGCACTGCAAGTCACGTAGAGGGACCCAGTGGACAGCTGTGGGCTTGAGACTGAGCAAAACTTGCCCCATCCTAGCTGTCACTCCGCAGTAGCCGTCCTCTGTTAACAGAGGTACAGTGGGGCAGTCTGGGGACATCTTTAGTGAACCCACAGCATAACACATGCTCCTAGCAAGAAATATAAAATAAAAGGTCAAGTTAAAGTTGCTTTTATACATCAGATAATTCTAAAACTTGGTAACAATAATGTTATTGATGGTCAATTTGTTACAGATGAGCAAGGGCTTCTTAATTCTTATGAAGTTCATTTGATTAATTATACACTCTTTTTTTTGAGTATAGTTTTTCCTTTTGAGCACAAATGAGTACTGGCCTTTAGCTGTGATATGTATGATCTTTTCCAATCCTCTGTATTGTTATTGGGGAGTTTTCTGGCTAGATGTGCTTTTTCACATCTGTGCTAAATTAGATATTCCTGTATAAAATGTAGCACTCGGGAGCATTCTTTGGATTTGCGGCACTTTCTTGGGGCAACTTGGATTTGCAAAACAACAGTCTCTTCATTCCTGACTTTTTTTTTTCTCAATTGCAAAGTATGCATGAAATTTCCAGTGACATCAGTCCTATTTCATTCATATATTGGAGGATAGAGTTTTCTACCCGTTATTTCCATGCAAAACAGAATTTAAGTAGTTACTTTTGCACGTGACAGCCTTGCAAATGCTCTTTACATTTATTTAGCCACTTGTTGACAATTCTGAAGATGAGAAAATCTCTCTGAGCACAAACAGAATGTGAAATATGAGATTTCTAAATCTTCATACTTCAAGGCTGAGAAATGTGTACTGTTGGGTTTTTTTTGTTTGTTTTACATCATTTTTAATCCTATGTTTACACTAGAATGGAAATGGTTTCTGAAAAGGAATTTACTACCCCCTGTAGAAATACATCCATTTCATAATCTTACAATAAAACTCAGTGAATCTGTGAGTACATGAAAGGTATTATGTGATCTTTAAATACAGCAAGTATAGTCTGCATTTTAGAAAAGTGAGAGGCTACACTTAGAAGTCCACACGTATATTTTACCTCTTAGAGGAGGTGAAAAGAAATATATGGAGGTATATGAAATATTTAATAGGAAACATGAAAATAATAATAAAAATGCTAAGGCAAATTTGTTTGTGGTGTAAGTCAACAGCGCTTATCACTTTTTGTCACTGTCAATATGTTTCAGCTTAACTTCTGTAAGTAAACACCAAAGAATTTAAAATTTTAGCAGAGTACCTTTAGCAGCTCAGACAATGCCTTGTTTAAATAGAGTTGGTCAGTTTTTTTCACTGGGAAACTAAGCTAAGGGAAAAGTAAAAGGTATTTTCCAAATACATAAAACCCATGTTTTACATATCATTACTTTTAAGATATATCCTAAATTTAAAAAAAAAATCTAAAACCATTAAGCATTCCCCACTCAGCCTTTGCAACAGTAGGGGAAAATAGAACAGAGCAGAATGGTAGGAACTAAAATGCTACAGAAAGAGTTCCTTCAAGTTTTGTTTCCTGAAAAGCAATCAATGGAAATCACTGGCATATAAGTTTCCTGAAAAATACTGAAAATTTTTGTGTATTTCTTTCTGATGAATGTGCAATGTAGTAGTCAGAGCTAACATAACACAAGTGCTAGGTGACATCCTGACAAGAGAAGTCAATGGCATAATTGTCCAAATTTCCTTCGTGTGTTCAAACTTCAGTTTTAATCCTATTTAAGTCACTCTTGCCTCACTCCTACCTCTCTAAAAGCCCTTTCAAGTTGATGTTTTCCATGACTAGTGAGCCTGTTCTGAATTTTCATAAGCATTATAGGGGCTATTTACATTATGACAGTGTGAGAAAGATATGCTTCTTTTAATATGAATTAAAAATAAATGTTCAAGTGAATTAAAAATGTGACTGATGCCAACTTCAAGCTTGGCTTGCTTCATTGTCCTTGCAGAAGGGAATAAAATAGCTCAAGATGAATCTAAGTTATTGTATATTATATATACTGATATAAGAATGTATGAATGTTACATGGCGATTCAGGTGATTTGCCAAATGTTGCACAGAAATCTGTAGCCAAGATAGGAAGTTAACTGATCTCCTGGGCTGTTACGTACTTCATAGGTCTTGGGACAGCTTCGTTTTGATTTCAGGTTTCTTACACAAAGATTATACACCCAGGTTGGATTTAGCTGAGCTTTATCATAATGTTAACTTGTCCAGATAGAATCTCCTACTAGCCTCAACCCCAAATTAAGTAACACAAACATTAGTAAATTAAAATGAAAGGAAATGCTTCATATGTTTCATGTTAGTGAGTTCTGGGCATACAAAATAGCTTCAACAGAGTTATAGAAAAGAAGACCATGGACCATTAGCTTTTGGAATTTCCTGATCTGAGTGGTTGATTGAGCAACCTCAATGCTGCATTTGATGCTAGACTTTGCATTTGACCATGTATATATTTTATACACTTTCACATATTTTAATATAACCTGCATGGGGTATTTTCATTTCTTAAATAGTTGGAAGGCATGATTTTCTTTAGCAGGGGAAAGTTCATAGAGTACATATAGAGTGTGTAACTAGTTTGTCAAAGTATATTGAACTCTGAGATTTTCAGCAACACTTTATCTCAAAGGATTTACTTCTGGGATTCAATATGCATATAAGGCAAGTTTGGGTTTCCAGCATATTAAAAAAAAAAAAGAAATATATGTCCTGGTCAAAACTCTAGCTCTGATACTATTGCGTGTGTGTGTGGCCTCCCAGGCAAGGGCAGAGCTAGGCTGAAGTCAATGGGGTATGTGAAACACATCAGCAAGCATGTATTAAATATCCCACTCTGACTATACAGGGTGTGTAATAAGGTGATTATGTTCTCTATCTCATAACCTTGCCAATCCTTCTAACTGTATAGATGCATGCCTGCTATTTTGGTGGCCTCTGGTTAAATTTAAGATAGAGCCATCATATTTGTGAGCGCATGGGCACATTCAGCTGTGTTGGCCTGAGATCAAGCCTTTGAAATCATGTGTTGGAGGTAGAATTAGGTAAAAATAACCCTTAGAAGGTTCACAGCTCACAAATTGGACACTGAAATAACCCAAACACACCCTTTGAGGGCTGTGAGACCAGTGCCCAAGCAGAAAACATAGCTCAGCTTTCAACCCTCTTCTAGTGGTTCTGTCCTTCTACACCAACACTGATTACTTTTGTGACAACCAGGAGTCAATGTTGGCTTTGGAGCCCTGGCCCTCAACTCTTTTAGCCACACTTCCTGTATGTTTATTCATCTGATGCAATGCATTAACATGTGCTATTTTTCAGTGGCGACTTGGGAAAAAGTCATTGATTTTATTTTTCAAAATGCAGCAGGTTTATCTTCTTGGCTCTGCTCAGAACTGTTTTTATGCTTTGTTTTTCATCTCTCCTGTATTAGGTTTTTAAGTCTGTATGCTGAGGACTGCATAGTAAAGGGTCTTATTTACTATAACAGGTTAATCCGCTGATTTACCAAATCCAGCCTCCATAACAGCTATTACAGAGGAATATACCCCCTTTCACTCTCTGCTCTCTCTGCATCTATAAAGTGCTTTATACACAGAAAAAATATGATACATCAGTGAGCACTTTAGATCACAAGTGTGAGATCTGATTTCATTTAATTTGTATAATCAAAACAAAAAAGTAAAGAAAGCAAACCTTCTAGCATGTCAGATCAGGTAACAAAGAAACCTCCTCATTGCCATGGAATGAAAGAGCTAGAGAGGAAGAGTCTAGCTACTGGACATACATGATTTTGCCAATTTCACACAAAAATTAAATCAGCAGTGCCTTGTTGGATGTGCATCTAGTCAGGGTGGAACAGAAAGGAAAAAGAGCTTTTGAGGAATGCTTAGGACATAGAACTATAAATTAAGACATTCTTTAGCAGCTTTAAGCAGCCTTGCCTAAGGCCCAGTAGCACTTTGGCCATAGCAGCTACAAGAGCTCTGTTTGGGTTAATTATTGAACATTTACTTTTATTTCTTACGGCTTCTATTTCATACTTCTTTGTTGCCCATGCTGAGCTCTGCTACTACACCTGTGCTATTTGGACTATATGAACTGGCTAGCTTGAAGATAACTACATGACCTGTGGTATAGACATCCCTCAGTAGCATGAAGGAAGGTCTCTTCTCATGTGATTCACATAAGACTGGGAAAAGCACCTGCTTCTTATTTTGTATAAGGAATGAGATATAACTAGCCTGCTCCAGGAGGTGCACCAGTTGCAGTGCATTAGCAGGTGGGAGACAGAAGTCTGGTTGGTTTTTTTGTTCCCCTCTTTTCTCAGACCATTGGGTTAATCTCAATGTTGCTAAAGAGTAACATAGTAGTTTGGACTGTGCAATGCTAATAAATATGTTTTACTTGAGGAAGACAGCTTGAGAATATTTATATGCCACCAAAAAAAAAAGATTATTTGTTCCCTCACTTCTTGTCCAAAAAGAAGAAGCTTCCGGCATCCTCAGGTGAGTGTCTCTGAGCAACTTGGCTACCACACACTCCAGCAGGCTGGGGAAATGTGGAGAAAAGAAACCTTTAGGGAAGAATTTAGAACTGTTACTTTGCCACTACTTGTCTCTGATTTCCATAGATGCTGGAATACTTGGTGGTTAGGAGAGGGTGTTTCATTGTAATGTACTCCACAAAACTGCTTTTAATAAGAAAGAAAAGTTCTAGCAGTTTTTTAGCAAAGCAAAATTCTTCAAGGAACAACCATATTCCACCCTGGGAAAATTACTTAGGGAAGGATGCAGCAAAACTGTGTTTTGCTCACAGCAAAATTTGTAAACCTGGAGTGGATGAGAATAATGTATTTCTGTGCCGTTTGAAACTGGCAAAAAGCCAGGTTTTTTTCCGCCGTACTTTATTTTAACATTTTTGCAGTTGTATATAATACTGTTATATTTATCTTGGGAGAGGTACACCACTGGCTTGAAGTTTCATGAAAATGTGTAAGACTACAGAATGAAGTACATCATGGACCTGCTTTTTCTTACAGTAGTTTATTTCACTGAGCTAAGCTTAGTACCACTCACTCACTTCAGGCTCAGACAGTGGAGATTAAAGCAGGAGGCTTTAGCATGGCTGGAATGTGATGTCATGAGAGACTTTTTGACTTCATTAATTACCTGGAAAGTGCTGAAACCCCCCTTAGTGCTATAAGGATTCCAAACAAAGGTAAAATATGTAGTTACATATAACCTTGCCTGAAGTTCTTTTTCAGGGAAGAAAGTTCTCAAATAAAATTAATTAGGAAACTGCCATATCTTAAAAATCAAAGTTAGATTCCTTCGTTGAAGAATTAAGGAATTAATGCAATTAATTTCTCCTGGCCAACATTAAAGAAGCAATGAAAATGAGGATTGGAAATGTTTCATGGAAATTTTTTTCTCTTTAGTGTTCTGAAAAAAATGTAATGTAAGTAATTCTCTAGAACTTATTTTTAAATGGTTAAGCTTAAAGGAAGTGATTGTATTGAATACACATTAAGACATATTGTAGCTCTTCTGAATTTGGTGCATAATTGTGTTTCAGCAACTTGGATTTCACTGAAGGGGAAGTGGAGTTGAGTGGAATCTTTTCTAACCTTGAGGCTCCAAAATGATTTTGAAGAACTGTACAGTTGTGCAGTGCCACCTGTTCAAGCTACTATATAATCCAATTATTGTATATTTAATATCAGAGAGATGAAATGTAAAGCCTGATAAAATTACTCTAAAACTTTGACACTAAGCTAAATCTGTAAGCTTAGGCATCCTGTAATGCGTCAATTGCTGTGCTGTACGAATTCTAGCTTCTCATTAGGTGCCTCTATCCCCCATATATGTACCCTTGTCTGTCCAGGGGGGAGTGTGGGACTCAGTATGGGGCTTAAAGGAGCTGTGAGGTTGCCTAAGGTAGCTCTTAGAAAATGCTAACGAGAGGCACACTGGCATAGCATCTCTATTTTGGCCAGCTTCTACCTAGGGGACTGGCTAGAGGGCTGATGCAGCGTAGTCAGTGTTGATGGGACTGGAAGAGAGCAGGAACTGCCGCTGTGTGACATGGTGATGGAGCCCAGGAGCCTGGGGCAGGACGATGAGTGCCAGTGCAGGCTTCACTGGGTGTTAACTGTGGAGTTGTCCAGCCCTCGTGCAATGTAACCTAAATGCAACAGATCAGCAGTTCACTATTGCACAGAGACGCTTGGCACACGAATGGTAGTTTTGGTGTGTCTTTTTGTACATGAAGTCTAGGAAATGTTTCTGAAGTGAGCAGGATGTATTGCAGAGGCTGACTGCTCGTGTACTGCTCACTGATTTTTGTTACTGAATTTGTCTCTCACATAGTTAAGCAGAGTGAATAGTAACACAAATGTCTGAAAAACTTGTCAAAGCTTCAGGCAGCCCAGTATATTGACAGTTGCAACTTATAATATGTAAGCATGTGCCCAGCAGGACAAGTGGCACATCATCCCCTTGTACTGGGCCCTGGTGAGGCTGCACCTTGAATCCTGTGTTCAGTTCTGGGCCCCTCACTGCAGGAGGGACGCAGAGGGGCTGGAGCGTGTCCAGAGACGGGCAACGGAGCTGGTGAAGGGTCTGGAGCACAAGTCTGATGAGGAGCAGCTGGGGGAATGGGTGGTTTGGTCTGGAGAAAAGGAGGTTCAGGGGAGACCTTACTGCTCTCTACAACTCCCTGACAGGAGGCTGTAGGCAGGTGGGGTCGGTCTCTTCTCCCAGGTAACAAGCGACAGGACAAGAGGAAATGGCTGAAGTTGTGCCAGGGGAGGTTTAGATTGGATATTAGAAAAGGTTTCTCCACTGCAAGGGTGGTGAAGTATTGGAACAGGCTGCCCAGGGAGGTGGTGGAATCATCGTCCCTGGAGGTGTTTAAAAAAACACGTAGATGCGGTGCTTAGGGACATGGTTTAGTGGTGGACTTGGCAGTGCTAGGGTAATGGTTAGACTTCCTGATTTTAAAGATCTTTTCCAACCTACATGATTATATGATTCTATAGCAATGTCAGAGCAGGTCATCATTTGGCATAAGAACATTTCTGACTGTTATTTTTACACTATACGCTCAGATAATTTGTATAATGCTGATAAACATTTAGGGGCCTCAGCAACTAAACTGAATAATTTATTTAATTAATACTTTGAGGAAAAAATACACGTTCCAGGTTTTGGGTGTGAAAGCTGATGTTCAATACTCAAACCAGGTTCAGAAATGGTGTAATTTTTGTTGTCCCGCAATCCTTTATTTTGCACACAGCTGGGGTTGGACTGGAAAGATAATTTGTGCCACATGGCTATTTTAGACATCATGGATGTAGAATTAGATAATTTAGATTTTTTTTTTTTTTCACAGCCTGGTAAACATCAAGAATTATATTCTTAATTTTATAATCCAAATTTATTAATCAGCTCTTTAATTTTGCAGTGCCTAATACAGAGTAGTTTGGACAGACCATTCAGCTTGGATTTTGAGGGTTTGCCTGAATTTCTTGAAGACGACTTCTGTGATTTTTCTGAATATAGGGAAACCAATTGCCCAACAGCTTCAACCTGGTGTCTGGGCCTGAGGAATCATTGCCAAATGAACTGTACAGCTGTTGCCTTGCTTGCCAGTGGAATCTTTACCTAGGAAACCAGGAGTTGTAGAAATAGTATCCCCTAGTTTACAGGAATAATAATTTGTTTCAATGTGCTAATTAGCTGTCAAGTGTGTTTCAGAACCCATGGAGTCTTTTGTGACCCTATCTCCATGTAAGATGATTGCAATTTTATCTATCCCCATTCCTCTGGTGAATTTAAGGACTTACAGCAGACTAGGTCCTTGTCAAGATAAAAAAACCCACAACACAACAACAAAAAAAATCACAAAACAAAAACAACAAAAAAAAGATAGTCTCTTCTCTGGCCCATCCATCCTAAGCACTGCTAGCATCCTCCACCTTGAAGGGGCAGAGGTTTTGAAGTTTTATCTAATGTAGAGCAAGGACCAGGTCGATGTTACAGTTCTGCACTGAATGCCCTAACAACACTGGTGTGGAATAAAAATTCATAACTACTTATGTGTTTACTGTACTGGATCTGATAGGTGTGATCGAAGACAGGATCTGCGTTAGAGCTGTTAGCTGACCAAAACCCAGGCCTTAGCTGCAAACTGTGTATGCTCAGAGCTTAAAGTTGCAAAAACTGATGTAGTTTTCGGTATGCCTATGGATTGAAAGTGCTGAAGTACTGGGTTATCCACCTTATTGGCACTTCAAGTGCTTGATTCCTATTTTGAACTTTTAGACTATAAATTCAATAGTTACTTATTTTAGTAGATTTCTCACGCTAATACATTGGGTTGCACATGTGGGATGTGGCACATATGAGTGTTTCTCTTCAAAATTTAAAGCTGGTGACAGCTGCCCCTATTTTTGCCAAAAAGCTTCATTTGTTTTTCAGTTGCCAAAAATAATCATATACTCCTTAAATCAAGAGTTTCATCTGCTTCATATCTCTGCTGACTTTCTGAAACATCCAGCTTTGCTTAGATGTCTGCATACAAACACACTTTTCAATAAAAGGATAAACGGTAAGCTGAAAATATTATATACTAGAGTAAGAATTTTGATTGGACTCACTAACATGCTGTTCTAAATAATTCATTTTCTTATGCTGGTTGCAGGGTCATCCACGTGCATGAATTCAGTTTTGAAAAGCTAACACGTTAAAGTGAAAATTAAACACCAGCTCACTGGTTACAGTGCAGTCTGTGCTGTTCAGTCTAGAAATGAAAGGGCTGAGGAGGACTGTAGGTAGTGCCTTTGCTCAGTAGTCTGAATAAAAAAAAAAAAAAAATCCCCTTTATTTATTACACTCAAGTCTTGTGTCCCCTGCAAGAAATGCCAAAGGGTGTCCTTTTGTTTGGAAGATGCTTATTATGAGTGTCCAGAGGCTGTATTGGTGAAAAAGAGAGAATTTATAGTACTTTACAGATTGATCAAGCAGCAGACTTAAACAGACCAGCCGTGCTCAAACTAAAGACACTTTGACCTTCCATCTGCTTTCAACAGCAAAAACAGTTGTGCAGGTATTTCTTGAATCAAATGGCTGGAGTAATTTTGCAATGTGAAAAGAGTATAAATAGCAGCTGGTGGTTTATAAATATTGTTTGCAGCTTAGAGAACTCGCATCCCTGGTTTTTGATCCCCTGATTAGACAGAATTTGAAAAAGCTGTGTTTAATTTCAACTGACTCTTAAAAATCACAGAGTGTATTTCAGAATGACATTAAAAAGATTTTAAATACTCTTCAGAGCTTAGTGCTCCTAATTTGGTCCCCAGTGGTAACTCCAGAAGTGAGATAGATCATAGTAGCTCACAGGACACAACCTAGTCACTGCTTTATTCTGTCTAGGTAAATCTTCAGTTGGAGGCATGGGTGCAGCCTGGGACCCTGTTCACTGTGGGCTGGAGCAGAGCAGGAGACTGATCACAGGCAACGGAGATCTTTTATGCAGGATGACTTGGAGGAAATATCTGAAAATCATGTATTAACAGGAGATGGTTCACTATGGAAGAGTGCAACGAATAATAGCAAATTGTCATAGCCATTCACCAACAACTTCTGAAGGAACTCAGATAATGAATGCAAACATGGCAGCAGTATCTAAAATGGATTCCAGAGAGTTATGAATCATTAAGCCTGTTTTCCGTACTAGGAAAACCAGTGTGAACAACAATAAAACTGAGAATGAGTACACACACAGATTCAGTGGGAAAGAGCCACCACAGCTTTTGGAATATAGTGTGTCCTCACAAATCCATTTGAGTTCTTTGATGGAGTAAAGGATCATGTGGATGCGATTGCTTCAGTTGATATTGGGTATTTTTTTTTTTTTTAAAAGCTTTGTCAGGAGTTCTTACTAAAACTTCTTAAAGAAATAAAGTTATCATGGTTGGCATTGCTAGGGTAATGGTTGGACTCAATGATCTTAAAGTTCTTTTCCAACCTAAATAGTTCTATGATTCTATGGCATGAAAATTATCAAGGAAGTTGAGCATAAGCATAAATGGTCATTTTTTAGAATGACATGGGATTACTGGTTGAGTCTCACAGAGACTTGTTTCAGAACATGTGCCACTTAAGGTATGACTAAATAGTGTGGGAAAGGGATAAAGTGTGACTCGACAAAGACTGATGATGGTACAAAATTGTTCAGAATCATAAAAAACTAAAATTGAATCTAGAGAACTGCAGAATGATCTGATAATACTGAATGACTGGGAAGACAAAATTCATGTTGATAAATGCAAAGTAATGCACTTGGGGAATATACCATCTAATTATATATACAGAATGGCAGGCTTTAAATTAGACTCAGGAAGTCCCTAAACTGCTGACTGTCAGAAGCTGGGTGGTTTACAGGGGAATATCACTGTGTGCATGCACTCTATTTTATATGTTCTACCTAAACATCTGCTACTGGCCACTGTCAGAGAGGCAGGAAACTGAGCTAGATGGACCTTTAGTCTGACTTAGTGCAGCTGTTCTTATATTCTGGGGAGTGCAAGGGAAAGAAAGGAAATGTGATTTTTATTTTTTTTAACAGTTGAGGTTGCAGCTAAAGTGGAATGGAATTTCATAAGACAAAGGGGAAAGCAGTTCTTTAGCTCAAGGGCTTTTTCTGCTGAATTTCAAAGGTCTGCAGCAAAGGCTTCCATTGCAAAGGTATCTCAGGAAAAGGTCATAATCTTTCATAACTGAAGGGCAACCTAAATGTTGGGGTTGCTTCTCTTATTTAATGCTGTTTATCATGCCTTAGACGTTACTTCTCATAATAGTGAACATTGATTTTTATTTTTTTATTTTCCCAAGGAAGGCAAACCAGTATTGACCGACCAGATGAAACAATCTGCTGTAAGAGCTGTATTGGTCAACACTATTACCTTAGTGTGTAGTGAGAAGCAGGGAACCACAGCTCTGCTCTGAGGTGAGTGACAATTGCTGTTAATGCCTTGGAAGCTGAGGGAAATGCAGCAGCAGAAGGTTGTTTGATGTGGACCAAATTGTTGTCTTTTCTGCTGTGCAGATCAGTAGAGATGATGTATAGAGGAGTTCTGTAATACTTTAACATGAGCTCAATGTAGACCAGTTTCATCCTCCTTGTTTCCAGATGCTTGATGCCTTTCCAAACACAGGATGCCTAAATTAGAGGTCTTGATAGGGTAGAACACAGGTACCTCTAGAAGATTAAGTCAGCTAACATAAGGTCAAAATTACTTTCTGGCATTTTCCTTGCTTAGAAAAAGTTGTGGGCAAGTGAGCTTTTAATTTAGATGTATAGTTCAAAAGTCTGAAATTAAGTGGGTTGAATCTATGCCCATGTGCACTTCAATCTTCGCAATAAGAGTACTTCAGGAGATGAAATTTGGTCCTCAGACCCTGTACTGCAAGG
This sequence comes from Falco rusticolus, assembly GCF_015220075.1. Classification (NCBI taxonomy): domain Eukaryota; kingdom Metazoa; phylum Chordata; class Aves; order Falconiformes; family Falconidae; genus Falco; species Falco rusticolus. Next base: position 64,839,948 of record NC_051190.1, on the reverse strand, counting down.
TGATCAATTAATTTGCTTCAAGCAAGTATCCTATATGCAGATAGGAGAGATCTTTTGTTCTGATGACAGCAGCTGTTATTTCAGTGTGTCATACACTTCTCATGCTGTTTTGAGTTGTATGTGAGTGAATTAAAAACGTGGTGCTTTTGATGACCTTCAGCAGATGCATGCATTTTCTGCTATCCTGAAAATGAACATTTTGCTGGAGCACACTAACTGGTTGATGAATTAAGTAACATTGGTAAAGGAAAAAGGTAACAATTGTGAAATTAATAAATGTATTCCCAACATGTTTCTTCTGCTTTGACATTTTTTCAAACTCATGCATGATGAAAAGCCATCTGAAAACCAACTTCTTGGCTACTACAGCATGTCATCTGAAGCTTCACTGTAAACTCTTTTGTTATGTCTCCCTAGTGGGGATGGAGCTGGGAAGATGATAATGTATAGAAGTGTGCACACATGCTGTTTCAGACATTGCCATGAAGACTGTGCAGTACTGTCCAGAAACCTTTCTGGGCTCTTAATATACTGTGGATTTGAAGTATCAGCAGCCTCTTTATCTTAAGGGCAATGCTGAAAGGCTTCTTTGTGTTTCTAGATTTTTGGCTAGGCTTCTCTATATGACATTGAATAGGGTAGTGGATAAAGGCTGGGTGATGCATAGTTTGCCTTTGAGGTTCTCAGACACATCTATTTACTGAGCTCCGTTTAGGTAGGTAGAATGATAAAACTTTAAGGTTGTAACTGCTTGATAATTTTTGGTGAAAACTATCCTTTTCCAAATGATGATTGCATCTCTGTTTAATGAAGGGAAGTAGCCATCTTTCAGACCAATCTAAACTGTAAAAAATGTTTATGAGTGCCTGTAGCTCAGAAAAAGGCTTTTTTCTTCTCTAAATCCTGTAAAATATGCAGCTGGAGTGATTTTGTTTATATATTTGCAGTGAGATCCAAAAGGCTGAGGCATTAATTCTGCCAGCTGCATAAAGCATTTTTTTTTTCTAGAAGCTTGTTGTTTTGCAAGAAAACTCAATTAGCAGAGTACGTATAATTGTGGGTATGGCATGTATTTCTTCCTTGGTGGGTTTCACTGATGGCAGCATCAGATAAAAGAATTATCAGGAACTGTGCCATAGCAATGCAGATCTCTCATTTACCTGGAGAATGCCTTCTGCTGTCTTGACAGCTGCATGAGACTGTCAGCCAGGGGTGAAGAATCCTAACTTGCACTCCAATTCGGTTGAAACTTGAATGCATGGAAGAGTACAGCTGCTACCTCTAGCCAAACAGTCAACCAGTCAACATGTTGATGGCTTGAATGAATAAGCAACTTTTAGAGTGTTAACGTAAGACTCAAATTACTATTCCCACTACCATCTTTTACAAACCTGAAACTCCCCTTCTCACAGAAGTGTTGTCTTCTCTGGGTCTACATGGAGCTGTGTGTGTTTGTAAGGAACTCTATGGTCTACATGCCTTCTCCTTATATTCTTATATTTGATACGTTCTGAAACCCTTAATAATCTGTGCAGCACAAATAATTACAAAGGCAGGATCAACACATTGTTTCTCGCCCACAGGTGAACACTGGGCTGGGACTGAGACATCGGCTAGCTGTCTGGGCATATGCTCAGCCCTAAATTTCTCTGCTGGACTGCCATTTAAAAAGTTTACTGTACTGGTTTCTGTGACATTTGTCTCCTTACTGGGGGAGAATCGACAACTTTGCTTGTGCAGTGTTAGTAACTTGGGCTGTACTTGAATCAGCTGTCACAAGAAAGTGGAGTTAAGCTGCTTAAATGTATGTGTGCATAGGGGGAAGGGATTCTTTATCTGCTGCAAGAAAATCATAAAAAATTAAAAGAATCTTTGGGGGTATCTCTTGACTGCGCTGCTGGCACATGCTTGGCATATGAAATGCTGGACACTTATGCCAGTGCATGTTCCTAATTACAATCTCCTTATCATAAACAATTACCATTAAATGCAGTGCATGGTAGAAGGGGGAGGAGGAAGAAACCCAGGTAGGATTGTTTGGAGCTGCATGAGTCTGTGTTTGCCTCAGGCTTAGTTAGCTGTCAAGAAAACCCCTGGAGCACCCAGAATTCAGAGACTTTACAGCTGATCATAATCAATAAAGGCAAAAGCCCAAGCCGGGGAAAGCGGGCAAACATGTGTTGTCCTCTTGACCATCGCAGGATAAAACTGTGTGCTGCTGAGTAATTGTGAAAAGATATGGGGGTCAGAAACACACACTGGCTTTAGGCATCTGTAAGTGGTGCATGAAGCTCTGATCAAAGTGAGGTGATCACTGTGTGAGTGTGAGGTCTGCTCTTCCACGGCCAATAAGGATGTTTTGTTATTTGTGTCCCTTCAGCTCCTGTGTTTCTTTGCATGGGGGCACAGGATGCTCCCCGGGGGAAGGAAAAAGGCACAAAAGGTCAGGCTGCTGCTTGATGGATGTCATCTAACAGTGTGGATTGGCAGTGCTCTCGGCAACTCCTGGTGAGAGAGAGTATCGCAGAAGGAGCAGTGGCTCATGTTTGTGAGCGTAAAAACTGTCATCTGCCATACTGCAGCGAATCCTGCTCCCTTCTTAAGATGGCTTCGGAGCAGACTTACAATGATGCTGTATTTGGTCAGTTTATTAAAGTGAGCTAGATTCTGCTACACCTTGCTATCTGTAGTATTTTGCTCCATGCTTTGCCTTAATGAATTTTGGGGAGTAGTCACAGAACAAAAACCCGATTGCCATTGTTAAACATGTCAGTACAAGGCCTTTGAGTACTGTGTTACATACAGTAAGAGAACAGCTTTCTTCAACATATGATCTGGACCCAGGGTTTTAAGGCCCATGATGAAGTTGACATGGCTTAACAAACTCTGCCACATCAGGTGAGGGTGCTGCAGCCTCAACAGTCTGTACAGTCAAAACCTCCAGCATATGTCAGATGATTTAGTGACATGCTGGGACCTATGGTAAACTTTTTATTTTTTTTTTATTCTGTTTTAAGAATAGGCATAGGGCCAGTCAGCACAGAGCAGGTGATACAACTTTGTCATGTTTCCTAGACTTGCACGTTAGAGTCATCACTGCATAAATACATTCCTTGATACTAATGTCCTTTATAGTCTTGCTGTTTGGATACTCTGGAAGTCTGCGCTTCCATGCTATTGATAGAGGAGAATTATAAAGAGCCACAGTAGTATTGCAAGTCTGGGATAAAAACTGGAGGATGCAACCTCAGGCAGCTGATGATTTGTAATGCTATTTGGTACTGTGGATCTCCAACAGTTACTGGAAGCATTATTTACAATGGCTTTTTCTATATGTGCGAAAAGGTGCTAGACCCTTGAAGAAAGAAAAGATTTGGATGTCTTGACAGGTAATCATGGTAGTTCTGTTTTAATAAATGACTTGTCTCTCTATGCCTATGAAACATTCTGTACTTTTGTATCCTTACACAGATAGATCACTTTCTGGTGCTCTATATTAGTCTGTTCTCAGCAAATTGACTTTTCAGTACTTTTGAACAAGGACAGGATTCTGACCCAAGATGAACGAATCCTGCAACCCCAAGTGTCTGCTTAGTTGACTGGCTGAACTTACCTTTATATCATGTATTCCTGTTCATCACACTGCAGGGCTTATGTTTGCTTGGCATTTCTGCCTCTCACCACCCGGATACGGTGGGCTTGCAGCCAACTCATTATCTACCCTTCTGTCACAGTGTCTCTCCTCAAAAAGACTGGCAGTATTAAAACATTGCTGCTATGGAAAGTTTGCTTAAAACCAGTTCCTTAGAAAAGGCGAGCATGCAAAAATATGAATTTAGGTGGGGCTTCATTCTCATGGATTTTCATACAAGAATGAAAAGGGTAACAGTGGAAATTGTGAGGAAAGGCAAGGAAGGACCAATAAGATACGGAGATCCTAGCCAGCTCTTTCATGTCACACTTGGTGGTTGTGATTTTGACTGATATAATTGAATAGCAATTTACTGAGTCAGATTTCTTGGTTCTGTGAGAGAAGAACTTGCAAAAAATCAGCATTGCATCATTTGATACTATGTAGATAATGACTATAGACATGTACGTGGATTTGAACATACATTCATTCCTTGTGAGGGTAATAGGCAGTATTTTGCCTATCTTAAGCCAAATCTTTGCTCCTGTCTGAAGACAATAGTCAATCTTTTTTTTTTTTTTCCTCCCCTGGGAGAAGTTTTGGAAGGGAAAGGTTCCTTGTTTTTTCTGCTTTCCTGGGATAGTTATGACCTGTCATAAACAGTTGGAGTGGTGGTCTCCTGCCTTCCAGTTGTTCCTGGAGGGATCTCTATCTCTGTTATACAGGTCTGATATATAATCTGATGACAGAATCATCAATTACTTCCTTAACCTGTGCTATGATTAAAAGCATTTGACACAGAGTTCAGGTCTGTTGCATGAGCTCTGATACACCTTCTTTAATTTTTGTCATGATACATATGTATTTTGAGTTAAGGAAGATAATGAGAAGAAGTAAAGCCTTGGAGAAATCTTGAGTGAGCATCTGTAATTTTCCTCAGGATTTATGAGAACAAAGAGGCTGCTGCAAAAAAGCTTTTTGCTAAATATACTGGTAAAGCAGGGAATAAATGTAGAAACTCGGTGAGTATGTGGAAAAAGCCCACACTTCTCATGTGCTAGCCTCTAGTTCTGCAGTCTCTCACTCTTCAATGGAGTTTCTTCCTTCTGGACTCGGAAATCCTCACTGATAAATAGAATCACATAATAATTTAGGATGGAAAAGACTTTTAGGATCAGGAAGTCTAACCATTAACCCAGGACTGCCAAGTCCATCACTAAACCATGTTCCTAAGCACCGCATCTACATGGTTTTTAAACGTCTCCCGGGATGATGATTCCACCACCTCCTGGGAAGCCTCTCCCAATTTTTGACCATCCCTTCAGAGAAGAAATTTTTCCTAATATCCAATCTAAACCTCCCTGGTGCCACGTGGGGCCATTTCCTCTTGTCCTGTCGCTTGTTACCTGGGAGAAGAGACCGACCCCACCTGCCTACAGCCTCGTGTCAGGGAGTTGTGGAGAGCAATAAGGTTCCCCCCCTGAGCCTCATTTTCTCCAGACCAAACAACCCCAGTTTCCTCAGCCACTCCTTGTAAGACTTGTGCCCCAGACCCTTCACCCGCTCCGCTGCCCGTCTCTGGACACGCTCCAGCCCCTCTGTGTCCCTCCTGCAGTGAGGGGCCCAGAACTGAACACAGGATCGAGGTGCGGCCTCAGCAGGCCTTCTTGGCCACCTGGGCACACTGCTGGCCCGTGTTCAGCTGGCCATCACCCAGCACCCCCAGGTCCTTTTCTGCCAGGCAGCTTCCCAGCCAACCTTCCCCAGCCCATAGTGCTGCATGGGGTTGTTGTGACCCAAGTGCAGGACTTGGCATTTCTTGTTGAACCTCATAGAGTTGGTCTTAGCCCATTGGTCCAGCCTGCCCAGACCCCCCTGCAGAGCCTTCCTGCCCTCCAGCAGGTCAACGAACCCCCACAACTTGGTGTTAACTTACTGAGGGTGCACTTGAGCCCCTCATTCGGATCTATAACTAATAAATAAATAATTGCAACAAATATGTCCTCTTTAAAAGGGGTTCTTTTTAAGTATTATCTTATTCAGTTAAAAAAGAAAGCAATTAGGGAAAAACCCTCCAACCCAACACCACACAAACCAAATATTTCTTTCTCACCTGCACCTCTACAGCCAGTTCTAACTGTAGATGTGGAAATCGGGGGCTTTGTAGGATGTCTAATAGACAACTTTTTGTTTGTTTGTTTGTTTTAGAAAGGGTCTTTAAAGTTTTCCTAGTCTAATCTCTAACCATGTAAGAGACTAATATTGGAATATACTGTGAGCTTATTCTGAACTTGCTTCTGCTTTATATCAACGTTCTAGTGAGTCTTTTGCTCAGAAAGTTGATTTAAATGGCAACAAAATTCAAACTTTAGCCTAAATATTGTTTTGTCTTAATTTTTCCAGGGCTTTTTCTTCTGCATGATCCGTTTTACCTAGCTTTATTTTGACTTGATTTTACTGTCTTACTCATATCCTGAGGTGGAGTTAATGGTAACACAAGCTGTAAGAAATAATTTTCTAGCCCTTTGTAACCTCTTGGTAGTTATTAGAGGACCAGACAGCCTTAACCTGAGCCCACAAGTAATCACTCAGAGTCAGGGAGTCTGAGAGTGCTGGCTTTTCATTCAAAATTGTGTAAAATAAGCCACTGCATAGTGTTACAGCCTGTGCCAACTGGCTGATACTAGAGGCTATTACAGGAACCGTTCCCTGAGAAGGACACTGTTGTCAGATTTGAAATGTGACTTCGTGGTTTTTAAAGTTTTTTGGCAGAGGCTGTATTTGTTGTCTGCTTATCACCCACTGAGATATAAGGGTGTAATAAAGAGTGAATATTTCACTGAAATTCTGTTTGCTTAAAATTTTTAATATTTCTACAAAATTGACAAAAATTCTGTCTTCACTCTTTAATTAGAATATAAATCCATAACTTTTATTTGCACTATAGCTGTCTTGAAGAGACAGAACTGGGTTAAGTAAAATACTATCAATTTTCCTTGGATTTCTTTTAATTTTTTTATTAAATGTGTTATAGTAAAAATGAGCTTTGAAAACTGTTAACTAAAAATGAACTTAAAATTTGGCAGTTCCATGATTAACTTCTCTCTTAGATACAAAAATGCTAAGGATTTCTTCATTTGAGGGACCAGGAGCACCACCAGTAGATTTAAACTTCTTGAAATGCAGAACCCATTGTCTAGTTGGAATTTTTCCCTAATTTAAGACTTTTCAAAATATACATTTTACAATAGTTCTGGAGCAGTAAAACCAGCTGGGGTTGTTTGGAATGAGTAACTGCTTCAGAAGTTAGCCAAGTTCAAGGGTATTCTTATCTGCTTTACTGTTTCAGCCATAATTTCACATAATTCTGTTACTTCATAGATTTGACATCTGAAAACATATTTCTGACCACTGTCAGGCAGCTTTTCAAGTTCACACATGAAACCCCCTCAAGTGCAATGCACACAAAAGTAGTTTTCAGCTGATTTAGTTTTAGGGTGGAAGGAATGTAGCCTTTCTACCATAGCTGGATTTACCTTATTGCTGGTGCTTTTTCTGCTGGAACCTCCTCAGATCTCTTTTGTCAGGCAGAACTCCTATGGGGAGTAGAACCAAACATTTGCTTAAGTCAGGAGTGCTAAATTAAGCAAATATGGGATGGAAGAATTATTGCAACATACCCAGGAGAGCCATAAATTAGCAATTGCAAAACATGACAGTCTGCAGTGGAAGGAATCTTTCTTTCTCTTATAAAGCTTGGAGATGTAACGCTGGCATGGAGGTTAGTCTTTCTAGAGACTAGTTTACAGCTTGCAGAATACTGAGTTAGCTGATGGAAGGAAACTTTACAGATTGGCCTCACTATGTTGCACGGCACAGATGACTTGCTTTCTCCATAAATGAGCCTTTTTTGAAGTTGGCAGAATCTGTGTTAAAAAAATTTCCAAGCTCGGTAGCAGCACTTCTGTGTACAGCTGTGGCTTGCATCTGTCAAAGCTTGTCTCAAAGCAGTGGAGGCAGCTCAAAAGTTCCATCAACAGCACAGGACATAAATACTTGGCTGCTAATACACTGTACCTCATAGCTTTTGGCCCACTTCTATGCTGAAGGTAGCATACAGGGCACTGAATATTACAGGAATCTGTCAACATGCTCAGCACATTATTATTTATCATTTTATTACCATGGGTGTCAGTCAGGCAAGTTCCTTTCTGGTTTATCTTCCTACTGCACCCTCTTTATTATTTTTTTGGATTGAAATGCATGAAGAGAGCAGTGATCTGTGATGTCAGTGCTGGAAATTTCAATCTCATTCCACCAACAAAAGTTCTCTTGTTTCAAGCAACTAGGTGGTTGTCTTTTTCCTTGCTTTGGGTACTCAGCCCATGATTTGAGAAATCCAAACACTTGTACAAAGCTTTAATGGATTGTAACCTACAAGTTTGTTCTCTGTGTTATAACTTCCTGACGTTAAGTAATAAATTACTTTGTTAGGCAGTCAAAAATGATGCAAGAAGGCTATTAATGTTATCACATTAATGCTAGCCAAAATGTCTCCACCTGAAGCTGTATATAGAAATGAAAATCAAAGGCTCAGTAAAATATAGCAGACATCACCGAATGATAGATTTACAATGACTGTCCAGGATAGCTTTCTCTGAGATTTAAAGCCAATGAATATATTTTATCTGATTGTAACTTTTCCAGGAAAATAAAAGCTGTGCATACAGTGTGTGCTCTTTCAGACTTTACAGTATCAACTGTTTTTGGCATAGTTACTAACACAAATGAGTTCTTTTTCTCCTACCTGATGAATACCATAGTAATTTCTGTGACCAGAACACTAGGCATTTTGATTATCTGCTATCAGCTAACAGTTATTTCCTGCTACTGAAAGATGCTTGCCAAATAAGTTTTTACAAAGTAGATACAGAAGTCCTTGTTTTGGAGTTTTCGTGATACTACTGAAAGCCTCCAGGAACTGAAAAGAGCAAGGTTTTTCAAAGTCCTCGGTGAAGGATCAGCATAGCTGTAAGAAAAGGATATGTACGTCCATGGTGGAAGATTTGAATCTATTGACAATAGTGACTACTTGTTTTTATCCTTAATTCTTGTTCTTATCTGAAATCTATAGATTGGTGAATTTAAAATATTTTACTTGAATTTCAGGTCAACAAGTCTTTATGTCTCAAAACAATTGCCAGGCATACAGTTGCACAGTACTTTGTGGTAGTCTTACTAAGGAAAAGTTAAAATACTTTCATAGCTTTATAATAGACTGAACTCTTCACTTTTGAAAGCAGATGTATCCTGCAAAGAATGAAACAAATTTAAAAGATGAATAGTTCAAGGATGGGTTTATGTCAACTAGTTTTTGTGTGCGTCATTCTTCTGTGGCCAGGTTTAGGTAGGCACACTTCTTAATCAGGAAAGGTGTAATAAGTCATGATAAAGAAGACAGGGGACATTTGAAATGAGTTCGCTTCACCAGTTGTTCATCAATTAGACAGCTAAGCACAGCTGAAATTCAGGAGACCTCTTGCCTGCAAACAGTTAAACACAAGATGTTCTGGAATGATGTCACTTCCACAGGGTTTTCTACATACTCTGCAGTCCCAAGTGTTCAAGTCAGAGGCCACGTTCTCAGGAGATCATAGCATGGCTGAAGAATGTATACATAACAATATATATATACTATATATATACACACAATATATATATAACAATATAACAAGCTAATTGTTTAGGTATAGCAACTAATTTCAAAGACTACTTTCAACTACGTAGATGATTTTTGTATTTATGATTTTCAGCCTCTTAGAAACACATTTTCAGGTTCTTCCTGCTAATTATTCTTTGCATGAAGACTAGAAACACCCAGGAAAAACGAATAAAGTAGAATGTATTTGGTAACTGCATGAATCCAGGAATGAGGTCTCTAAGTAAAAAGCTGATCATAATGAAGATTGCCATTAAAATTAATACACTGGGATATATGTTATTGGCCAGATAAAGGGCAGTAGAAGGGCTTGCTGACGGTGGCAATCAGCTGTGATTAAATATCCACAATATTCTTCTTTCTTGTACTATAAAGTTCAGAATAGAAAGTGACGTTGAAGTACCTCAGTATACATGGGTGTGCATGCACTTACAGCCCCCAATCCCCTGCCCCAGTTCATCAGCAGAAGTGACTGCAGGAGTTTGTACTGGTCATTCTAGTATTAGCTGGAGTTTTTTCATTGGGGAAGAAAGATGCTTGGGAAAAAAAAGCATATTCTTTCATCAGGAGTAGTAGTTTGAATGGTGGATTAATTGTTTTTGCTTCTATGTAAGTTTCCCAGTGATGCTATACTAATAAAAATACACTGTTTGGTTTTTTTTTTTTTCAAGTTAGTATTTTTGAGAAACAGCAAGTCTGGGATAGGTTTCCTTTTAGTATCTGAGAGTGAGCAGTCTTGAACTGCTAACCCCTTAGAATGACACAGACATGAAAGGGGTGTGTGTATCCTTTCACTGTGCTGAGGTATCAGGATAATTATCCAACATACAGTTCCCTCAGTGCTTTTCAGTGCATTTTGAATGAAGAGACTGTGAGGACAGCTGATTTTAATCTTTAAAGGGACTCGGGAGATTCAGGGCTAATAGAGGAGCTAAGTGATACAGAAGTATTACTTACTTCTCAAATGGGAAGATGAAAATGAGAATCTTTAGATAATACAGGGTAGAAATAGATACCTGCTGATCTTCCCCCAGGCTCATAAAAAGACTGAATGAAGAGTAGGAAGGAAGTCGATGCCACGTAGCTCTATCAGCTTTTTTTCATTCATTCCAGTGGACCTGAACTCCATATTCTTATTCTAACTCTGAGAGTGCTGAAGGATTAGAAAACCTGCTATAAGGGGAAACTGGGGCTTCCTGTTGAAACAATTAATTTATTGGGCTGGATTGTGGAGTGCAGAGCTCTAGAAAATATGTAACAGGCTATTAATGATGCATGCTTAGATATAACTTGTATGTATCTGAGTGTCTGTGGCTTTTTACATCTGTATGTTTTATCACACAATTCTAGTGCCTTCTTTTGGGGTTTTGGGCTTCATCTGTCTTAATGTTGCACCCAAGAGATGGGAAAGATTCTTGCTGGGACACTTGGAAACTGGCATAATATAAACAGCAACATAGTGACGACTTACCAGAAAGAACAATGCAATCAGAATAGCTTAGCTTTGCTCCTATCTGCTTTTCATTGCTGTTGTTTCTGTACAACAGGTTTACAACATTGTTTTGTGCGGTTCCTCTTCTCACCTCATATGCTTCTGCTTGTTCATACCAAGGGTGCTGGGGGACACAGTTCAGAAGCGCTCAGTAAGTTCTGTATAGAATGAGATTTATGGCAGTGATATAAACATAAGTAGCTGAAAAAAACATATCCTAAAAGAAAGAAAGAAGAAGAAAAAATAAAAACCCCTTCTGACACATTCTTCAGGAAAGTTTGGCTTTAAAAGTCCTGCATTTAGGAAGTGTCAAAATTGAAACTGCTTTCCTAAAATAAATAATGTGGAGTATTGGATTCAGACCTGTTTATTAATTACAGTACTGCCTCTCCAAGAACAGTACTATCTCCAAATTGACTTTTATCAGATTACCTATTGAGGAGCCGGGTCATGGGCAACAGCATTTATACACACAGAAGAAGAGCACATCTGGATTACTTTGTGTAAAATATGTCCTTGCTATGAATCAGATAAGCTTATCAGATGTTAAAAGGTGGGAAGGTGTCATCAATTTCATATCCTCCCTTCTTCCCTCAGAAGAAAAGAATATTTGCATGCCACAAACTATGCACCAATCATTTTCTTTTTCATATTCAGTGGTTTGGGTTTTTTTTCCTCGTTTTCTAGTCATCTTTATTTCTTAATCACTGGTTTTACTAGTGACCAAAGGAATGAGTTTGAAGTGGAAGCATGTTAGGGTGACTGAAAAGCTCTGATATGTCCTGTGGAATGGTCAGAAATGCACATGAAAATGATGAACATCCACCTCTCTCAGACATCTTTCTTTCCTTCATATTCTCTCTGAATCACAGCAAAGACACAGGCATTGAAGACAGAAAATGGATATCCAGACTTCCTCAGAGAAAGTAGGTGCTGACTTTATTTTTGTCTGAAATGCCTGGGTGCTGCCTAGCAACAAATTAGAGTACATATGGAAACAAAATTGCATATGCTTGAAAACGTGATTTTAAAAGCCTTAAAATCTGTTTTAAATAATGAGACACAATCTACTTCTTTTCCAATAATTTCAGAGCAAAAGAGGATGTTTTCATGCTATCTGAATTAATTCTGTCTGCTTGACCCCTCACTCTTCAAGTTCGTTCTTTCTTGAAGAGGAAGCTTTTAAAAGCTTTGTGTGCTAGAATTATCTGGGATTAAGACTTGACTAGAAGGACTATTTCAAGCAAAAAGTTGATATGGTCAGGTTGACAATGCTACTTGGGTGGATTTCGTTACAGTAATTTGTCATGAGCTGTGGGTCAAATACAGAGCTGACAGGAAAATTTGCAGGACAGCAAGTATGAGTGAATCTATGCCGATTTATACTAGCACAGCCTTTGACTTTCAAGTACCACTTTCTTCTAAGAGATATTTTGGACTGGAAACTTTCTTGGCAAACTATTTTCCATGGCTCATACTGAACTGAATGGCTGCTATGGTCACTTCCAGCTCAGATTTGCAAAGCCACAATCTTCAGTTGAACTTTGATTTTACACAGATGGATGTGCACATACTCCTGTGATGCTATAGGCATATACATGTATGACTGCCCTCACCACGCCAGTAGGCCTTTCACAGGTTGAAGATTGTTGTGTCTCTCCAACAGCCAGACCTGAAAAATCCAGCTACTGCTGAACACTTGGAAAACAAAGCCAGAGGAATGAAACAGCTGTGAGGCTGCCTTTGTCTGTAGTGTTACTGGAGGTAAAGGAAAAGACAAGGAGAGATATGGTTTTGGTTTTGTAGAACAGAAAACTAAAGGTACCTCTGAAAATCTAAAAATAACTGCTCAGTTAGAAGAAAGGGACATAATTTTTGTTTCCAACATGATTTACTAATGTTTTTCCAAATTTTTCCATCAACTGTCTCCATCCCCTCAACTCAGGAATGAACAGCACCTGCATGCTAATATTCTGCTGTCCCACATACTGTGTTTCTTGTATTTATTTAACTTGTGTGCTCTGCTTTGGGAAATACAGAATGCAGACGAGATAGGTACTCTTTTATTCAGACAGGAATACAGGAATAGAACTGTTCAAACTAGTATGGAAAGATAATAACATGTGAGCTAGCTTTAGCTACCTAATAATGAAACCTTCAGCTACCTAATAATGAAAGAATGAAAGAAGTTTTATAAGAGCAGAGAGAAGCAAAGGAATAAACTTCTTTTAGAAGAAACCAAATAAAACTCCTTGTGATCAAGTAGAAAATAGCTTTTCAGGAGGAATAACATCGAAGAGAATACTGGCATCAAATGTTCTTTTGCATTTCTCAGCCCATTTTATTCCAGAAACCAAGGAATGACCCTTATTTGCTGCCTCAGTTTCTCAGTACCTCAGTGGTACCAGTGGATCAGAATTTTTTAGGCTCAGGTCAGGAATCTGACAGTGTCAGGGATTATTAACAGAGCTTTGTTTCCCCTAAATGGTATTCTGGAACTGGAGTCCCTATGGAGCAGGAGTTCTGAGCTTGTGTCTTTATTTCCTGTCCTTCTGTGATGTAAAGAATAAAATGTTTCTTTGAATGTTTGTTCTTTGTTGAGTGCAGCATGGAGACATTTGAGAATCAACAGTCCCTTCTGTTTACAGAAGCAGTCACTTCCCCACTGCATGCTGTCCAGGAATTACCACGCTAGTCAATTTAGGGTAAATTTGCAAAGTGGTGCACAGGGAGTCACACAGTTAAATCCCATTGATGTTAATGGGAGTCATGCAGCTAAATCCCTGCACATTGCTTTGTAATTTACCTCTTTGTGTTTCTCAAACCTGCTGGCTCATGACTAATTTGTGTCTCTAATAGAAAAAGCTCTAACATGCTTTGGTAGTATATGCAATAGGCACAGTCTATGTATTATTCACAGTATATCTGCCATATAAATACTAAATCCCAAAGCACAGGCATTCTCTGTAGTGATTGATGTCTTTACATATTTGCCTATATGATTTTCTTATAAGGTATAGAGTAGGAAAAGTTAAAGCTAGCATCAATCACCACAGTCCTCAGAACCTCAGCTTCTTTCAGAAAGAAATGATATCAATACAATTTTGGAAAGCTAAATTAATATCACTTACAATAAGGAAAAAAAAAAAAAAAGAAAAGGTTTGTTTTAGTGAAAGCTAATGTCTTGAAAATCTGCTTGGTCATTTCTGAAAGTGTTTTAAACTTACTTTTTGGTCTCCAGAATGGCTTTGGCTAGAGTTTCTAGATTAATTTCATTTTGCTGAGAAGTGCTTTTAGGTTAATTTTTGGGAAGGAGCAACTGCAAAGAATTAACCAGTGGCTCTAAAAGTGAGGTTGAAAGAATGATGATGTGGCAAGATGCAGGCTTGAAAGTGCTTTGCCCCTGTGCATGTGTATATCTTACTTGGTGCTGTGGTGATGAGTATCATCGGGCATATTTACACCATGACACAGTATGGTGCAAAGCTGCTCCAGCTAGTCATGAGATTGCCAGAATATCCATACCTTGGATAGCCATACAGGTATCAAAATTAAAAAAGCTGTGTTGATACAATACTGCACCCACACTAGTTAGCTCTGGCTCCAATGAAGATAATTAGCTCAGTTGCAGCACTCTGCTGATGTGGCAACACAGCTTCTGGTTCAAGAGCTGGCTCAGGTAGCGCTCTCCAAAGTCTTAACACCACCCTTCATTGTATGGTATAGGCATGCCCATAGAAACACTCATGAGATAATGAGTGACTCTATCTTCTGTGCAAGGTTTGGATGATTCCCAGTAAATGGGGCTTAAAACTGCACCATGAATGCTGAGAAGAAAAAGAAAATATTGCCTCATTTATACTGCTGATTCATCCACTGAAGGGAAAATAAGTTATGAAATCATATCATTCAAGACCCTGTCATCAGACATATGTACAGGATGGCTAACTGAGGTGGAATAGGCAACCTGAAATAGAAATGCTGTAACTGCTCCATTGCTGTCTGTAAGGTCTGAGACATACAGGTGGGCAACACAGGTCAAGCTGGTCTACCAGGGTTTTGTTATCATTTGGACCAGACCAAATTACAGAATCATAGAATGGCTTCGGTTGGAAGGGACCTCCAAAGATCCTCTAGCCTGATCCCACCACCATGGGTAGCAACATCTTTTACTAGACCAGGTTGCTCAAAGCCCTGTCCAATAAGACCTTGAATATTCTCAGTGATTGGGCATCCACAGCTTCTCTGAGCAAGCTGTTCTGGTGTCTCACCACCCTTATCATAAAACATTTCCTCATTATATCCAATCTAAATTTACCTTCTTTTGGTTTAAAACTGTTTCCTTTTGTCCTGTCACTACAAACCCTGGTAAAATCTCTCTCTGTCTTTCTTATAAGCCCCCTTCATATAAGGACAGCAATAAGGTCTCTACAGAAGTAATGGAAGTAAGACGTGTCTATATCAGAAGGTTTCAATGTGATTACTACCAAACCCATATGTTTGGTTTAAGATCATGGTGGACAGCAACATTTATTATTTTCCCTTTTTTAATAAATCTTCATCCAGTCCTAACTCACCACCCTTTTGTCTACTCCTATCACTCCATTGCTACTTAATTAACAGCAGCCTTTCATCTTTAGCTCCACATTGACTGGGTTTCAGTGTGGGTATGATGAGTGAAAGGCAGGAGTTTAGGCACAGACTGCTTCCCTACGGAGGCTCTCATCAGCATCAGCAGATTGAATATTGTTTGCAGGACCACCCTAGCTTTAACTGAAGCCCTAGACTTCCGGTAAAGCATCAGCAGCACACAAGGACTAGAGCAGAACCTTATAATATTTTTTTCTTCCATGTTTTTTTAAAAAAATAGTGTGTGACTATTGACATTTTAGAAAGACTTAACATTGCTATGTTCAACAAATAGAATAAGAGTCATGGAAAACTGGAAAGGCAAGGTGAGGTTCATCTCAGCTAATGCTGAATTTGTCTGTAAATAGTCTTTCTGAGTGAGTTATCCTAAACTCCCTTTCTGTACTCATTGGAGGCAAATATGATCTTTGACTTCCCTTTTAGAATAAATAAAATCATCCTTCTAAAGGTGTTTCTTTGTTTCCATTAACTGAAGGAAGGGTGAGCTGCTTGCCTCAGACATGGATGTAGAATAATCTCACTCAATTTGCTTTGTTCTTGGTATATTTTAAACTTCAAAAATCCATGATGGTTGTAAAAGAATTGGGCTTTTTGTTACATTTCAGTACTATGAAAAACCTCTTAATTCTCCTCTTCTGTAATGCACCCACACTGCATTCCTTGCTCTCACTTTCATTCCCTGAATGTGAAAGTTTCCAAAAAGTCATACAATTTTTACACAGGAGTAAGGGTGCTAGCAGGACAACCAACTCTTTAGGTGGCATTTAGAAGTTGTTTTTAAGTTAGTCTTACAAAAATACATGTGCATTTTCTTTGGCCTTTGGAATATATGAGTCTCACGTAGTTCTACAGAGTAAAAAGAATGGCAGACTTATTTATATTTGAATTAGAAAGTGGGGTGTAAGTCTGTGTTTTCTTGGCATTATCTGGCTTCAGAAAGGTTACAGGCATATGGGACTAGCCTTTCTCATAGTGTTTATATTTTTCCGTTTGACAATGTGCTACGCCAAGATACGGATGAGTCTGAGATATCTGGGTCCCTACAAATATCTGGATGAAGTTGGCAGAGCTATTATGGTTCATCAAAACCTGTTTCCATATATGCTTCCACTGGGGTCTCGGGATTGCATCATGGGGTCTGGATTTGTTAATCTCTGCAGGCATCAAATCTTTTCATAACGTGCTTTTGATTGACATGTGAGCAGCTGTGATAAACTGAAAGGAAAAAACTGAAATGCAGACTGCAGACTGCTGACTGTGTTTCTCAGCATTGTGCCAGCTTGTTACAACAGCAAAATCTGTTTTAAGAAAAATAAACAGTGGGAGCTTTACAAACTTCTGGCTTTCTATTCAGAACACTGAACCAATGCTCTGATATGTTGCAGCCATGGCCAAAAGAAAAAAGAAAAAAAAAAAAAAAAAAGAAAAAAGAAAGAAAGAAGAAAAAAATAATTCCTGGTTGAAAAGTAAGAGGACAACAGGGTTGTAGTGTACAAGTGTGCAGAAGAAGATGGTGTAAAGTATCAGGAGGAAACGGAGGGAGGCTCAACAGCAAAGCTCCTGTATTTTTGTGCTACTTATATTTTATGATTGCAATTAAAGTTCAACTGTAGTTGTGCAACAAATATGGATATGCTATAAATCCAGAGAGACAATCCTAGCCACAAGGAGCTATGTCAAAAGAAAAACAGAGAACCCATCCAGTTCAGGTGTTACACAAAACTGCAGAGGAGTGGAGTTACAATACGGGTCCTTTCTTTGTCTCTTCTGTTTTGGCTGTTCTTCAACTGTTGAGTATGTATTTACCAAGGCTTTCTCACATTACCGTTTCTGTGCCCTTGCAATAGGATATTCAGATCCAACAGCTCAAAATATTCTAGTTTTGAGGACAGGTTAAGAAAAGGTGTTTCAGATGATATTAATAAATGTTAATAAATATCACTGAAAAAGCAGATAACCAATCAGGAAAACCTCAGAAAATAATTTCTTAATTGTGTCAGGAACAAACAATAGTTCAAAAAACTGTATCAGTTTGACACTAGATAAGGGTAGTAATCACAACATAGAAAAGGAAGTGTTCAACAAATATTTTTTGAGCTGTTCCTGAAGAAAAGCAGGATGATGTATTCCTATGATAAAGTATTAAGGAAATACTTTCAACTGAGCCAGCAGATAGGGAGGACCATAAACGCAGACAATGGAAGTTAAATATTTTTCTGAAATCAGCAGGACAGGTACCCTTGAGTGCCAAAGGAATCAGAGTGAGGAGACTGAATTTGTTTCACTTATTCACAGATCTTACAACACTGAAGAACTTAAAGAACCCTTCAGAAATCAGTGAAACCTGCTGGTATTGGTTGGTAATGAGAGGGAAGTCACTGATCCTTGGCAAAACTGGGGAAAGGCTAATCTGGAAAATAACAAGTGATAGTAAAAATAATGCAATTAGCAAAACTTTATGAAAAAATAGGACATGTAAAACTTGAAATATATTTAATCAGATTGCAGTGATACCTGCTAAAAGTAAATGTCTCACCTAATGTAGGTGTCTCACTTGTGCATATGTTTTAGTGAAGAGCTTGGTGAAGACTGTGAGCACCTATCTTCTCTATGTAACAGTGGAAGGAGTTGGAACCCTTTGTAAGGCTCTAGCAGGAAATGTTGTCCGTCAAAGTTTAAGCACCTACATGTATGTTCATCTCAACTTTTATAACCAATTAGTTGTTTAATACAAGCTAATTGTCTAGGCTTCTACAGAGAGACATAGTTGCCTTCAGAAGACAATTAATCCCATGCTAAAATTATCTGAATTAAGGTATCTGTAATGATCTGAAGGTGCACATCTCTCCTTCCTTGCCTAGGGAGCCTGGGCAAGTCTTTCAGTCTAGATACCCAGTTTCAAGAGGGAAGTCTAGCTCCTGACAGGCAGGATCTCCCTTACTCCATAGGTAGTCTCTACAATGACAATGAAGGCACTGAAGAAGTAGTGGTTACTAAACACAAACTGGAATCTTATGTTAAGTAGATTGAATATTTGAGTATTTCACAAATATCCTTCAGGGCTTTCAGATCTTTTTCAAAGATCTGAAAATAGGAAGTTTTGAGAAAACCTTCAAACACATTAGACATATGCTCCACCTCCCACCCGTTTAGAAAAATAACAAGGTGTATTGTGTCCTATTCAACTACACTCCACTCTGTTTTTAGACTTATGGCTTTCAAGAAGTTATTTATAGGTTTGTCCAGCCAGAAAAGAAGGTGAGAATGATGTAGACAGTATACAGGAATAGGGAAACTGTCCAGAAGAAAAGAATGATTAACATAGTATAGTACTCTGTAAATGAAAAAAATACCCACCTGGTTTACTGATAGATCTCCAAGTGTTATTTATGGGAATTCATCATCCTGTGGTGTGTTTCTGGGCCAAATATTATTAAATACTTCTGTCAGCAATATGAACAAAAGTATAAAATAAATACTGGTAAGACACATATATCACAAAGACCCGTAAAGAAGTTACTGATAGGATAAATACATACTACAGATCAATGTGAATTATTTGGTTAAGAAACACTGAAAATATTGCTTTTGATACTGCCAAATAAAATGTCACACATCTGGGAAGAAAACACACAGGTCAATTTTACAGTATGTGAGACAATGCTCTGGAAAGTAAGAAAGTCCTTCCAGACTCAAGTAAAGACCTGCCTGAATATGATTTTACCATGATGCTACAAGGAAGAAATATCCTTGGGTAAGGCTAGAGCAAGTTAGGCAGGAACAGGGAATGGTATTCTGCAAATATAGTAAGTAACATCCCTGCCGTAATAGAGTCCTGTTGGTGCAGCAATGCTTTAGAAAGGAGATTAACAGGAAGGATGGAATTGGAAAAGCTACAATGATGATCGTCTGTCTTGTAAGACCCATGAGATCTGCATGTGCAAAAGAAGGGTAAGAGGTGATTTTATCGCATCAACAAGTATTTTCATGAGGGAGGTGAAATCCAATTGTAAAAAATGACCTAATCTGATCACAGTGGTAGAAAGAAAGCTAAAGGTAAGAAACTTCTATTAAATAAAAAGATTGGTGAAAGATCTAGTAATGAACTGCAAATACTAACAGTGAGAGTAAGTAAACACTAGGCTAATATTGTCTGAGTTGTGGCGTATTACTTATAACTAGGAATATTTTACAATTGTGAGTGTGTGTCTTTTTAATAAATGCTTTAATTCAGGCAGACACTGTGGAGCTGCTGCAGAAATTACCAGGTGAAGATCTGCTCCCTTGATATGCAAGTGTCAGATTAGATAATCACAACAGTTTTTCTAGGCTTCAAATCTATTAATATTTATAAACACTTTTTAAAGGATAATATGTATTGAGTTACCTCTCTCATTAACCGCTCTGCTCCCTCTGAGGCCCTGGCTCCTTGAGTAGTACAGTCTTTTGACACTGTAAGGTACTCATCTCAATTTTTACATGAAAATATATTTTTTCTCTGTATTTGTTGTTGCAGTTCTTTCATTGTTCATGCTAGTTTCTGTGGACTTTGTTCTTCCTACTGTAATAAAGAACACTAATTTCTGTAGGGATAATGAGACTTATTAATGTAGTAATAAAACCTTCTCCAGTATAAGTCCCATAATTAATTCCATAATGTGTTATGTGGGACTAATTTTAAGCACTTCATGCTTCCTCTTGCCCTTATTCAACATCAGTTTAGCAAAAAAGCAGACTCACACAGGAAAAGGAAATATCCAGTAGGTTTTCCTATATTTTTTAATATAATAAATTTAGAGTAAGGGATTTTAAAGTAGGATTAATGCCATAGAAGGTGGTGTGAGTGGCATAGAAAATATGCAGGAACACAGAAGCTGCTAGGGAGAAAAGAAGAAATTACAAAATGACAAAAAAGTGTTTCTGCTCTAAGATTAGGTTAATGAATCTGCACAAATTTAGTCTCCTGAGACCAAGGTGAAATAGTTTCTGTAAGGTTGGTCCCCAAAAGGAAAACAACATGACTGAAAATATGATTAAATAAAGTTCTCATTAGTAAGCAGACAATAAAATCAATAGCAAATGTTGCAGCAGAAGAAGCTTTAAGAATGATGACACAGACCATTGAAATAAAGATGGTAAATAAAATTACTATTAGTTACAGAATATTTGGCAGGACTTCTTTTTTCCAGCATGTGGTGTCTTTTTAGATGAATCTTAAACAAAGCCCTATCTGGTTTTACCTCTTCTTGGTTTTACACTAAGCCAAGAGGAAGTTTCTGTGATCACTGGCACAAGTATCTCCAGCACAACAGGATGTTCAGATTGTCCACTTTGTCTTCTGCTCTGCTCTCTTTACATCCTCTGCAACTCCGAGGTTAAGTGCTGAAAAATACTGTAGCTGTCCATCTTTTACACAGATTACCTGATGGTCAAATAGAAAAAAGCTCCTATCAAAGATGACGCATCACATACTTAATTTGGTTAGGGTAAATTAAAACAGAAAAGTAGTAGTTGAATTTAATCAGTCTGGCGTCTATGAAGCTCCATGAATTAATGCCACCTGGTATAGTGCATTGTCTGTGCCATGAAACAGGGAATGGCTCTGCAGATGTGTGTTCACCTGTACAGCACAGCCTGGGAATCAGTTTGTCACCCTAGGTCTCCTCTACAACTATTAAACTAGTAAAATTTGGCAATTATTGTCAAAGAGTGTGCTACTTTATGGAGTGGCTAAAATAGCAGCTGAAAGAGAGCTGGCGACATCACTTCTTGCTGGTCCTTAGATTATAAGCTTTTGGGGTGAGGTGTGCTGAAAGTATTTCTACATTACCTAGCACAAATGGAAGCTGGTTCAGGACTGTGGCTTCTAAGTACCATGGTGCTCCAAATCTCATTAGTTCTGAACTGTGGCATGTCCTGAGAGAAAAACAAGCTGATTCCCAGTAGAGAATGCTATACAGAAAAGTAATCCTTCCTTCTCTCTAAACATCACATTTTTTTCTGTTTGCTCATACATCTCTCTTTTTCTGGGTTAAAGCCAAGGCTGAAAGCAGGAAATACAAGTATATTTACAAGAAAGCCTTACTTGTAATTTTCTATTCAAGTGTGTAACCACAACAACAGGAGTCAATTCAGCTCACCTTAACATTTTGGAGAGTGCTGGTACTAAGCCTCTACATGTTATGAGGGATGCAAACTACCAACGAGAGGTGGTGACAGGAGGGAAAAAAATGCATGGTGCAAGCAGTAATGGCAATTCAAAACAGATGAAAAAGAAGGAAGGAGTGAATTTTCTCTCTCTCTTTCTTTTGCTTGGGCAAAACACCTTTAGTCTGAACTGGGCTTGTGGAAGTAGGGTTGGACTCAAAAGAGGGACTCCAGTTGCTTGTTTGCTTGTTATACAGTAAGATCTTTACATCCTGTTATTTGATGCAAAGGAGTCATGAAACAAGAGTAGACTTGGCATTCTACCCCAGAGTTCATTAGGGGAGACCTTAATGTAGGAATCTCCCCCATCACACTTGCGTCTGGCTCTGCAGCACCTTTGGGCTCCTCAGGACGGTGTGGTGGGAGGACACTGGGCAGCATGAAGTTGTGATGGAGGAACACTGCCACACTGGTGATCTGGCAGCTTCAGGGGCCTCTGGGACAGCCGCCAGAGCCACCGAGCAACTTCTTCCCCCCAGTCCCAGGGAGTGGTAAGGACCTCTGCATGGAGAGCATTGGTATAGAGTAAATTAGGCAAAAAGGTCCAAAAGGATTAGTGTCATAAAAACATAAACACCCAGGGTTGTGACTGTGAGGGGCAGGATGAGCTTATGGCATGGTCAAGAGAAAGAACTAAAACAAGCCTCAGGCACCAGTTGTCTGCAGTGCTGAAATATTATTAACAACTTTTTGTCATTCAAACGGTGATGTAAGCACAAGGGGATGGGGAGCTCCACCCCACTGCAGCCAGAGCTGTGTGAGAGGTACAGGCACTGCAAAACACATGAGCTTTGCCTTTATGCCATTGTTTTTGTAGAGGGAAAGATACCTACATGTGGCTACTGTTCACCTTCTGAGTGAAACATACTTCTGCAGGCAGCATTTGAAAAAAATGAGGCTCCATTTGGTAGGATTTGGTTTGGGGAAAAATGAGGATGGGGTATGAGGGAAGCAAACAGAATTCAGAGAAAGGCACAAAAGAAAAGCCAGCTGTGGACACCCTTTATTTTTAATGCTAAAAGGTATTGTGATCCAAAACATTCAGAGGCAGTAAAGAATTTGCTATCTCAGGAGAAAAAGAGCAGATAAAGGGGATTTTTAGTCACATTTAAGTGGAAATATATTTTTATGTGCCATAGTGTTTGTGCACTTCAGTCTTCCTTAGTGACTCCCCCCTCACTGTACCAGCCCCATTATCTACGAAAATATGTTGTTTCTTTCTTACAGATACTGGGAGAATTGAAAGGCATGCGTTCACAAAAATTAAAGATATTTCTAACATTTCTGGAGGTATATATCCCCTTATGAAAAGGAAATTGAAGATAAAATTGATCAAATAATGTATGGAACTTTTAAACATATTGCTTAAATGAATGCATATTGAAAATGAACACACTGAAGATTAAAGATTGGAGCTCTTTTTTGGAAAAGGGCTTGAGAATTAGAAATTTGGCTCCATTCTGAATGAAAAGGACAATATTCATTTTTTTTAAACTGAGTAGAATTTCCCATTAAAATGTTTCTGCTTGAAAAAAGTTCACTTTAATGCTGCTCTATGGTCTAAAGGAGATCAGATAGCTGAAATGGAGTAACACCTGGTTTTCTCCATTAGCTATGGAGTGCAGGATGAGAATGACCTTGCACATAGAGACACCTGAATTTGGCTGCATGCGTGTATTCACCTGTAACATGGTTCTATAAACTCCAGTTACAGACAATGGAATTTTAATCTGAAGTGCATGGAACTTTGGGGTTGGTTGGTCTCACCACCAGGTACACTCCTATGTGCCAGCAGCTGGACTGCCCTCAAGTATCTACTAACTATGGGCTTGAGTGGGGATTCAAACCTGCAGGACTAGCACTCATGGCAGGTACAAACAAAAAAGAGTGTTTTACCTGACTTCCAGGTGCTTCTCCAAAAATGAGGCTATTCTCCCTGACATCTTTGCCAACTGTGCCATGTCTGTAGGAAATCTTTGGGTGTCCTATACCATATCATAGTGTTAGATGCCTATCTTTAAGCATCAAATCCCACCTGAGAGCACCCACCCCTCTCCAGACTGTCATGATGGCTTAGGTGCACAACTCACTCACCTAGCCCTAAATGTAGGTGTCTGAATCTACGAGTTGAGTCTGACCACAGGAGTGCCGTTTATGTTGCTAAACATAAATACTAGGTGCTGTTTCAGACGCCGTAAGTTATCTGGGACATTGACATAAGGACTGTTGATATTGCAGAATATTTCTGCAAGAACCATACATTTCTGGACTGACCATGTCAGGTTGAGTGAGACACTCTGTGACATAGATACATACATTATAGACATTGAAAGTCATGTGTCATGAAAAAGTCACGAAAATCTTGTAATAAAACAATATAAATGAACATGCAGTGTTTTGGGAATTGTTGACAAAACCAGTCTGAAGAAGCAAGCTGTCTTTCAAGCTTAAGAGATACTGTGTCTTGATAGTGTTTGTCTAAGTAGCTTAATAGAATGATTTATTTTTCTTGTGTTTTTAATTCTTCTGAATGTTTGTTTGTATGTTCTGCAAGAGTGGATCCTGGGGTTCCTGGGAGCCAGAAGCTTGTGTGCAGAAAAATAAAAAAATAGTTCCACTGATTCATCTGGGTGAAAATCTTTCTACATTTAAGTGAAAGGACTAGATGACTTTCATCTAGTAGAATATATTATCCACACAGCAATAACCAATGTGAGAACCTGAATTCTGTCTAATAGTCCTAGGTACCTTATCTGTTTTCATAACTTCTATACTACAACATTTTTCTCCTCCAGTTTGAAATAATTGTCTGGTTTTATATACACCATACAGTATTTTTAAATTGTCTTTCCTTAGCTTTCAGGCATCCCTGTCTACACAATTGCATTCTCTTTCCTCCTTGTTCTTTTTGCCAAATGCTCAGTGGGTGTAATTTGATATAATTCCATTGATGTCAGTGTAACTTTGCTGATTTACACTGGCTGAGGCTTTCCCTCAGCTTGGTGGGTTTATTTTAATGCCCCATTTCTGTGAACATTATTGGATTATAGCTTTCACTAAATTTTTCAGTGTCATAATTTGGAAACATTGAAAACCACTGAAACACCAGCTTTTAAAGATCAGTAATCAGCACTTCTGGCTTCTTTTTTTCCAGTTTAAGTGCTGGCCTGTAAATATCCCATTAACAAGAATCTGTTGCAAGTGTCTTCATTGTTTTCTCTTTGCTTTGTGGTGAGCTAAGTGTTTCTGAATTTCCTGGGCGGATGCATCAGACTGTGACATGCTGAATCTGGTTTTTTCTGTTTTATTCTGTTTAAGCTTTTTTTAAATGCAGCTTGACGTATGTAGCTATATCATTATTATTATAATTATTGTTATTACGATTGTGATTACTGTCACTCTTTTTATTGCTGTTATTATCAGCATTTGGGAACTACTGATTGTCAGTTGTGTATTGAGAGTAGCTTAGCATAACTCCAACCAGTTTAGCCAGAAGGAGCCTCGTTTTTGCTTTGGTTTTGGTTTGTAGGGCTGGTGGTGACAAGAATACCGTGGGATTCCAGCTGTTGCAATGTTTGGAGTGCAAGCCCTATTTGTCCAGCCGTAGGACAGAGATTTCAGTGAGGACACATTTCTTTGTTAGTTGAACAAAACACTGAGAGACTTTCACAACACCTACATGTTCTTTCTTGTTCCAGAAAATCCTGTGAGCCAGAAATATTTGTTGCAATGTGAAATGTTCTGTGAGATAATGATAGCTTTGCAGAAATCTGGAAATACATAGTGGGGCAGAAGCTTCTCTATTCATGAGCTTACATTTATAGATGTGTTCAGCATTACTTCATAAAGAATATAACAGACATTATGAATCCAAAGATACTGGTCCTGGGCCTTACACAGTTCTTCAGTGGCACCTTGATTTAGCAAATGGCAGAGGAAAAGATCTGAGGTGTAAAAAGCATTAATTCAGGGGGAAAACTTTGGGTATGAAGATTTAAAGGATGATCTGGGGAGCACTGTCCCTGTGGTTAGCACCATCTCATGGGGTTGTCCAAAGCAGAGGTACTGCACAGCTGTGTAGACCCCTGCCCAGGCAGCTCAGGGCAGAAGGCAGCACTGAGCTAGAGATGCTGTGGTGGGGTTTGCACAGGGCTGTGCCTGCTCCCCAGGCAGTGGCTGGGAGGTTGTGCAGATCAGCTTGAGCACGCTGGTGTCGCTGAACAGCATTTGGATCAGAGTAGGTCTGTGCTTCTTCTGTGTGAGCTGCTGGCAGCATGTCTGTCTGCAAGCAATAACTTTATCAAAGCTGTGTGAAACAGGAGAGATTTGCTGCTGCATAGTGCTGAGCTAACATGGCCATGCAGTTCAGAGTGCAGTTAGACACACAGTCCTGTTCCTGCAGCTTACAGTCAAAACTAGTGCTTTTAGAGACATTTTCAAATGTTGACTAACAAAATGCCTAAAGGAGTGAAAAGAATTTTGTAATACTCTATGGTTTTAAAAGAAGCGTATGTTTGCATTTAGTTAAGGGAAAGATCATTTTAAAGTTCCATGCTTGAGTGTTGTAAATGAGACTTTTTTTCAGGTTCTTTCTTCTGTTTCTTGCAAAGGGTTTTGGGCCATCCTCTCAATCTCTCTGCACTTATTGGCCTTACAACTGCTCACTTTTCTGGGCTATTGGAAAGGCTAACTCATTATTACTTTGCAATTCTAAGCTATAAAACACTGTGTAAACACATGCTATTAACTACACCTATTTGTTATGCAAGGCAGGGCTGGGAATCATTCCAGGACCAAATCAATTGCACTTGCAGTTTTGATTTTGTGATATCAGGCTATTGGTTTCAGAGATACCTTGGGGCTTTCTAAATGGCCTTGTCAAATATTTACATCTGCTGCATTAATCTTTCTGTCTGAATTTATAATTAATTGAAAAATGATTTCTCTATGTAGCAACATATTCTTGTCCTTTACAGTTTAGGTACTTGGCTGGGGAGAATGATAATCAAAATCTATTATCAGCAAAAGTTGTTTCCATCATCTCTGTATTACAGGCCCAGGTCAGAGCACTCAGCAGTTTCGAAAGTGTTATCTCAGCTGTGGGCTCCTGAGCCAGAATAGCATGTGTGTAGTGAATCAACATGTGTGCAAGATCCCTGCAGTTGTTCTTGTGCTAATTCTTCTTGGGTGTAACTCTGGGATGAGAGAGCAAAAATAGGGTGGTAATCATCAGCTGTACCAGGATTTCCCAGTTTGCGGGCACGTGTGTTACTGTGTCCTTCCTCAAAGCAGAGACAGCACTGTGAGTTTAAAATGGAGATCTTTAACAATGGAGATACAAACAGAAAGAAAGGCCAAAGATAAGACATCTGGTGCTTTTGTTAAAGGTTCTGAAGTTGAAGTCATCATCAGCTGTTTGCTTAGTGTTGATAAGTTGTGATATGATCAAGGGACTTGTGTGGTCCAGCACTATGAATGAAAGTAGAGCTATAACTTTCTATTTGCTTTCCACACAGGCAGGAAAAGGAACCCCCTTTTCCTTCATCATGAGATAACTTATTTTTCTGCATAATATTATACAATATTGTGGTAACTGTCTTAGCTAGCTCAGCTGTATTTTGCCTGTTTGCCCTAGTGCCTTTAAGCTCTCTGCTGAAAGGGCTGGGAATGTGTCACAGTTTAAGCCCGGCCAGCAATGGAGCACCATGCAGCCCCTAGCTCACTCCTCCTCACCCAGAGGGATGGGGAGGAGAATCGGAAAGGAATGTAAAACTCGAGGATTGAGATAAGAATAATTTAATAGGTAAAGCAAAAGCCGCGCACACAAGCAAAGCAAAGCAAGGAATTCATTCACTGCTTCCCATGGGCCATCCCCAGTCAAGCAGGGCTCCATCACATATAACAGTTACTTGGGAAGACAAGTGCCATGATGCCAAATGTCCCCTCCTTCCTTCTTCTTCCCCCAGTTTACGTACTCAACATGACATCCTATGGTATGGAATATCCCTTTGGCTAGTTCAGGTCACCTGTCCTGGCTGTGCCCCCTCCCAGTTTCTTGTGTCCCTCCATCCCTTTGGCTGGCAGGGCCTGAGAAACCGAAAAGTCCTTGACTTAGTGTAAGCATCACCCAGCAACGACTGAAAACATCAGTGTCCTGTCAACATTGTTCTCAGATCAGAGCCAACACCCAGCACTGTACTAGCTACTGAGAAGAAAACTAACTCCATCCCCCTGAAGCCAGGACAGAACACTATCAGTCCTGTGTGAAACCCTGTGCAGTCTGCCCAGGCACAGGCTCAGCAGCTCAGCACGTGAGAGGAATAATGCAGGAATTGGTATCAGTGTAAATGACTCTTACAAAGCTCAGTGTTGGGCACAAAATGAGAATCTGAACTGGGACAGAATTCCCTTTACCATCGATGGCATATTGGGCCCTGTTTATGACTGTGCCGCAGAAGCAAGTCTTGCTTATCACTGCCTGGGTTCTATGAGTATTATTTTGAACTCATATTTCATAGTTTTCCATATATATTACTGTGCTTATGTCTAAGACATTAGATGGTCAAATAAATACATATTTAACTCTGCCTGAATTGTTCCTCTGCCTCAACTCCTGAGGTTGGATTGACTTTCAGAAACAGAATTGTTTGTGTTGAAAAAAAATACTTAGCCTTTCTTGGTCATCTTTAATTGCTTTAGGAACGTACTGCTGGCTACTTCAATCACTGACTACATAAAGTTCCTAATTACATAATCAAGAAGGCCAGCATTCAAAATGAAAGATAAGAGTGCAAGGAAGATGACCTCTAAAAGTTGACAATCAACTGGAGTTATTGACATGAGCACTGCTGTGACCTTTGCAAGCTGTGATGCGTGTGCTGACAGTCACAAAGATAATGAGGTCAGTTGTTCATTTCAGTCAAAATGACAGCAGACTTGATCCAAATGAAATGTTAGCTATAAAACAATGAGTATGTGAGGATGACTCTGTAAAAATGATAGTTCTGAAATTGATGTTTCTTTTTTGTTGAGGTGTGAACTTTGGTCACTTGGAGGACAGCTTTTTGTAGGTGGTGTTGCCAACTCGTTTGATTTTTCTTGCCGGTCTCCTCAGTATTGGTCATTTTTATAAATCCCTGTGGTGGATGCTGAATTTCAGATATTGCGGGAAGGCTAGTTTCTAGTCCTCCTTTGTGGAGAAAGTTTGACACTCATCCAAATCCATACCAGTAATTGGGAATCCACAACAAAAATAAAATACAATTGCCATTAAAACACCCTGAAACATGCATCATTAATCATGTGATTTTGCAATTGCTTGATCAGCTACAATCTTAGACTTTTTTTTGTTTTGTTTTGGTTTTTTTTTTTTGTTGTTGTCTTGCTGGCTCTTGAGGCTGACCTTGCACCCTCTCTCATGTCATTTCCTATGACCACCACTAACTGCAAATCACTCTGTAACTTTGTGGGTGAACCTTTATAGCCAAAACATTGACGTCAAAACAAATATAAAGAAACATGGGTTAAGAAAAGACAAAAAAAGGACTAGTTTCATTTTCCAGCTGTTCACCTTTATCATAAATCATTTGCCTTCCCTTATAAAAGATGTAGGCCTCATAGAAGTATGAGGTGATTACTGACAACATGACTCTTACGGTAGTTATAGCTTTCAGTTAAGTAATCAAATATTTCTAGACACTGGATTGTAAGTTAAATTAATAGACATTTTAAGGCATTTAAAAATCCCTACCATTGACCTTCTAAGGAAGCTTCACAAATATTTATCATTGGGCTGATGAAGAATAACAGTTTCAAATTCAGCATACTAAGAGCTTTGTAAATCATGTCATGCATCTGAATAAACACTACCATCTATTCAGAAACCTGCCATCCTCTGTTACTTCTTTTCCAGGTATCACACATATCTGAAGTCTTGCATGGCTGAAACCTGACTGAAAAATGTATTAATACAGAGGAATGGAAAGGAAAAAGTGCTGAATTGTTAGAAAAGTCTCTTCTCTTTTTATTCACAACAGTAATTGTCTGCATTCCTGACTACAATCTCGCAAATTACTTTCTATCATTTTGAGAGAGTAAAGTGAATTATCTTATGGACTACAGAAACATATCATAAAACTCTAACTTTGTTACTGGGGACACCAGAGTAAAGGGGAGCTAAACATGACTTTCAGATTGAGGTTTCAGACTTTCCTGCTACTGTTGCTTCTCTTGAGGCCGTGCGATTATAATGCACTTAGCACAGGTTAGGGTCTAAATGGCATATTGTTACCCCTGGTGTTCTTCTTGTGTATTAAAAGACTTAAAACAAAAATAAAAAGAAAATTAACAGCACAGAGAATGTGTCTAATCTGCATGTCAATGGAGTTTTTTTTTAAAAAAGCAAAATAATCTGATCAAAAGAAGAGCAAAAAATTACTTTGTATAGATTACTGAATTATGCGTAGATATACTGAATTATAAGGACATGAAGGGAAAACAATTTTGCCATTTACAGCAGGCAGAGTAGAGCTTGTAAAAAAGATAAGACCAAAATAAACTAAATCTTGTTTCTTTAAGATTCAAGAACAGGGTTTATAGCATTTTAATTTTTGTGATTAATGAGGTAGAAAGCAGATGCTCTATCAGTGAAGTAGAGATAATATCATCAATGTTCTGAGTAAGGAATAGTTTATTATTTCACAAAAGCTTCATGCCCTTCTGGCCTTGCTTAGGGACTTGGCAGGATAGGAAATGAAGATGAATGATAGTTTAAACAGAGTTTACCCTTCCTCACAAGACCTTATTAGTACAATAGGAAAACAAAATATGGGCTTGCAAGATTAGTAACATGTGCAGCACCTCTTGTAATATATTTTTTATTAATAATTGATTAGGAACACACAGGACATCTCATTATCAAGATCTATTGATTTTTTCTACTCACAGCCTGTTGCTAAATCATTTTCCAATTATGTTATAATGTTGTAAATACAGAGGACAGGTCTGGATGAAGTCTTAATAATTCAATGAGCACAGCAGTTTTTTCTAAGAGGAGGAAGACAGGGAGGTAATGTGGAACCCGCACAGGATGGCTGATCTAAGTAGGACTATGAACACTCAGCCTTTGAAAGGAAGCACCATGGAAATGTTTGTGTCTTAAGGTGGGGTACTAGAAGACTATTTTTTATTTGTTTACCATAAGGAAATGCAGCACATAGATCCTGTCACTGAAAATTTGTAAGAACAGAAAAACTGTTTATGTTTCTGACAAGGCAGTATTATCTTTTGCATTCTTGGAGTCATAGAAAAACCCTTTACATTTAAGAATAAAGTATAATAATAAAGAGCATAGTTTAATCTACACTTGCAGCCTAGAAATACTGATCAATACTTCTCTTAACTTTTGGCAACACCTTTTAGCCCAGGAGCTCTAAATGTCTGTAGAAAATGAAGGGATTTTGCTGCTTAAATCTTATGCTTATTTCCGTGTTTCTGAAGACAAACATTACACAGCAAGAGACACAATTAATTTCATGTTAAGTTTGCTTTCTAAAATTTCACAATGTATTATCTAGGCTCTTCTATAATGAACAGAGGGTAATTCAGATGACCTGCTTTGGATCCCTTACTTCAGATGGGTGAATCTCACTCCAGAGATGCTTGTATTGCTATTGAGGGATCCTATTGAGTCGCTTTAGACTGAATGGTGAACTTGCAGATGCCTAAAAACCAGTGAAGCCTGGATGAAGGCTGTTCTCTGCTGGTGAGGAACACCACCTTCTTTTTAACTCATACATCTTAGACTGTGTGTGGTAGGAAGATTGTGGATATTAGAGAAGCAGACTATCCAAAGTTGTAGTGTGCAATAATCATGGAAAAACAGCTCCCTGAGATAGGAAACTTTATTCATACCAGCTTCTATGAGTGCATAAAAGCAGACCAATAAAGGCAGTCCATGTTTATCTACCTACATTTATGAAATTTTATTCACAGCTCTAGTTTTAACTATAGATTATGTAACAAAGCTTTAAAACATTTTTTTTTACTTTATTATTTAACTTGATAAAATTGTTGCTTACTTGGATTTATTTAATTCTAGTATAAATATTTATTTATATTAATTGGTAACTGATTTTTTGTTTGGATAACAAACCTTTACAACCCTTCTCAATAAAATGGCATAACATCAAACCAGAAGAAAGTATTTTTGATTAAATGAAACATGGACAATTTTTCCCCATGGTTTTTTAACCCCTTTAAAAATACAATTTAATTACAAAATGGAAAACAATTGCAAATGCTGAAGCTGAAATATTTCAATTTGAAAATGTTGAAATGAAATGCAGAGTAAAACAACAGTGGAAAAGACAGGAATGGGTGTCTAGTCTTCTGTCAGACCTCTTTGCTACCTAACTGCACAGCAACTGAACTCTTCTCATGATAGCTGTTTCAGTACTGGAGCAGCCTGTGATGACTAGTTGTTTCCAGTTCATTGGCATCTAAGTGCTGCAAGACTTCTTCCACCAGCAAATTTTAGTTCTGGCTGGATTCCTGCCTACCTTGATATTCCACAGGTTCTCCCTCTCAGTCTCCTGCAGTTTGAAAATCCGCAAGCTCGTGAAAGTACACACTCCAAAATGAATTTCGGAAGGTGGTTTGAAGTAACAGCCTAAACAGATATACAAAAATCTGTTAGGCAGGCAGTGCTTCATATTTAGATGAAGGATAGTCCCATTCTTCTCACACCACCCACTGCCTCCTCACCATTCATTAGCCCTTCAAACTGTGTTATAAGATCATTTGTTGAATTTTTTCTTTATACTGTGAAGAACAAACAGGCCTGCAGCCCTCAGACAAAACTTGTAAAACATGTGCATGAATAACTAAGAGCAACACTATCTACCACTTGGGAAAACACTCATAATTGAGATCATATTTCTGGACTTGAAATAATATGATTTGCAAGTGACTCAA
The DNA here is from genome assembly GCF_015220075.1 of Falco rusticolus. NCBI lineage: Eukaryota > Metazoa > Chordata > Aves > Falconiformes > Falconidae > Falco > Falco rusticolus. Next base: position 64,807,275 of record NC_051190.1, on the reverse strand, counting down.
CTTTAAAAATAACTCCATAAAAAAGACAGGAAAAATAACCCACAATAATCCCAGAAAGATATAGTGTACCAATACAGGTAGGTTATTATTTAGCCTACATTATTTTTTTAAAAAGAAGACTACATCTTTTTTCCTCACGTCCCTTTCCCATCTGTAAGATGATACTGTACCTTGCAGAAGCTACACCTGAGCTTGTCGCTGAGTGACCTGAGATGTGGAATTTATAGCAAATACATTTAAAACCGTGTTTTTAAAATTGTCAGGTACATGAGACCCCTAGACTTATAATGAGACCAGTGCTACTTCTGATTATATACTTTCTTATTACACTGTTCCTAATAAGTTTGTTCTTGGGAAATATTTTGTGGAATAGAGAACATCTCACTTTTTTCTGTTTTACAGTAAGCTTCCAAACCATGCACAACGCAGGGTCTGTCTCACAGGGATTAGCTCACTGAGATATCTGCAGCAGGTATAGTGACCTGGGACTCAGGACAGGCAAATAGCTTGAAATAGTTCTCAGGTAGCTTTTGCTACCCTGTTGAGCTCTGTATTACCACCATTTAGTTTTGTGTCAAGAACAAAGATAATTCAAATATCTGTACAAGTATATTGTTCTGAATGCATTATGGCACACTCTAAGTGGTGTAACACAGAAATCACAACTTGGACTGAGAAAGATGAAGTGACTTAATGACACTGCTGTGTCTGCAAACCAGGTTTTGTAAAGTATGTAACACCACAAACAGAATATGATGCAAACTGTGTAGGAGATTGCTTTCATATCACTTGATCATTAAAAGAGATGTGGCATCCACTGGGACTGTAGACCTCTAGCTGATGTCCGGCTTACGCTCAAATTTATGTCACCATACCACCATGACAATACTGAGATAATATTAAAGCTGTCTCAAATCTGCCATCACACCTCCAGCAACGGAGAACTGTCTAGACAACAATGAACTGTACCTGACTAGAGGACAGATACCTATCTGAGTATCCTCTTCTCTGTGTGTCCAAAATTTTTCCTTTCTAGATGATGAAAACTGGGATTCTGTGGATGGGAGTGAGTCTGTAAAGGAAAAAAATAGGGTTATGAAGAACACAAGGTTGGGCATTGAAGTATGGAAAGACTTTTGGATAGAGGTTTTCTGCGGGGAAAAAAATAGGAGGCATTTGAATATTGCATGAAAATAGACAAGGGAAGTAGCTATCCAAAATTGCATGTATGGGCATATGGGTTTGTGAAGGTGTCAGCCTTGGGGCTAGGAGTGTGAGAAGGATGAAAGTACAACACCTGTCTGTAAGCTTGAAAGCCTCCTTCCAGCATCTTGTGGTGGCTGTAGTAGTCTGCATACCTACCATTGTAAAAAGAGCAAGGAAATACTACATCTTAAAATCATGTGACTCTTTCAAATTGCATATTTGGTTTTCTTGGTGTTTGGTCTGTTGAAGCCCTCAAGGAGAAGGGCCAAAAATAAAGGACTGCGTGGGCTGCAAGATGGCCACAAATAGTTGTACTGACACTTGTGAAAGTACACAAATACAGAGGAATTCTTATATATACTCATTTTTTACTCAGGTTATGGTGGCATCTGATCTCTTGGATAAATTTGGATAAAAGTGAATTAATAGTATACCTGAATAAGACAGGCCAGATGGTGTGTATGATCTTAATCTGTTTCGAAAATTAAATTTATTACTTAAAATAGCTGTAAAAAAGTTTACTGACATTTAAATATTGTTTCTCTCATTTTCTCTTACTTTTCAAGTAATAGAATTTCCCCCATAAATACACATAAACAAAAATTTTGGAGCACAGGATTAAATGTGTATATACATAAATGTGTATATATATGTATAAAATACATCATTTAGAGGATTTCAAGTTTTTGTTGGTGGGTAATTTTTTTTTTTTCTTGAGCCAAAATCTTCACAAGAAATTATTTCCCATTGTCATATTTTAAATCAAACATGGCCATGAGGTTCATGCCTTGTCCTACCTCACATCAGACTTACAAGCAATGATAGTTTAGTTCCTGGTCTGAAGTAAGAGCTGTCATTTTTGCTTTATTCTGATTGTGCTGATAATACCTTTCCTCCAAATCTAAATTGTTTTGATTGGCTCCAAGCAAGGCAACATTATCTTTTCATATGGGAATATGTTCTTAAAAATTAAGCAATAAGATTCTTTCTTATTGGTATTGTTGCAGCTCTTAGAAACCTCAGTCAGAAGCAATGCTGTATAATTCTTAGTGTTTCACAAATACAAAGCAAAAGACAGGCTGTTCTTGTAAGTTCATAATTTCAGCGGTAAGTAGTTTCAGCACCCCTATATGCTACTTCTCAATGTAGACAACCTCTCTCCTCCTGTGAACTTTAACATTACATTCTCACATATAATAGTGGAATTTGCTATGTGTTCAGTATTTGGCTGCTGAACACTACTATTGCTCCAGGTCCATTATTTCACTACTACCAAGTCCTAAGCTTGCCAAGGAGCATGATTTCACCTCTGACAGGGCATGCTAAGCAGTCCCAACCAGACAGTAAGAGACCTGTGGGAGGACACAGCACCATAAAAAGTAAAGATGCATGAGGCCCTCGCCTGCTTCATCATTTCAGTGTAGAGCTGAACAGGCTGACACACTTCTAAGTGTGAAGTGGAAGAAAGCTTAGTGGAGAGGTTGTGAGGAAAATTCTCTTTCTCTAAGGATAAAAAAGCAGACCGTCAATTATTTTTTTTTCTGTGGGCTGATCACATTAGGAGCTTTGTGTGATGAATTAGTTTAGTATTGAAATAAGAACTGTCTTATCAAGGCTTAGATGCAGGAATATTTTAATGAAACAGAGGGTAGGAAAAGCTGAATGCCTCCCCCCCCCCCCCGCCCCCCCGCACATATTCCCCCTAAAACTGCCTATTTCAGGAGGCCCAAGAATCCTATATATTTTCTCCAGTACTGCAGAAGTCTCTAGATGAAGAAAAGCCTGGTTAATCCATAATAATGGCAGGTCTGTTTATTGATCTCATAAATTGCACTTTACTTGACCTGTCAAAAAGGCGGAATTCTCAGCATGTGCTTTCCTGCTCCTCTAAGAGCCTCTCTTCACCTCAGGCAGATTGCTCCCCTCAGCTTCTCCCCATCTGCTGGCAGCTGTTGTAAACCCTGATCTAAATTCATTAACCTTCCTCCAAACAATCTATTTGAGTTCATCCTTGAGAACCTACAGAAGGAACAATAAACACTCACTACGGATTTTTCTTCTCTGCTTTTCATACACCTGTGCCCAAGCTGCATAAAGAAGAAACCCAGGTTTCTTCTAAAAGGAGGAAAATTAAAACCAAAATCAATAGGGTTCGAAATCAGCCCACAGACTCGGATTTCCTAATTAGTAATACCCTGATTCTTAGGCAGTGTTAACACCTGTCTAATACCAAGCAAAGATCTACACACTAATCTGAGCAGTGGCAGAGCAATCGATGGTGTGTAGCTATAACAAACAAGGAGGAAGCCGGTGCTTAGCAGAAATCACTGTTCAGTGTGACTTACTGATTACACGTTACTTCTTCCTAAACAACACCCTGAAGTGCAATGTTACTGTTACCATGAGGATGCCATGAGTGCATCTCAAGCCAATCTTGCACTGATAAGAAGCTTTATTTTGCTTAAATGGGTAAAGTTGCAGACAGCTGCATGACTCGGATGCTGGTATTTCTACATAACATGGGGTTGTACCCAAAGCAAGGAGTTGTTGCACTCTGAAAGTGCATTGCTGGGTGTATTTTAAAAGTACCTTTTCAGAGGATGCACTTTTTCTTTGAAAAAGTCATGTCTTTTAGCAGTGTAGTTTCTGATATCTCAATGTAAAAACTACAGTAAACAAAAACATTTTAAAAGGAAGCACTGGCCTGTAAATGCTTGATTCCCTTTATCAATAAATAGCGCTGGATTCCAGCTCACATTTAATTTTACTGGGATTTTGAATCATGGATGCCTTGCAATCCGCTGGAAAGTTCCTTTCCTGTGACTGTATTGTCAGTCTCAGGAAGAATACAAAATCTGGAATTTAATTGTAGACCTAAGGTAGAGTGGCTGTATCTTTTTGTGAGCAAAAAAAAGTGAGAAGAGATGCCTACCTTAGGTGAAGCACCCAATTTCTGCATGGCTAAAGATAGGTATGATGAATCCCATCTAAAAGGTACTGAGAGGGCTGAACTGCAAATTTTGATAAAACAGTATTGCAAAATTTTTTTCAAGTTCTGCTCCCACTTTAATGAGCCATTTCTAAATACTGCTTTAAATAAATAATAATAAAAAAAAGGGTGGCTGGCAAACTGACAAAATCATGTTCAGATAGATAGCTATCATAAGTATGGTTTCAGGTGAGATGTGTGTTCTGCCATCTGCGTAGGGTTTCGGGATCATCTTAAGTGGTTAGAGTGCATTGTAATTTTTTCAAAAAAATATTTAAAAAGTGGACAGGGCTCCTAAGTACTCTTTCTGTATATCCGATAGTATTATTTTTATTGTAAAAATATGCAGGTCTTGCAAAAAACCTAAAAGGATGCCTTGCATTTTCAGTGTGGGAGATCATCTTGCACTTGATGTTTGCCTGGGCCATTAAAATTCTTTAGCAGACTGATGAGCAGAGGCATTGGAAAACAGAAAGCACAACAAAATTGCAGCTTACGTATTTTTTCCACAGCCTTAGCAATGTTGTTATTAATATATTCAAATTAGTGTCAAAACATTCCCTGTCCCTGCATCTGAGAAGGCACTTTAGGACACACTGTCTCAAAGGCTGTGAAAATTTAAAGGCATGCCATTTGGATGAATGCTACCTTACTGTTTTTCTCTGTCTAGGAGATGGTGGTAAGTTATGGCATTTTGCTGCAGTAGATGATAGGAGATAGACTGGTTTTGAATTAGTTCAGTGTGTATTGTGAACAGAAGGGGAATATTATTTCAATGGGAGCTTGGTAAGGTCTAGCAGCTCTCACTTGCTTTCCTCTCCCCTTTCAGATGTCTTCCCATCTTCAGATGTCTGCTTCTAATGTCCTTTGGACCAGAGAGCAGTTTTGCAGGCTGGATGTACAGGATGTGAGTGGGGATAGTGGAAAACATGGCTTTGTTTCTAGTTCCTGACTGGTCTGCACTGCTTTTATCTTCGGGGGACTTTTAAAGACAGGCCGGTCTGCAGTCCTGTGGACATAGGTTCAATTCTTCCAGAGCCAAAGGGCAGTTGTGCTCAAACAGCAATGAGAAAGCTGCTCATCGCCTGGCATTTCTCAGGAGAAGCCATGTGCGCATTAAGGAAGTTGTAAGAAGCCGTGTGGTTGCTGGAGGACACAGACTTACCTTTCCAAAAAGCAGTCTGGGGCAATGTGAGTTGATGGGTTATCTGAGTTTTCTAGAGAAGTGGGATTTCTTGGAATACAAGTTCAAGGATTGATTTGAGTGACCCTAGGTTAGAATAGTTCAGAATTTTTGCGTGCTATAGGAACTTTCTGAAGCTGTGCCTTAAAACTCCCTCATTTCCAGTAAATTACTGTGTAATGGCTGACCAGTCAGCTGGTATAAAACAACATTACAGCAGTACAAACAGTGTGTTGCTTTTCAGTGTTAAATAAATAAGCCTACACGTCTTTCTTGGCTCATCTATAATATTTAGTGAATGGCACCTGATTGATAGGGATGTAATGATGATCCAGCTCCTCCATTTAATGAGCCAAAGAAAAATCCAGATAAAACAGCCTGGGTTTCTGACACCCAGAGAATGGGCTGGAATGACTGCCAGAATTTATTGAGCTGGAGAGAATTTTAAATGAATGAATTGGGCATGAGTCACGTCTTTCCATAGAGCAACTGTGGGCGCTGGCTGCTGAAGTACTTGAGAGATCAAGGGCCCCTTTTGAGGGAGCTGGGGGAGAATTTCATAACTGGCTTGAATTTGGAATTCTGCAGTGCATCTGGGATAATAATACCCTACAAGAGAAAAGATTATTTAAAGGCAGACAACTTCAGTTTGTCAATAACTCAAATACCAGCAAACTTGGGTGGTGAAGGGTGGCATAGTGTTAATTGGTCTGGAAGCAGTATAAATACTTTCTGCATTTATCTCACTTACAAATGTTCACTGATGATATGTTATCAGCAATTTATGATGTGCCATGACAGACGCTTACATTTCTGACAAAAATAGCAATTAGTTAGAAGAATGAGGATTCTCCTTGAATGTTTTCAGCAAATTGTAAGAGGGATTTCTTTCCTCCCGTGCATAAGCTGCCTGTAAAAATCCTTCAAATTTGGCAATTTTCTTTGTTGCCTGAATTTGGTCCAGTTTTTAAGATCTTCCAAAGACCTTGCAAATGCTCTCATAAAATTATTGGTATGAACTATTTGCATATCCAGTGCATACATTAGCATGCAATCATTGTGATAAGTACAAAAGAAACTCATATAATTCACTCATGCACTTTCTTAATCCTTGATGCAGGCATTGTTGCTTCTTTGATTTTGTTTTCTCCTTCACAGACTTGGTAATTATTACCAAACTTTGTCTTCTGAAGGAGAAATAAAAGGTGCATCAAAATTTTCAAGAGTTGTCTCATGTATGGTGAGTGCTCTATTGCCCCAAAATTTCATGCAGGATGCTTATTAGGTGCAGGAAAATGAGTGGAGGAGTCCAATTCGTTACAGTTAAGTATCACACTGCAGATAGGTACTGCACTGTGCCTTCTCTTTCATCCTCAGGGAAAGGGACTTTGATCCCAGTGAGAAAAGTCAAATGCTTTCTGAAGCTGATGACGGCTATGAATCCAGAAGATGTCTGTGATCTTAGGGGTTTGGTAGCTGGAATCAAAATACCATAATATCCAGGCATCCCTGATGCTTTTTGATTTTCCTGCCAGCATCATCTCTCTGTTTGCTAAGTGGAGAAGTTTCAGAGTCACGTCTCTAAGTGCATTTATTTGTGTTACTCAGTGAACTCCAGGAGGGTTTGTTTTGAAAAATAAGTTTGCCTAATTCTTGATGATTTAGAAGATTGTGGAAAAAGAATAGTTTCTGAATTCAGAGAGAATTTGAAAACAATGACCTAATATTATAGTTGCATTCACAGGCCACCAAAAGATAGGTAGTGTTGGTGAGGAATCAAGTCAGAAGCAATTCACTTCTGTATGTTTCCTCTTTGCAGGAAAGCTGGAGAATACTATAATGAAACTCCCCTTAATAAATTTTGTAAATAGATGTATCCAAAGATTATTGAAACCAACTGAAAGACATGTCTCAAGTTTAGGAGTTTAGGTAAATCCTGGAATTGTTGGATTTTTGTTATAAATTTAGTTAGTTATATTTAGTTATGCTTATTCCTTTCCTTGTAGTCCCACTTGTTTTTTTTTTAAAGCCTGACATGTCAGTTTTCAGCTGTGGATAAAATCTGGGATCTGAGCACCAAGTGGGGGGTGTTGCAATGTGACATAACCGTAAAGGACAGAAAGAGGGTTCTTTTTCTTTTAATTTGGAAGGTATGTAGCAACTGAGCCACTCACATCCTTTGGTACCTTCTTGGAGGTTCTTTGTGAGGTGACCAAAGTCCCAGGTGACAGTGTTCACTGCCTGTGGCTATGGGAGGGAAAGTCATTGGAATAAACCTACTACATCATCCTCTAGGTGCTGTGGACAAATGAGAGGGGACTGTTGGATCTACTGGGCAATTCTTTGTGGTTAGTTAGGAGCACTGAATCTGAAATGGAACAATGTTGCTTAATGGCAAAGAGCAAGTGAATCTTATGCTCTAAATAAAAAGGCAGAATTTGGTCAGTGTAATTAGTCAATGGAAAAGGAGACTGAATCTTCTGATTGTTGCAGCAACAGTTCTGATTTTAGAAAGATACTATTTTCTAATAGGAATATATTTTAGCTGTTTTTTTTTTAAACCCCTTGCTCCTGAACTGTATAACAATGCAGTTTTAAGAGCTGCCATACTCAGGGTTACACGCTTTCTGTTAGACAAGGAATAGGTCAGAAATGCCTGCAGATCAGATCAGGAATAATAATTGCAATGGAAGAGTACTATTTTTTTCTGAATTTTTCTCATTCCAAAGACTGAAGATGTTTCCTCAGTTCTTAGAGAGTGGGTGACTGGCTTACTTCAAGAATGAAGAAGGTATTGCAGGAATACTGTGTGACAACAGCATGAATCACTGGGCTTGCTTCTTCTGGAAAAGCGATTGACTCAGAAAAGTCTGCTTTTTGTGAAGCTGCTGTTATCTCCCAGCACCTGTCCTCAGACACTGAGCTGCTATGTCAGTGACACTGGATAAAAATGATCCAGAGTTAACAAAAGAATCTTCAATCTGAGGAAAGGCATCTATCAATTTAAACAAAACAAACCCAATATAACAACAAACCACCCCACACTAAACTATCTAGTTTTTCAGTTAAACTCTTCAGGAAAGGAAATTTATTTTGCTTCTGGAAAAAACAACCCTCCCCCAGATCCCTCTTTCTAATATTTTGTGTGCAGGAACACAGATTGTGCTAGAAGAGGTGTCCGATTCTTTTAGACCATTTTGACAGCAGCAGTAAATTTCAGTTCCCAAACCTGCTTGGATGTGGAAGCTCTGAGTCACAGAACAGCCTTACACAGTTCATGGACCTGGGCTGTCTGCTGCAAGAACTGCCAGGAATGATAAAAATGATAATAAATTTACTTTTACTGCTCCTCTCTGTTGTAATAAATTTGTCCTGTATCTTTACACAAAAATGTGTATGGACCCTCTTTATAAACCCCTGGGGAGAAATTAGTGCACAAAAGTAACATTCTCTTCACTCCTGTTTGTGGTGTCTTTTTATAATCTGTGGAAGGTGTCCAACAGGTTGGAAAAATGCATTGAAAGCCTAATCCAGACATGTCAATACAACACCGGTTTTAGTTTAAACAAAAACCAACCAAGCTTTTTCCTTTCCAAAGCAGTGTCTCAAAAAATACTTCTCTGATTCAGAGAGTACATTTTTATCCTGTCTTAACTCCTTCTGTACTGAGTAAAAAGCAAGACTATTTTTACATGGCATAATACATGTGCTTATTCAGAAAAATATTTCTCTAACAGCAGCAAAAGGTTTAATCAGAACTGTAAGAAGTTCTAACGTGTTTGGTAAAAGTATTTCCTAGTATAAAGTGCTAGCACAATAGCATTATGTCTAGCAGTGCAGAATTTGATCCATAGTGCTTGACTCAACGGCAGTTGCAAAGGAAATGTCATTTCCCTGTGGTGTTTTGGAAAAAAATATAGAGAACGTGGTACTTTTTGAGGATTATTTTGTAAAATTTCCCTAGAATTATTATACTGGGGGATATGTGTGGTATATTTGCCTCAGAATTTCAGTGCCATTCCTTGATTTTTGAGAATTTGTCAATAATTTGACATGATTTAACATTTTTTTTAATGGATGCAAATTTCCCTCAAGATCAGTTAATATCTGAACAGGTCTGAAACATGAAATTCAGACCACACTGAGATTTTTGGAAAGGTTAGATTCCATGTTTGCTTTCAGTAAATGGAAGGTAGAATATGTCACCCATCAAAAATGCTGGATTTAGATTAAGGAAAAAATCTGCTGTCCATGGCATACTTTTTTTCAACCCACATTCATGTGCATACAATATTATATCAATTAAGTTTGGCTTGGGTGGTCCAGCATGAATGTATATGATGAATATACATCAGAAGAATTTAACTGACTCATTGAGAATGGATTTGACCTTGAAGCTGAGGGTTGTACCTCCTCACAAACTCTGCCAGTGGTACCATCATCTTTGTCATACAGTGAACCTGAAGCCCAAACTGTTTTTCCCCAAACTAATGCCAACTTAAAGTGAGGTTGATAATTTCATCCTTTACTTTTTTTTTAATAAAAAAATAAGCAATATGTTCACAAATACTTCTGTTCAAAATGCCACCTTATTGTTTTTTCCCAGAATATATTCCTGCTAAATGAAAATGCTGAGTGTATTTTATTGTTGAATAAAGAGCAGTGGGATTGGCAGGATAAAGACATTGGTCAAATGTTGGTCACAAAAAAAATGAGCATAACATTTCCCAGCTAACACACAGAATTTCATTTGCAGATTTTTATTATGAAGATGGGAAGAGGTATCATTTACTGGTCATGCTCTTTGTGCTGCGCTTGAGACTACACAACGCACCTTCCCACTCTATCAGGAAGGAAAATTAGCAAATAAAATCTTGTCTGATTAGGCAATAAGAGAACATTTTGCAATTAACAATGTGCAAATTTTAACTAATGGGTCTTCTCAGAAAGGGTTTAATGACATTATCAAACCTCGGTAAGGAGCTTGTGCTAGAGGCAAGCTGCAGAAGTGCCCTGTGTGCCCTCAGCCCTAACAGACACTTTTGCTTTGCAAAGCTGACTCTACTGGTGAGTAGCACAGTCCTTCTCCACTAAGGCCAGGGAGCATCAGAGCTGCTCAGCCCTTCATGGGAAGTATTTACAGCACCAGCCCTTTAACTGATAAAAAAAAGCCTTAAATCTCTTGCTGTTGGCATTTTATCTCACCATTGAGGAACAGCACCCTACCGGTTACATGCAGTTCAGCTGAAGCTGGAGAAGTGAAGGAAGGTTTTGAGCCATGCTTGTGTCTTTTACTAAAATACACCCAAAGTATTGTCTCAGCAGAGAGGTCATGGAGTTAATGAGCACAGAGACTGAGCTGACCCCCTGTGTCTAGAGGTGATCCTCTAAGGGCAGGGTTACAAAATACTGTGGGGAAGCCTACGGTCCCCTGTGCCTTCTTGACAGTAGGTAAACAGAGAGCTTCCTCCTTTGGGTCATTCCTTCTGGCCTCTGCCATAGCACTCCATTGAAAAGATGTGAAAAAGTATCATTAAAAACCAGCCGTGCTTCTGGCACTACTACAGGCACAAGGTCAGGCAGCTTAGCCATTAGAGAAGATTGTTTTGCTTTGTGATATTCTTCTAACCAGTAAGAAATACTGTTAGCTTGTATGATAGGGAAAACTCCAAAGATACACTTTCATTGGAAAATACGAATAAGCAAAGTATTTGTTATGAGGTGGTTTTAGTATTCCTGCCAAGACAAATCAGAGAAGGGAAGAAACACACTTCTTGAGAGTATTTCCTCCCATGACAAAGATGTGACCATAAAAGCACGATTTGAAACAAGAACAACACAACATTTGAGCAAGTGGTGAATACCCTGCCACTGCAGCTGTACTGACATTTCAGGACATACCAGTACAGCAAGAGTTTTCTGCTATATTTACCCTTGAAATCTGCCTAAATAGATTATCTATCCTTTTTTCTTTGTTCACTTTTCCTGCAGCCACCTGAAGGGGATGTTCCTTCAAGCTTGTGCAACAAAGTGTTGTACGCACCTTTACCTGGGCATACCTGCATGTGGGAAATGAATGTTTTAAATAGTCAGGCAAGAGCTGGGTCTGGAGGAGTGAAATGAGTGGTCATTTGTCTTAACCAATCCTTGTCAGGATTTTTCTTTTTCGTCTTGGAAATGCCCTCTTTTCAATATTCCGTATTGCTGCAGAGTGAGTCTGTTTTGATGAAATTTCTTTGAAAAAAGCACTTTTTCTGCAAAATACCCAACCAGCACTACCAGTACTACAAATTTATTTCTTTTAGGATCCAATTCTACCAGCTCCTGTAGAAGCCAGTTGAAAACCACCCAGTTTCAATGAGGTTTGGTGAAGATTAGGCAGCTACTGTTGTACCCTGCCTGGTAGAACTGTTCTTCTGAAATGGACCTAGTAGTTGGACCCCAAAAGTCACTAATAGGAAGAAAACCCATCACTCTTTTAGAATCATAGCAATGAATTTGGCTTTAATGTCCCATAAAATCAGTGCTAGGCCTAGATCTTGATGCACTTTCCTTTCTTGCATTCAATAATTTTTATCGTTCCTTCCCCCATCTCCATCTCATCTAATCCTCTGTGCCAAGTGTTTCCAGCTTCTTTCTTTGGCTCTGTCACTGTTGACATTGGTGCTGCTGGAATTGTTTTTGAGTATTAGCTGTTTCTTCTTTCTCTTTGTTTCTTCACATTTTCTTTTTTTTTTTTTTTCCCTCTTTTTTTCTTTGGCCATCCTTTTACCACTGTCTAAAGACAGTCTTATAAAGTCTATTTTTATTTTCCTTTCTAATGTCCAGATATTCTATCTGTTCCTTCCACACATTTTCTTTATCTCACATCTAATTGTTTCCTTGACACATTATAATTAGCCTGTTTTAACTTATTTTCCACTTACAGTGTTCCAGATCAAAAGTGTGCATGAACAGTTCAAGCTTGTACCTATAGCAGAGGTCCTGGGGTCTCTGTGAGTTACAACATCATGCTGCACTCAGTGTGGAATATAATTCAGTGTCAGCTAATGTTCTAATCCAGCAGGTAAAATTACTGTTGTGGAGCAATAAAGTGCAGGTGAGCAATATGAAGCAGAATAGAGAAAGCAGGAAAGGGGAAAGACAAGTGATGTAAATAAAGAGGAACGGAGACCAGTGGACAGGGCTGAAAGGGGCTGAGGAGAAGTGGGGAGCTGAAGGCAAAAGCATGGAGGAGTGGACAAAAAAAACCCCCAAAACCCACAACCTAAAGAGAAACAATAGTGAGTGCAGGAGAATAAACCTGAAGGCGGTGAGGGTGGAGAAGCAGAGCAGTTTCCATCTTTGCAATGTTTCACACAGATTTAAGAACAAAGAGCCATGACAACAGCTCCTGTGAATTCAGGACAGGGTGCATAGCTGAGAATGAAAATGGTACTGATTTTAAATGACCCAAGGCACAATGTGCTGACTGGGTTTTTATTTTACTTTAGGAGTCACGAAGTCCATACATTGCATTTGCTGAATCTCTGACATCCCTTGTTTCTTTTTTTTTTTTTGACAAGAGATAACTTTCTTTCTTGCATAAAATGATGATTCATTTTGTATAACTCAGGAAGGAACCTTAAGGCAGAAATCTTTTTCCTTCATTTGGAGAAACTGTAAAATGCAAGGTGGAAACAAAATGACCTGGTTCATTAGGAGAATAAGTTGGGTAAAGGAATAGCATCCAGATCCTTGCTGTCTTTCACCTGACCAAGGTAAAAGGATGTCCTGGATTTAAAGGAAATATATTTGAAACCCTCCTCTCTTCCTTGCCCCCAAAGGGGTTCACTCCACTGGCTGCAGCAGTGCCCTTTGGCTGCCAGGGCAGCTGGTCAGTATGTGGGCTCTCATCTGAGGGTCATCCTACCTCTGAACCCATGTAGTACAGAGACAGATGTACTTTTTATTCCCTTTTCACCTTCAATCCTATGGGCAGGCAAAGCCCCCTCTGGTTTTCAATGGGAAGATTTAGTCAACAGTAGCGAGTGATCTAAACTCTACCTCTCTGATCTTTCTTATCCCCCAAAACCCAGAGACTTGGAACTGATCACGTCCCTAGCCAAGTTCTGACTGCTCACAATGATAAAAACCCCCAAATGATGAAGATTAAGAGAGAAAAACAGCCACACGAAAGGCAGATGACAGAACTCAGTTACACCTCTGTGAGTCTGAGCAGTTCGTGTCCTCTCAGGAGACACATGAGGTATTTACCTGGCAGCCCGATATTTTTCTTCTCCCTTCCTCTAAAGTGGGATATAATACAGTGAAGCTGATGACTACAGTCTGCATTAATCAGGGAGCAGACAGGCTACGTGTTAGATTTTGTCTACTTCAGTCATGCGATGCAGGCTGCTCCTGCATGGAACATTTACCCGGCTGGGTCCACTTGCTGCTCGGTTCTCTGGTACCAATGAATCACAACTTGGGGGAGTCACAGGTGCCTGTGGACAGCCGGAAGGGATCTGCTTATGTCCCTTGCAGTTTCTTGAATGTAATTTTAGCTGCTCAGATAAGATTTCCTCAGTTCTTCTTATGTCTACCTGGAAATCTTTCAGGATAAAGACTGCCGTGAATACTTTCCTCAAAATACATTGTTGAGTTTGCCTGTAGATTCATTTCGCAGAAAGTTATTAGAGACCCGAGTCAGAGAATTCTCATACCTGCTGGGTAGTTCCATTGTCTAGTGGTGCAAACCTGAGGTGAGGCTTCCCCTCTTTCCTGAGGGCTGGGGAGAGAAAGAAGAGACACACCTTGAGAGAAGGAGGGATATTTTCAGGGGTGTATGCAACACTAATTTCGTTTTACAGAGCTAATTCTCTCCTTTCAGGATCAGTAAGAAAATCACTGAAATGATCCGCCACATAATTGTGTTTGGTAAACTATTAATGTAAAAGGCGATGTATGGGACATTTTGTTTTGCAGCAGAAAATTATTTCTTCCTTTATATTTTCATCGATAGTCAGGGTTGGTAAAGGTATGTTTGTATTTATAGGGTCACCCTCTAACTTCAGTTTGTACTGAGCACCAGGAAACTCAGAGTGCAGAATTTTTATTTTTTAAAGCTTAGCATTTTCTAAATTAGCATTTTCTAAAGGGCCAAGGTAAAAAAAAATACTCTTTTTTATTTAAAAAAAGACTTTTTTTTTTTTTTTTTTAAATAACTGTAAGGAAGGTGCTTCCAGAGTGTTTCTACCTATGACTGTCATATAAGTACTTGGTTTGCAGTTCTGATGAGGTAAGAGATGGTAAAGCATCACCTACTTCATTCTTGATGTGTCTGATGAATCTAGTGATGTTTAGACCACATGAGGCATTAGGATCTGACTGTTACAGACCAGACAGAGCCATCATCATAGCTCACCTAAGTGAGATAGAAGCCGGTGGTTAAAAAAGGAGAGAGGAATAGTCTATTTATGAGTCCTTTTAGCTCTCTACTCCCCCATGATAAAGTTTTCCTTCAACTGACAGGATGGGGAGGCTTATTAGGTAAATATGTATATTGAGCTGGAGGAGAGGAGGGGAGGGGAGGGGAGGGGAGGGGAGAATCACTGATTACTGCCAGTAGTAAGCAGCAGAGGACAGAAAGGTGTGTGGTGATGCTTCTGAAATGTGTGAGGGACAAATATATATATTTCTTGAGAAGAGCAAAAAACAACCTACGCTTTTATAGTTAAGGAAAGCCTTTCCAGTGATCTTCCTCAAACAACATAGAAATATCCTGGTTTAAGTTACTCACCTGTCATCATTTGTTGCTCTATGGAAATTACTCCCATTGTAGTCTGAGAAATTGAAAGAATGACAGCATCCCTGCGACCTGTGTAACACTGTCTCCTAATACTGCCTTATAAAAGCAGTATTATTGAATGATGATTTTAATGAATAATTGCCATTGATTACATGAGTGTCGGGAGGGTAACACAGTTCTGTTGCACGCAGGATGATTTTGCTAGAAAGGGTTTTGGTAATCTCAGGTTATTTCTGGGTATGCTGCCTGGTTCTCTGCTAGGAACGAGCAATTGTGGCCATAAACAGGGAACGTCTCCTGAAGCTGAGGTTGCAGTGCACATACATGCAAAACAGTGTGAAGAGACCTGGCTGCAAGTTTGCAATGCAGGATCAGCCTGTGTGGGGAGAAGGGGGATTCTAAAGCCTAGCAGTTGTCTCATGTCTGTCAGTGGGTGCTGCTGCGCCAGCTGCAATGCCTCTTGCTCTGCGCTCTGCTCTCTGCTCATTCCTGCTGGCGATGACATAGGCAGTCTGCAAAACAAATAGCAATTTGTTAGAGCCTGATGACAAATTCACACATTGGCCACGAGTGCACATGTAAGAGGCAGAAAAAGCAACTTCCAGCTGGAAAATCTCACCGCACCTTGTATTGGCTTAAGCTGGGAAAAGCTCCCTTGTATCTTATCTCACAGTCTTGATTCCTAAGACCCTTGACGCACTTTTTCTGTGTCCAGGTGGGGAAACAATGAAATGCCATCAGCTGGGTGAAGAAATGTATTGCACAGGTGATGTCTCCCTCATACCTTCATCTAACAGCATATCTACCGGCCTCACAACACACGAGTAGCTTTGTGTAGACCGTCACTTGGTATAGGTGCAATAAATCCTACAAGCAGAGCTAGTTATACAGTGGAGCTTCTTGGAGGCAAAAAGAAAATAAACTCTTCTCTCACTGAATATATTTAAAGTTTGACCTGTAAAGCCCTTCCAGGTGGTATATAGCTTGGTGAATCTGTTTTTTCTCTTTGGGAGCAAGGTCACATTATTCTCACTGTGATGAGCTTTTACTGCTTTCCCAGATCATTTCTGGAGAGTGTCTGCTTCTGTAGTGGTAGATGTATATCCCAAAGGGACAAGCAATGGTCTTAAAATTGAACTTCTGCCAGCCATTTTTACCCTTTAGCAGAACCTCTCTGGAAACGCTCATCCTACCCATTTTATTTTTCAAGTGAAATGCAAACATGCTACAAAATCATATGTATTTTGCTGAAATTTCAGCATTTTGTGAGCGGAAAAGTTCTGACACTGCTCAAATGGGAAGTTTCACACTCCTGCTACACTTTGTGTCAGTGCATTTAGGAAACGTTGTCCCACGGTATCAGTAGTTCCTGAAGATGCATTGCTGCAAACTCTCTTTTCCATTGCATTTCCCAGCTAAATCAAGAAGGTACTGCTAGCCACTACAGAGACATGGTAAGACATTTTGTGTTACAATAAAATGAACAAAATAATTCATGGCACACTTTCATGCAATTTATGTCACCTTTTAAGAGAATCTGGATAACTTCTTGTGCTTAACAGTGGCTGAGGAGTGATTTTCTGTGGAAGTGACTATCTGAAAGAGAATTATTTTTTCAAAATCAGTATTTTTTCACAGGAGAGAAAAAAGTTAGAATTCTTCAACTTCCCATATGAACAGACTTTGCAATTTTAATTTGCTGTGGAAGACTTTTATCAACCAGGAAACAGAGACACATTTTTTCCTTATTTTTTTATCCCAGAAATTCCTTCTTGTGAAAATACTTTGAATTTTAATTCTACTCTAAATTGGTTTGGTTTGGGTTTTTTTTCAGAATGTGAAGTTTTATGTGGGACAGATGTACCTTTTGAAGGCTGCTGTATCCTTTAATTGTGCCAAGGGTAAGAGAAAGAATGATTAATATGAATATGAATGTCATCTGCAATCTCTAATGATGCTACAGTTATCCATACCCCTGGGATTTCCCAATTGCATCACGCAATATACTACATGCCTGAAACTTGGTGCAAAATGTGTGACAGAAATTGTTTAAGAGTGGCAGCTGAATGAAGCGAGTTACATTAATTCACTAATAAGTATCTGGTTCCCTATCAGCTTCTGAGTGATTGCCATTGATTTATGAATTTGTATATGATTTTGAGCCTTCCTAATTAAGAGGCTGCTTTTCTTTTCCATTCCTTCTTGACAGTAGAGGTCAGCTGACTTGATATGATTTTATTTGAGTGATTGGCTTTACAAATGACTGCAATGGGGGGTTTTCAGGAGAGGATCTGAATGTTGTCCTCCAGCAGGTCTGAGAGTGCTGCTGTTCAGGAAATCTCTGTTTTCAAGAACTTTCTGTAGGAAAGTTATGCACACAATTTGTAGAGGATGGAATGTTAACTAATATGTTGATTCCTGACTGATACAAAGTATCTTGGACATCGCAGAAGAGTTTAGGGAACTTGTAATTTACAAATTTTATAAAATTAGTAAACTCAATAATTTTACAGAAGTCTTTTACATTCACACTGGTACCTTACTTTTACCCCAAACAATTTCATTTAGGAAAGAAAAAGAGGAAAATTTAATTTTTTTAAATAAAGTTTTGGTTTCTTTTTCAAATAACCTTTTGACTACCTATAGTGCCTTTGGTGACAGCTTTAGTGGTTTTGCATAAGAAATACAATGAAGTCAGAAGTCCCCTCACAACAAGAAAAAACATATACATGGAATAGTCAGAGCTGTGAAAGTCAATATCAGTGTACTACACTTTTTTTTCTTCTGCACAGTAACAGGCATCAATAAAGTCCCTATTAGTAGTCAGTAGTCTTATGGCCTGATTTTTAAGCCATAAGCATAGTAAATCTCTAAAGGGTTATTACATCTGAAGTATGAATCTGTTAAATATGTATCCACATTGCACCAAAATACTTTAGCAGTTCTCTTGAGTGAGTGATATTAATTTAAGCAGGCCATTGCATTACATGAAATATATTTTGGTTTGACAGATTAATTTTACAGTGTTCTTTTATCCATTGTGTTAGATGCACTAGAGACCAACTTTCTCAGGTATTCATTTAATGGGTCTCCATTGCATAGGATTTTGTCTGATGGAAAGAAAATCTGTTGTTTTAAGAGACCTGCTTGATTTTGCAAGCTATTCAGTTTGCCAGTCTCCAACATCTAGAGTTAAATTTTCTGTTCCATCTTTCACAGGACTGAATAGAAAAGGATGAGAAACAGGGAGTCAAACCCCATCAATTAGGACAGATTTTTCATTTGACTGTGAACCAGCTTTACCCAAAGATGACTAAAAATTAGAATTTATGGTTCAAGGGAAGCTTCAATATTTGGAAATCTTATTCCAGGCCTATTTGGAAGACAATTACAGAAAAGATTCTTGTGAAGGAGGCACTTTCAACAATGGTGACAGCAACATTGTTTGGAAAGTTACCTCTTTAAGCTGCATCTGATTGTAGCAATTGTTGAGTGAAGTATTGCCCTTTTCATTTATTCTCTGAAGAGAGCTAGACATGAAGGAGGATGGAGAATCAGATAGCCAGGGAATACTAAAGCTCTGTCTTGAGTTTGAATAGGGCTGCTTGGACAGTGTAACCTGCAAGTCTCAGCAGAGCCCCAGGAAGCCTTAACCTTTCCAGAAATGTGATCATGGTCAGACTGAATTTCATGCACAGAGATCCTTGACACATTTTGGGTCAGGGAGTAATCGTTTCCCTAAGAAATTCCATTTCTGTGGAATCCCAATGCCTTTTCCCTTGTTCCACCTCTAACAAAATCATTTGGGAGCTTGGGAGTTCAGTAGAAATGAAGGGAATGTGGGGAGAGGCAGAGCAGAAATGTACAAAATTGTGTCTCTTGTATCTCTGTGTCTCCTTGTTGGGGATGGATAGCTTTTGGTTTTCTGGATTGTTTTTTTTTTTTTTGTTTGTTGTTGTTTTTTTTGTGTGTGAGTTTTTCATATTTCAAAAATGCTATTTTAATGTCTCATTATTCAAGTTTTTCAGTACTTTTTTTTTTTTTTTTTTTTTTGTCAGACAGAGACAGAAATGTACTCTGGATAAGGATCTATCTAATTTTTGACCGTTTAATCTGAAGCAAGGCTGGGTGCCTGCCCATCACTGGCTGCAAAGTGTGTAAGTGGCAGGTCTGTTCTCTGCCTTTGCCTCCTTGCTGCTTCTGTTTGATTAACTCAGCAGCAGTTGGGTATTAGCTGGATAAAACTAGCACTCCAAATGAACATATTTATTGAGGAACATAGGGTGAATAAAGAATTAAATTCTAAGGCAAAAAGGGATTTGGGTTTTCCTGCAGTGATGGCTAGTCACTGAGTGCAAAAAAACCCCCCCAAAACAAACAACAAACCCAAATGAAAAAGCAGATTTCTATGGTATCTGTTCTATATTAACACTTTAGGGACCAATGGTCTAGTAGGTGGTCATTATTTATGCCTCTGAGTAAAGAAATAATTTCTAAGGAACATTTAGGTATGCATTGGTCTGCATCAAACCAGGCCCAGCAGGGTGGTTGGTGAATTGGGCTGTACTGCTATCTCTGCCTTGGCAGAGATGCAAAACTCCCAGAGGAGGAGAGTTCTTATTTGGGTTGTACTTTGTACACAGCTTTCCAGGAGCAGCACTTGCAGCTTTCCTTTTTGCTATTGTGCTGTGACAATGATCCAGGAGTACAGTCCATCCCAGGGCAGGATTCCACCAGGCATGACTATTATAAAAGCGAGGCACTTTTAAAAGACAAGTCGAAAAAGGTGGATTGCATAGATGGTGGAAGTGAACAGCATGAAGTCAATAAAGTTGGTTCAAGAAGAGGCAAGAGCTATGAGTGAATCTGGTGTGAGCAAGGTTTGTATGTGTAAGAAAGATAGACATTTATCAAGAATGTGAAAGAATGTAAGGAAGAGAAATCGATCTTGTTAATGGAGATTCAAGCTAGAAAACAGGGTACTCAGCTGGGGCTCTGTTCTTAATTTCTTTGGGGTGGCACTAATAACTGCGCTTCGGTGAGGCTTATTGCAGAAACAATTGTGTGGTTTTGTGAGCAAAGGTAAGAGACTGCAGGCTTTGTTATGAACTAATGAACATATGGTCAACATATACTAATGAGTGATGAAAATAAAAAAGTTCATATGGTGTTAATTCCATGGTCTTATAAAATTAGATAGGACACTTATATCTTAAGGCTAATGGAGAACCCAAAAAGTAATGGAATGAAGAAAGAAAAGCAAACTGTTTTTCAAAAAAGGGAAGACATATATAAACAAATGAGTGTAAAAGCACCTTGAGGATAATGGAAAAGTGGGGCACTGTGAGATTAAGATAAAAATGGAAGTATATGTCAGGTATCATACAGGATTCCTTCTGTCTTTCTACAAGCAGCTCCAAACTCAAAACATGAAAACTGGGAACTCATAGGTAAATGCAAGTCTAAAAGGGCTTGAAAATTCAGCAGAAACTGTTTGGAAACCTGAACCAATCTGTTAAATATATGAAATCATCAATATCTTGATAAAGTTTTCTTAGGAGCTAGTGGAATATTTGTCCTTAACCTTAATAAGGAAACAGTTACTTTTAACTTCAAAGGACAGATGAAACTTATATGGGTAGGCTTCTCTTCAGGAGAACAAATGATCATTACAGGAAGAAAACAGTTGTTGCAACTCAGATAATTTCTGATCATTTTTTGTTTTTCTTTATGGAGAGATATTTTTTTTTAATTTCTGGGGAGTACCTAGTACATAGTAACTGTATAGGAAAAGATATGCTACAGTATATAGTAACTCTGGCTTTGCCCCCATTTGAAATCACGGGGAATGTTCCTATTGATTTCAGTGGCTGCATGGTTTGACCTAGTGAAGCAGACATCTTTGCCTGCAGGCTGAGTCAGATAAGGGCTCTTACAAACCTCATTTGAGCAAATAATTCACATAAAGAGGAAACTATTTCTGAGTAAGCAGCAAGCAAGCAGGACATTGAGCTATCTTGACCTCAATTTGATCTTCCTGACATTCATTATAGTCATCTTTTGGTTAATGCTTTGGCTTGTGTGGTGAGACTGGTATGTGTCTTCTCGTATTCGTTGTGGCTGTAGCAGAAATAAGAACTCCTTTCTGGCGCCCTGAGGTGGTGAGCAGCTGCAGCCTAGGCAAGAGAAGCTGCTGCTGTCTGTGTTTTTCAGGACACTCATTTTTGCCAGTTCCCAGTAAATGTAACTGTTACACCAAACAGCTAAAAATTGCAGGTCACAGATCTCCAAAACTATGCCCTTCTTCCATGCCATGTGTGAGCTTCTGATAGACTCATAGGTGGTCTTGGATCTTGTCTAAATGACTGTGTAATAATTCAGAGTTTCAGCTTGACTAACCAAGGAATTATTGCCTTCTATTTTCAGTTCTCTGAGTGAAAGTAATCTGCATTAAAGTCAGTAAAAGGCGCTACTTAGAGAAGACTTTGCAGATTTGGCCTGTGATGACACTTTGCATACTAAAGGTTGAGCAATAAAATTTTCTCTGAGATCTCTTGAACCCATTCTCCAAACTGCAGCTATATGGCAGATGGAGCCTTGCAGAACAGGCCTTCAGTGGTAGCCTGGAATTAAGACTGTGAATAAAGAAATTTTTATTTGGACTAACTAATCCAAACAGCAGAAAAATATTGCAAACTTCCTTTGAATTATTCCTTGTGGATCTTACTTGTATATTCATCTTGCTCACATAGAGTATTTGTTTCTCTTTGGTTATTTTGTTAAAAAATCCAGGAGATTAACAGCTGTTGACACTGTTTAGATCCTGATGGACTTGCACTCTATTGCATGTTTTGTGTCTGTGTACCAGCTGACGATCAGGCTGGGACTGTGGTGGGGTACCAAGGGGCTTGCTCTCAGTGAGCAGGGACACCCATTTTTTTTCATTTGGCTTTAAAACCCTGAAAGTCACCATATTACCAAACAGAAAGTTTCCACTCAGGCAGACAAAAGACATTTCCAACCAAAATGGTAACAAATTTAGCTTTGTCATCCTCAGAAGTGATCTACTCTCTGTTTAGCACATATATATGCATAAGACAAAACTTTGGTTTACTTGGATGTAACGGATCAGACTACATTCCCAGGCACTTGACACTACTTGATATATTGAGACAAATTATGGCCCTGGGTGGTGCTGAGGGTACATGAGGGTTACGAGAGCAGCAGTGAGTCACTGGTATAAGGAAGCTGTCTGCTGAGCAACGAGAATAATGCTTTTTAATTCACAATCTAATAAAAAGTAAAGTAAGCTGAGGTGAATGTACTGCACAGTCTCGTAGGCTGGCAGGAAAGCAGTGCCTAACACACATCATGAGGTACTGAACAGCTGCCTGTGAGAGATAATATTTCATGGGGACTTCTGGAAGCATTTTTCTTAGTGGCTGGCCCTGCTCTCACTCCTGTCTCATTTTGGACCTAAGAAACACTTGCATAAGCTGCTGCTCCAGCCTGGTAGTGGAAGGAAAGCAAACCCCCTAAAAATAGCTGCAATGCAGATGATTTACATTCTCTGGATTACACTGAGGCAAGCCAGGGCACAGGTACTTATTTTTGTCCTTGTCTTTCTTCTTGCCCTTTCCCTCACTGCGCTCAGCTCATCACAGAAGTGACACAGCCTGTTCCTGTTGAGCGCTGTACACCATCCCACACACTTTGGAGGTATCTTCCAGCACATTGCTGAGAAAAGCTGTTGTTCTGGCTCAAAATCACAGCTGGCAGCTGTTATTTGACTACAGAATTTTCCTCTGTATAATGCGAGGTTTGGGACCAGTCATTACTTTTTACTAAACTTGATTCTGTGTGATTGCGTGATTTTTTTTCCGATGGTAAAATAAAAAGGATGACTGTTTTAAAACTGGAGCTATTTTAAACCCAGGCTCTAATAAAATAGACCAGTATTCCTGATACTAATAATTCTTTAAAAAGTAGACTTTTTGTTTCATTTGAGATGAACATAAAAGCCTGGACAGTTGGAATTTCTCAGCAGCATTATAGTCCCTCTGCTTCAGCTCTAGTTACACCCCACCCAGGAGAAGGAGCGCTAACCCACCAGAGCACCCATTTTGTAAGGTTCTTTTCATAACATAATTAGTAGAGCTTGAAATATATGAGGAATGAAACCACCAGTTATGCAAGTATCTGGGAGAAAGATAGACAGGACTGTACAATTTTGGAAAGGAAACCCATTTACTATGATTAGATTTAATAATATGTTCAGCAATATTCCATAATGCTATATTTCTGCAGTAACATTCCATATTATGAAAGATAATAAATTAAGCGCCATGTAAAATATCCCTGTCCAGTCAACTTAAGAAAATAAGGAAATAATTTGAAACACTCATTGCCTATTCTAAGGTTCTTGACTTCTTATGATTCTTGGCACTATATGAGGAAGCCTCCAGACCTGGAGTTTGAGCCTGAAATTGTGACACTATTATTTTCATTTGCGTTGTTTACACAGAATGATAGGTGTGTAAGGTAATTCAGAGGACCTTCCCTCTTCCCAGATAACATGTGCTTTTCCTTGGGAATATGTAGTCTCAGGCCATGAGACACACACTCAACCACTCACGCTCAAGTTTGATTTGACTACTGTGGGGAGCCTTGTTGATTTCAGGGGGACCACACACAATACGAAAGTTAGACATGGGTAAAAACATTTGCAGAATCAGACCAAGAAATCTAGATTATCTGGGCAGACTCCATAAAACTAGATAGTTCACTGCAGCTAGAGGCCTAAATTGTATACAAATAATGAGGAAAGCTGACATTCCACTCTATAAAATATTTCAAGTTTCCAAAAATTTGGCATTATTCTAAGTGAGGCCAAACTCTCAAAGTCTTACAGTTTTCTGAGGGGAAAAAATCCATTCAGTGTTGGTGGTTTTTTATTATTATGGTTTTAGCCATTAAAGTATTTTGTTTGAAATAAGATATTGCAACACTGAGAATTTTCCCCATTTTCACCAAATGTTTTATTTGCAAGAGAATCGCATGCTCCTCCAAATTTTCTACTATAATTGCTTAGACTAGCTGTGTGTACTGCACCAAAAGACCATAAACAACTTAGAAGATGGGTATGAAAGACTGAAGAAGAACTGTGGCTAATATTTTCAATGGGGATGTACACACCGTACTGTGAAGCATAATTAAGAGGTGCCTGAGGGCTAGATTTTTGATACAGGTAACTATCATAAACAGAAAATCAAATTTGAGCCATTGGCCCAAGTTGGGGCATGCACCAAGTCCAGTGCTTTCGGAGCCAAAGACCCTTGGACCCACTTAGCACAACTACAGCACTTCCAGCACTCATTGGGATGTCTCTGCACAGCACTTCAGTGCACAGTGAAGGCAAGTACAGAAGCACCCATGTTCCACTTCAAAAAGAACCCGAGTACTTGGAGGCTCATTTTCCAAAGGGAACCTGTCTAAACCCTAATGACTAAAGTATAGATCCACATCACCAGCCTGTTTCTTCTAAATTCAGCAACTAAGAACAATGTTAGCTGTCTGTGCATCACTATCAAAATTCCCTCTGGTTTTGCTTCTGGTCTATATACTTGTTTAAAATCCTCGCAGTAGTAGTAATTTGGTCCATGTAGCTCATGCTTAAATGTACCTTATTTTTCCTGCTGTGTAGATGCACTTAGTCCAGTTTCAAATTTCCTATGTGTTTTCTAGCATCTCTCAGTTGCGGGAGAATGGCCTGGTTACAGAATGTAGCCCTGGAGAGTGCAGTGCATCCAACTTTGTTTCAGCTCCAGGTGTCCTACATCTCAGGAAAATGTTCTGTTTGGCAAATTAGGGGGTGTTTTTTCCTTCAGCTTTTCCTTCACTTAATTTCTTGCTTTCCTCTCTTTACCCTAAAGTGCAGACTACTTAATTAATGGAAAAGGAAAGATCTGAGGAATTGGGAAACCTTGTCCCCAGATACCAAAAAGCATATGCTTAGAGAAACCTGGGCTCAGATTCAATTACCCAAAGAGGGATGTGGCTCTTTGAAATGAATGCCCTAATCGTAACACTATAAAGGAGTTTTTCTCCTTCTACATTTCCCTTCTTTCTCTCCATTTTTCCATAGAAGGCTTAGCTCCCTAGCTCTGCAAAGTTCATGGCTGTGAAACACAAGCAAAGCCAGGAGCTTTGCTCACCTTGTGAGTTAGAGGTAAACCCACAAAACGTCCTCTAGCTCAGCCTTGTGGAGCATTGCTCTTCTACATAGCTGGTGATTTACTGGGGAAACATTTGTGTTATGCACTGTTCCATGAATTGTACAAAGGAATTGCACAAGAGAAGCATTTATTTTAGATCTGTGAAGGTCTGTACGTCCCAACTTGTAAATCTAGGTATAACTTACAGTATTGACGTATCTGCAACCAAATATTATTACAGTAGCCAAACAAATGGAGCAAAAGCTAACTGTAAATGAGGGGACAAGCTATGGCATTTCCATCTTTAGCATCAAATTCCTTCTCAGGGCTTCTGCTGGTCTTGTGCAGCCAGTAATGCTTCCTCTGCTACTGAGAACTAGTCTCCAGGGCCACCACCAGCTGGGACAGAGCAGTGGGAACTCTGAGTCTCAAAATAGAAATTCTCTAAAACAACTTGTGAATCTTGTCCCAGGAGCCCAAACCTCACTGAAAACGAGTAGTGTTGGCTCCTAAATCTCTCAGAGGCTTTTGAAAATATTCGTAAGTCATGAGATGTGAGATTCTGTAAGGATTTGACTGCTATGTTAACATCTGCTGTAGAATAAGGGCTAAAGCAGCTGTGAGAAGTGGGAGGGTAATGAATAAGGCAATTTTTAAAGGTTTTAAAAGCAGCTGAGGTAACCTGTAGTTTTATGGACCTAGTGTTTGTATTCTACCAACAGGAAACTGCTGAGCTACTTTCACAGGTAAACTTCATTTATCCAACTCCAGTGGAAATCGCCTCCTTGAATATGGTCTGTCCTGTCTTTCCTTTGAGGAAAAAATATGTTTAATAATTGGAAGCTAACTGTTGTGGAAAAGCAATTCACGGTAGCTATTTTTCTCAGAAAAAAGGATGAATCTTTTCTTGTACAGTTGCTCCTTTATAAACTATTTGTTTAAACCATATTTTTGTCCTCCTCAGTGATGAAGCTTCTGCCTTATTTAAAGCAGCATGACAGGGCTCTTCCACTGTTTGGAAAGACACTGAAACTGGTACTCCAGAACAGAGCCAACCATTCTTCTGCCAGGAGCAAACTGATTAGTCTTAGAGCTACAGGTCTGTGCTGAGGAACTCAAATTAAGAAGACTTTGTTTTTCTTTTCCAATGACTTATTTCCCTGGGCTGTCTGTGTTAGATATGTCCAGGTGGTCTCAAATTATTTACAACTGCAGGGACCTCTGTGGTCACAGGATTATCTGCATGGGGAAGCACATTTGAAAGTCACTGTTTCTCTTCTCAGAAAACAGGAATTTGTTATTAAAAATCTTTGTTAGTGCATATTCTCATTTGAAATTCTTTTATGCTAAGCTAAGAGGACCTAAATATATAAATCTCACTTTGCAGTCTTTTCAGAGTAATGACTTCCTTTAAAAGAAGTTCATTAAAAAAAGAGAGAGAGAGAGAGAGAGAAGGGCTTTGCATGTATTCCATATTTGATTACTATTTTATGATGTGCATCTACCCAGTAAGGAGAGGCATTGAGTGTGTGTCTTCTGATCAGCCGACTCAATAACTGTCAGTTTAGGTGTTGAACTTTATTTGTAAAAATCTGAGCTGTGTATTTATGAACAATGCACTATAATGACTTTCCTGCAACACTTAACACTGCTCCTGTTTCCCTACAGAGGAGAAGCACAACATTTTATAGAACAGTAAGTGTCTAAGAGCATCCATTCTCCAACAGAGCCACTCACATTGAGGGCCCAGCTTTCCTGCTTTTCCTGTGTTTTTTTTTGGTTTTTTTTTTTTTTGGTGTTTTTTTTTTTTTTTTGTCTTCATTTTTGCAATGAAGCCAGAGTTTTAGCCCATAGTGGTCAACACAATTGATTTTTCCAGTTTCAGCGATTATTTCATTTAGAGTGTCTTCAGGGTTATTCTTAAGTTTATCTTTTAGGCTTTCTGGCATCTGTTCAGCCTGGCAGCCAGAAGAATGTTTTAAGAGGAAATCTGACAGTCTGCATATATCTCCTATAGTACTAGTGCCAAGAGAGTCACTATTTTAAATACCTATAGAAATGTGTATATATACATTTATAAAATATGGTAGCCAGGTTATAGACTTGCTTTAGTTTTTAGTTTCACAGTTTGTTTTTGTTGAATCATAGAATCGTATAAATTAGGGATGGAAAACTTGTATTAGGTCATTTAGTCTATCCCACTGCCAAAGTGGGATTGTTCCCTGCAGTATATTTTCCAATGCTTTATCCAGTACTTTTCCATTCTCTGGGCTGGGCTTACACTTGGGTTTTTTATTCAGTTAAGCTTATGTTTTGACATTTGAAGTATTTTTCTCTGGAATTCACTGAATTCTGTTACCACCCTGTGGTGATAACAACAATGATGCCTGTTACTGCTTTTCAGTTGTATGAGAAGCTAACTAAAGTTATTAACCTATGGCTATGTTAGAAATGAGACCTTCTCTCATCTAGCCATGAAAGACATAAATTTACAGTGGGTAAAGCTGTGAAATATATTTTTGAATTGCTAACAACA
The DNA here is from genome assembly GCF_015220075.1 of Falco rusticolus. Classification (NCBI taxonomy): domain Eukaryota; kingdom Metazoa; phylum Chordata; class Aves; order Falconiformes; family Falconidae; genus Falco; species Falco rusticolus. Next base: position 64,779,357 of record NC_051190.1, on the reverse strand, counting down.
CATACACTGTTTGTTTGCTATTTTTTTCAAGCTGGCATAAGTTTTTCCTCTTCCTTGGCCATGAGTCATATTTGAGGTATATATTTCCTTGGGTGTCTTTTTAACTGATTAACATTTCTTATTCAGTCACTACCTAAATAGCACTTCATTAATATAAATCAATAACCTTTCCATGAGCAGGCAAAGTTTTACTCTCTCCACATAGACCAAGCACGTGAAAACTTTTTTTCTGTGTGGCAGTCACAAATGGAAAACATAGTCAGGAGGGGTTCTATGGTGGTAGGACCAATACAAAGAAGTTTATGTTCAGTAAAAGCAGAGGTCATTGCTACCTGCCAGATGCACACTTGGCACCCCTCAGGAGCAAGGCTCACGCTGCGCTGGTGCTGTGGTACCTGTGTATCATGCAGTAGAGGAATTTCTGTGGTATTTATCCTGGCTGGTGCTCAGCATCTTTGCCTGCAGTCCTGAAGCAGGACAGAGAATTGGGTCGACAGGGGACTGAGCAGCAAGGGGCTTCTGTGTAGTACATCACCACATCCATTGTGAGCAGCCTTGATGTTTCCCTCTTGGTGCCAGCAAGTGCAACAGTTTTGTCCTGAGACAGTGCGTCTGTCATATGGCCTGAGGTATGTGTGCCCCCTCCAGCTGTGTCACATGGCATGTATGGTCTCATGCATGGGCGTGTAGAAAAAGCAAAACTCTGCAGAGCTGTGTTAATTTAGGTAAAAATGAGAGTGTAACTGCAGCAATTAGCAGTTCTTTAGCCTTTTTGATAAAGACTTTTGAATATAATATTCCCCTACGCTGATTTCCAGAAGAAGTAAGTATCAAAAATCTTTATATAGCAGCCTCATAGCAACCAACCTCCCTGTTAATGAGATGTTAAACCTCATTGCTTTTAAAATGTAGTGGTTTCTGAACAGAGAGGGTTTGTGGGGTTTAATTAGAGTGAGTTAACCTTTCCTCACTGAAATGGTGGCCCTACATGCTTTGCATTTTGAGCTTGCTTGTTGCATCTCCATCTCAAACAAACCTTACTGATGCATTAGTTAATGGTTGAAAAATGCTGTGAGGATATGAGGGACTAGGAAGCAGAGTATTGTCATTAATACACAGAATTGCTGGTCAGGAGACCTGGGTTCCCTCCCAGCTGTATTGCTGATTTCCTGTAGCTGCGTGTGAAGACGTTGTCATGCCAATAAAGTCCGACTGAACTGTGCATGACCTGGCCATGTCAGCTACAGTCAGCCAAAGTATTCAGAACTGCTTGCTAAAGTTTTAGGCACCTCTGTTTAGTAGAATAATTTGAAAACTTTGCCTTACCTTCTTATTACACTGTTTCTGATAAATTTTTCTTATGATTTAAGGCACCAGAATTGGCATAAGCATTGAGTTTCTATTTCCCTCTGTTTCTTGATCTATGAAATGAGAGTGTTGGATAGTTTTGTGTCTCACCAGGATTAAAAAATGGTTTGTCTAAATTCTTTAATGCCTTTCAAACAAAAAGTGCTGGGAAAGAGCAAAACAGATTGTAAAATGCTGTGTTTTTCCCATCTCACTTTGTCTCTCATGCACATCCTGTGCATTCATGAAGATGAAATCCACCTCTGTAAGACACTGTGGCTCTGCTTGTTAAACACATTTCCTGGCTTAGGTTGGAAAATGACTTGTGAATAGGGTTAGGCTTCACCCACTGAAATTTCTTTGGCAGGTGACAACACATGAGATCATTTTACATAGTTCTAATCACCATTAAATCCTTCACTGATACCAGTCTAGCAAGTCAAGACAGAGCCTATTTGACCCAGTGCAAAGGAAACTAGCAGTAAACCTACCATCCACCCCAGTTAAGCCCCCCAGATCCTGTGCCAGGACACTTACAGGGGTGATCACTTTAAACTTATTTCATTTTTCTGACCCTACAATCTATAATTATTCCATAGGAAATTTATCACTTCTCTTCGTACTTTCTGGGGTACAGGCTAGGGAGCCTGCAGGGTTCATGTCAGCCCCAACATGAGTTGACTGAACTGTCTTAATCTCCAGACCAATTTGCTCTACAGGCCCCTAAGGAAGGAACTTGTTGATTTTGGCAGTGTTTACCTTTCCTACAAACAAATTCATCGTTTTCCAGACTGCCTGGCTCTTAAAAATCACTTGAGAGCTGAGGGGAAAAAAAAATACAACTGCCCCAGGCTGCATCAGTATTCTTTTTCCTGTGTTCTGGGGAAAGCTTTTGTGTTCTCCACAGCTGCTTGAGGATAACCCGTAGAGTCAAGATTATTCACAGAGTCAATAGAAATGCCTGTAAAGTTCTCTGAGTTTAGTTTCCTTCAGTGGGGGAAGTGAAAGCACCGGTCAGAAAAAAAGGAGGAAAAAATGAAGATTCTTGACTGAGTTAACTGTATTCTCAACTACAGTCATGAAAAGAGGAAATAAAAGAGCTGACTTGAGCCTGCTTGACTTTTGGGAACTACATGTTGTATTCTTTATTTTTTTCAGTAACATAGATTGCACACCAATAATTTTTGGTGTGACCGATAAGTATCTGCTTTTAGATATTATATACCAGGAATCAAATTCCCTCTTTCTAACCTAAAAACAGCAGCCTCAAGTTTTTAATTATTCACACATATATCACATAAAGTGATGAGAGCCATGTAAAATATTGCAGAGCCGTATCATTCACCTCTGACTGCCTGAATTGCAGTTTCTCACTAGTTTGTCTCCATGAGAACCAGTTACTTAGCAGTCAGAATTTTAGCTGCTTGTAACATACATTATTATTAAAAAACCCCACAATCACATTTTTGAAGAAAAACTTCTCCATCTTCTTCCACTGCCTTGAGGTTCAGACATTCTCCTAGCGCGTGTGTGCTCTAATAAGTTACTCTAAAGAAACTGACCCTCACCTCTTACATGAAGATGGCAATCACTAGAATTTAAAGGCATTTTTTTCTGCTTTCCTTTACAATTCTGAAAAGCAGAAAGTAACCTCATCCTATTCCATCAAAGAAAATATGAAGTTTAGAAGAGGATGGCAGGCTCTGCATCTCACAAAGACAGAAACCCACCTCTCGGTTTCTCTTGGAGTGCAGCAGCTCCAGGCTGGTCCCCATTGAGCTGGCTGCTTTGGGTCCCATTTTGAGGTGTTAACCCTCCCTTTGGGGAACATTGGCACCTAAATTAGATTTCACGCTGGAGACCAGTCACTTAAAACTTTTGGGACTCTAATTCTTTCATTGGATATAGCCCAAAGTCATTAAACTGAAGCTATTAAGTCACATTTAGGAGTTACTAGCATTTATTAGCTAAAGCTTTATTACCCCTTCGATGTCTATATAGTTAGACTCAATGAACCTCAGTACCTAGTTTTACATTCTTCAGTATGCGGGCTGCATTTTCCTGCTTTTTTTCTAATAATACATCTCACTGAGGAGCCTGGTTCTGGTGATGCCAGTATATGTTAGGGAGGAGAGGACACTCCTGCTAACCCCACCAAAATTAAAACAGAGGGAGCATATGACCTTTGTGTATAAGACCTAAAGACAGTGACAACTAAGAGGAGCAGGCAGACTTTCCCCCCATCCATGCTCATAACAAAAGGCTTTGGTAAGAATGACAAATACCTGGATTTTGCTGCTCTGATTTAGGAAACTGCAGCTAGATGTTTACTTCACCCTTTGCTGATGAGTCCTGTCCACACATCATATGCTGCAGACAGCACACTTGTACTTTGGCCACCCTAGTGCAAAATTCAGTATACAGTGTAGACTGCTGGAAGTATAAGAATGCTAACATGCTACGTTGAAGGATGGTCTCATTTGCGACAGGCAAGGTCACATCCCAGCACAGCCCACTAGCTGGTGTCTGTCAGCACTTGGAGAGACCTGGTACTGGTCTCCTTGCAGCTTTACCCTCTGATGTATTTATAGGCAGCAGTCACAGCCCTTCTCAGCAGTGATTTCTGCTGACTTAAGTGTACTCTTATGTTTGCAGTTTCTTGCTACTGTTCTTTCACTCCTTTATAATGTCAGTGAAAATAACACGTTTGGACAGAAGCTGAGTGTTTGTTTGCTTACATAAATTACTGCTCCTCCAAATTGCTGAAAATGATCTAGACAGAAGAAATTAGGCAGACCTTAACCAAAATGTTGAAGTTATGTGGAAGCGTAGATGGAAGACCGGTTCAAAATCCACTTCATGATCTGCAAAGGCAGAAATTCCTCCTTAAATCCATTAAATACTTGTAGAATGAAGGTAGCTAATGCATTGCTGCTCTATGCCCATACCAGCTACTTATGTGGATGGCTGACTTCATGGCTCATCTCTAACAGGAACAGCCATAGCTACAATGTGCATATAGTTATACTTACAGAGGTGCAGCAGGTAGAAGCAATGCTAGTAAGTATGTCACCCTCACCCTCAGAAGATGTTAGTAATTTAACTTCATGGATCATATCACACACAGTTTGGGTGGCTTCTCACTGCCTCTGCTTGTCTGACAACCATAATTCTGGAACACGTACACAGTTTTACTCTTTTCTGGAACTTGGTCTAGCTGCCCAGGTTTTTGATCCTGTCCTGCCTGCCCGAGACATTGTTAATGTCTAGTGCCCATTGTTAAAGCGTCCTCAAAAACAATTATAAAACGAGGTCTTTGTTTAACTTATTCAGGAAAGTAGCATGGAAACACTTGCACTCACAGTTTCGAGAAGCTTGTGAAAGTTGTCCACGTTACTATGGCTGATCATTTCCATATGAGTACATATGGACCCTCCAGAACTGAAAGCCTCGTGCGCAAAGTCCATCTGGCTGAGATCCCATTTCTGAAAGTGGTCTGTAGTGAATGCTTAAGTAGGTGTATGGGAAGGATGGCAAAAGTGATGTGAGCCTTCCTTTTTCTCATTCTTGTGGATAACCTATCAGGATTTCTGGAGCACTTTTTCATTTCTACGTATTAATTCCTTTCCAGAAGTATATGTTAGTGAAATGACTTATATTTCAGCCTCGTGTGCTTTGGCTTTGAGCAATACCATGGATAGCTGTGTCTTTGGCCAATCTGCTGTAGTCATCTGTCTGTGCTTCTGAGCAGCCACACCTCACTAAGCAGGCGTAGCTGGATAGTGGCTGAATGGTGATAGTTGTGATTAGACGCACATCATTGTGTGGTTGCATTTATATCAAATAATAACATTACTGTCCTCATTATCTTAGTATTTCTGGGATAAGTTAGACTTTTCCAAATTAGAAGGTCAACTGCTTTTGCGAACAGTTCTGAAATAGTTTCAGTAACAATGAGTCCAGTTAGCAAAGATCTTCTATTTAGGCTGATTTTATTCATTTTGACTGAGGTGGTCATGACAGTGTGATCAGATGGTTATGTCAGCCATCAGCCTGCAAAGCTGACGAGCAGTTGTGGGGTGGAATTGGAGACAGCAGTCTCTCTGTTCAGCAAGCCTTCCTGTCACCTGCTTCCCTTTCTTTTCCTCCTCAATCTGCTGTGTTTTCTCCCATTTCTCATTTACCCCCGCCAGCTGAGACGATACTCTTCTATGAATTAAATGGTTTCACCAGATTATCTTTTTTCGTACTTCATTCTTCAGATTTCCTCCTCTGTTTACCACACTCCCTTCAGAAAACTGCTACCCTATCTTTTTTAAACCTATTCTCTAAAAGCTGTTTCCTTCCGTATTGGTGGGATTAATGCTATTTGGAGTATGCTAGACATCAAGCTGAATCATCACCACCACTTGCCACAAACAAACAGGTATTACCACACACCAGCCTTCCCTAGTCAGTGCCAGTCCCCTATAACCGCAGTTAAATTGCACAGAAGTCCCCAGGAGGAATCACGGGTCATTAGGATTATTTTGAAATTGAGTGGTTTTAAATATTTCCATAAGGACATTCCGCTGTTTATCTGTGTGGTTGCAGACATCTCCAACAGCAGACCAGCTTGCTGTTCCAGCCTCAGCTCAGCTACTTTCAGGCATTGAAGTCTTCTGTGTCTCTGAAGCTTCACCATCCCCATACCTGGTTATGCTGTCCCTCTTGCTCTGGCAGCATGTTTACTCTCACTAAGCTGGTTCTGTAAATAGCACCACCGCTTTCAAACTTGGCTAGGCTAAGCCAGATTGTTTTGGCAGGTTAGGAAGTGACTTCACAGGGAGGTTTGGCTTCCCTCAGCATGCTGGGGAAGAGCAGCAGAAGAGGCAGTAACCTCTCTGTGTGACTTAGCTGCAGCTTGAACAGCACGTCCACATGCACCACCCACCATCTGTGACCGCAGTGGAGTCTACAGGGCCTCATGACTACATGTGACATGGGCTTGAGGCATGACTGTGCCTGTGCCCACCTGGGAGGAAGGGAAAATAGCTAAACCTGAGTGTGCCTGCCTTCTCAAACCAGCAATAGTCTGCTATAAGGGCTAGCCCTTGCCAGATCTGTCTGCAGAGACACCCTGACTGCTTTTGAATAGGGTTTTGATGTAGGCAGGTATTAGCAACTGCCCAGAAAACATTTTTTTAAAGTCAGGTATTAGATAATTCTGGCAGAGTTTTAGTAATGTAGAGGAAAAATACACCACTTGAATATACCAAAAAAAGTTGGCAAATGAAAGCTAATTTCAGAAAATATAGAGAGCCAAAAGCACAGACCATTAGCAATGTCCATGCACGGCCTGTCATAAATTGTTTTCACCTCTATATTGTTTTTGCTTTTCCTGTAGGAAAAACTGCCTTCAGGACCCAGTGTGCTTAAAATTTTCCACTATTCAGTGGTCTAGAATTTCAAATCTTCACATGTGTTTTAATAAGCTTGGGATGAATTTTCTACAGGTGGTGACACAAAATAGCCATGAAATTGTTTATTAATTAAATAAAACTTTCATTTGAAATAGGAAAAGCTTGCATTTTCCCCCCGAGTATTAAATTAAATGTCTGCTAGACCAATGAAGTAAGAGTTTTTCCTAATGTTTAGATCCAAAGTGTTCCATGATACTTTTTATTCAGTATCAGAAACCAACCCATAATGTTTAGCAAAAGCAAGTATAAATCACTTCTGGGTGTTTCACTAATAGTTGGATACCTGTTTAATACAAAATTAATTTTTCCTTTAACCAAAGAAAAATTTTAAGTATCTACCAATAAAATGTGTGGATCGACCCAAACAAACTGACTTATCAGGGTCAAGCAAGTGTTGCAAGAATATCCATGAACATAAGGCCTGTGTTTTCAGGTTTATATTTAAGCATCCTTTGTAGATATAAATGGAGAAAGGGAATGAAATCTGAGCACTGAGCATAGGTTTTTGAGAAACACTTTTATAATGTTTCCACAGGGTTCCAAGAAATGGAGACAGCCGTTTTTCTTCTGAAAGCCTGGTTTATAGCCTCTGGCCATGGATGTGGACACCAAAACGCTGACTGTTGCAAAGCCGAGCATTTGCATTTAGGCTTTTCCAAAAAATGTCCCGGTGATAGTGCTGAGGTTATGCAATACTTGGGCAGAACTCCATGCTTAAAACAGACCTGTGAGCAGAATCACTTAATTTAGTAATGAAGAAACACTAGTGAGTGAGGTGTTTTACATACCAGTGCTCCCTCACTGTGAATTTTAGGACTTCAGCTGAGAACTATGAGATAGTGTCTTCCTTCATGCAAGTAATTCACAGCAAGGAAGCTTCTCATGCATGTCAGCATCTGTAAATTTTCTTTTGAAAATGCAACTGAGACCATGGTTTTTCTTTTTAATAATGGAATAGAGGAGGTGGAAAGAGTAATCTACCAATTAGTCCTGTAGTTAAACTGCAGGAGGCTCAGTCCCTCTGCATATCTCAGCTCACTAAGGGTAAATAAATTGAGACCCTGTTCTCCCAGGGTAACTGGTCAGATAGTGGCAATAGGCTCTAGCGGGGAATGGTCTCTGTTGACTACAGTCACTGGGAGCACTGATTCTTCAGACAGTTACAGAATTGACTTTGGAGAAGAAATGGTGCTGTCCAGTCCCTGCATCACAGGTGGCATCTGTATTTTATCCCATGGCATTTTAATCTACAAAAAGCTTTGAGAAAACAACAAGGACTTTTGCAAGCTGAGTGTTGTAACCACAGGCTCAGGACTGTCTTATTCTTTCTTAAATTTCTTCCTTCTCTAGAAGATCTGCAATACTTTCATAGAAAATGGAAAATCTTTGGTGGGAGGGCTTTGAGTGTGCTCTTCTCTACCTGTATAGCTTTAAACTTAGGACAGCCTCTTGAAAAGAAGATATGTAGAGCCGAGTATCCTCAAGTAAACTAAAGCTGTTTTTTAGTGGTAAGTGCTTTTACCGTTAAAATAATGAGTAGGGAAGGTGCGTGTTTGCTCTTACTCTGGCCATGTTTTAAAAAAGGTAAGGACATTTGTGGCACAGTTTGCAGAACATGTTCCAGTGTGGTTTACATCATAAGCGGTGAAGTCCTCATTTGTGGATGTATAGCTTAGGCAGGACTGACCTTGGCACCTTTGGCTCAGAGAGTTTAGGAGATTGTATGAACACAGAGACACAGAATTCAACGTATCTGGGGAATTTTTATGGTAAAAGTCTACATGCTTCTTGATTGAAGTACAGCAAATATCTAGGCGTTGTGACAACTTCAGTGTTGGACATAGCATTCTGGATTTCACGGAAGCCCTGCTTTAATCCCTTGTTTGGATTTCCACCATAGAGTGTGTGGGATCTCAAACTGTATGTGATTTTTTTTCTGGAGTATGCACATCGTTCTTAGGTCATGACCAGAACACTTTAAGCTATGGCTGATCTGTGTTAAAAGAGATCATTTGAAGTCTGTTAAGTGGTGCAGTTTGCAGTAGAAGATGGTCTTCCACAATGGTACCCAAGAGCACACAGCTAGACTCCATTTCTGAGGAGAAAGGAGAGGAGGCACGCAGGCCAGCAGCAGCAAGTACACAAAAAAAGATAAAAGAAAGGTGAGAAAATCAGCCATGAAATTTTGAAAGAGGGAGGGTGTAGAGAGAGAACACTGGGGTATACATCTGTGATTGTCTATGGATGGACACATGATGCTTTCTGTTTTTTTCAGTGAGTAAAATGAACAAACAGGCATGTAAACCAGGCACTGAGCCTGGGTTATGTCCTTCTCAGCCAAACTTATTATCTTGACCACAATATTGCAATACCTGTTTGTTTTGTGGCTGATTTGTGTTTGCTGTCTGTCTGTGCAGATGTGTAGTACTGATGCAAAACTTTGCAAAAGATCAGACATACATTGACTATACTTACAGAAGAGTAAACAAGGAGATATCGACAAAGCCAGATATAAAAAAGAGCTTAGTCAGGACAGGCCACAGCTTATGCACTGTAGTCATTCCTTCTGGTTCCATCTCTTCTATTTGAACAGAATAGTTTCCCGTGCCAGCAATTTTGGTCTATACAAAGATCCTAAGGAGAATGATTCATTCAACCATGTTGCCAGCAGCTGCGGGTTTATTAGTGTGCCTTGCAATATTTGATGGGTTTCTTAAAACATCATATACTGGAGTAATGTGGTAGAGTGAAAGTCACTGCGTTCACTTTTGAAGGATTTAAAGCCTATTTCCATTATCATTTTTTAAAGTTTTAATCATGAGGCCTGAATGTTAAAAGCAGGCAATACTGCAGCTGTGGAAGGCTTCTAAGTGGCCATTTTCATTACCATTTGGTCCCTGAGAGAGACCTTTTCTTATATGTGTATGTGATGAAGCTTTTACTGTGTGGCTCTAGGAGCCTCACCTGATGTCAAGTTAAAGAGACAGGTGATTTCTTCAAGTTGGAAACTAATGTGCTAAAATTCCCCAAGGTATAAATTAATACAAAATATATGTCTAATAATATAAGATACTAGACACAGAAAGCTCAGCCTGAGCAGCAGAGCTATAGCGTTGAGTTCTTCTGTAATCAAAATATGCAGGCACCTCAAGGGAATGTCTCCAGCTGGCTGATTACCCATTAAAATCTCAAACCTTTGATATAGGCCTATAGAATGGATCACCTCACATGAAAAGAGTACTATTTTCAATTTCCGTTATATATATGGGTCTTGGTTTGGCATGGAGTGGGGAGGGGAAGCCCCACGATGGCAACTCCATGCTCAGTAGCTTTGGTTCTTTTCACTAGACATGAATAAATAGGGAAGAGTCTTTCCTGAGTTAATTTTATTTACTCAGAAACTTTTTGGTATTGTTACTGTCCTGCTTATAATTCTCTATAGTTCAGTATACCTTTCTTCCTTATGCACAGCACAATTTCTCCTACTATTTGATTTCCTGACATTAGAGCATTTGACCTCACATCTTCCAAATGGGTTCCTGCTATTTCAGAATGAATTCTGCCATTTAGAGCCGTGCGTTGACTGATTTAGCTGAAATAAACCCTTGCAGAATGAAATCAAGTGTATCACTTATAGGTGTGCCAGTTACAGGGGGGTTAGATGCAGCTGGACTTAGAAGACCCTCTCCTTCCTCCTGTTCTTCCATAAGTGGCTTTTCACACTCACTTTACCTCTCTATGCCTTCAGTTCCATGCATAATTAGATTTTTCTTATTATTTGCAGCTCTTTCAGCCAAGGTTTGTCTCTCTCTGAGACTTGTTCAGTGTCCAGCTTCACAGGGGAAGTGAGAATATGCCTTCACTGGGATACAGCCATGCACCTAATGATTGGTGTTGGGCAGCAGCTCAGTCATAAAGGCAAAACACAACTGAAATGAAATCAAGCCTACAGGTTTTCATTTTTTTACACTGAAACAAAATGCAGGAAAAAAAATTTGTTCAGCAGGATGTTTCCATTTACTGAATTGGGAAATGTTTTTTTAGAGAATTGGAAGAAAAATAAAAGAAAAAGGACAGACTCACAGAACTGGAAGCAAAGTAAAGGCAACCTGATCAAAAGCTCAGTGACCAAAGGACTCAGCCAAGGTGAGCTGTGTTGCTCAGCATCCTCTGTTCGTGATCCACATTTCCTAGGTCCTTCAGAGGAATGGTCATACGCTGTCATTGACAAACTGCATTAGTGATTCTGTGGTGCCAATGAAATTGCAGTCTTCAGCTGGAGCTTTTCTGTAGTTGGAACATTTACAACCTCTTTTTCCTCTGCAGATTTTCCAGTGTCTAGTATTTAAGTCAACTAGGACACTAGCAGAGTCTTTTTATCTAGCTACCTATTTCTGGGAAAAACATTTCTTTGAGATTGTTATCGCAGGGCTGACTAATGGGTTAAAAAGTCAATAAACAGACATTCATATGCAGGCAGTGCAATCATAGAAGACTTTTTAACTCAGGATGCCAGAATAAAATCATCTTCATTGAAAATAATGCAAGATATTAAAGGCCTGTTTGTTCAGGATATATTTGTTTCTTAAATGGATTTTCCTGTCAGTGAATGAGTAACCTTAGAAGTGAGACAACCACTTCTATCAGTATTACCCGTGAGGCTGCCTGGCCCACAACAGCCCCATGCAACGCTACAGGCTTGGGGAAGAGCACCTGAAAACCTGTCCAGTGGAAAATGACTTGGGGGTGTTGGTTGATGGCTGGCTGAACATGATCCAGCAGTGTGCCCAGGTGACCAAGAAGGCCAACAGCACCCCAGCTTGAAACAGCATGCCCAGCAGGACAAGGGCAGCGATTGTCCCCCTGCACTGGGCACTGCTGAGGCCGCACCTCGAATCCTGTGTTCAGTTCTGGGCCCCTCACTGCAGGAGGGACACAGAGGTGCTGGAGCATGTCCAGAGACGGGCAACGGAGCTGGTGAAGGGTCTGGAGCACAAGTCTTACAAGGAGTGGCTGAGGGAACTGGGGTTGTTTAGCCTGGAGGAAAGGAGGCTTAGGTGGGACCTTGTTGCTCTCAACAACTCCCTGACAGGAGGCTGTAGGCAGGTGGGGTCGGTCTCTTCTCCCAGCTGACAAGCGACAGGACAAGAGGAAATGGCCCCAAGTGGCACCAGGGGAGGTTTAGATTGGATATTAGGAAAAAAATTCTTCACTGAAAGGGTGGACAAGCATTGGAAAAGGCTGCCCAGGGAAGTGGTTGACTCACCATCTCTGGAGGTATTTAAAACACGTGTAGATGTGGCACTCGGGGGCATGGTTTAGTGGTGGACTTGGCAGTGCTACATTAACAGTTGAAATTGAAGTTCTCAGAGGTCTTTTCCAACCTAAATGATTCTATGATTCTGTGGTGAGGAGGGATAAACTCCTCATTGCTTTCAACAGAGGCTGCATATTTTTGTAAAGATCAACTCAACTCAGCTCTGAGTTACTGAGTGGAAGGATGAAATTCCTGGGTGAAAATCTATGACCTTTGGTATACTTGAGGTCAGATAGGATGGTCACTTCTGAGTTTCAATCTATAGACTAGACTTCATTAAACAATAGTTGTCAACTCTATGCAGCCTGCTTTTTCTAGCAGCCGCTTTTTTTTTTCTTTTTTTTTTTTTTTTTTTTTTTTTTTTTGGAGCTTAAGAACATGCTTATCAAAACTTTTAATTAAGTTTTAGCAGCATCCCAAATCTTATCTAATCCCAAGATCACAGCTGAGGTATGTTCATTTTCAGCCACAAGATCTGGGAACTAAAGTCATTCCTGCTTGAAGTCAAAACCTTATTACTACAGTTGAAAAGCAAGAATATCTAGGTATTCTACTACTCCTTTCTACAATGAAAGAAAGAACATAGAAGCTCTTGTTCCTATATAGCATATTCTATGTAGAAGACAGGGAAATGTTCCTGTTGGCAAACACCAACATACCATTTTTGTGCTTATGAAAAGCTACTTTGACAGATCTAAGTCTGGACGAAATGGCGGAGGTGGTCTGGGTCTCCATTTTAAATCACAATTTAAAAAAGAATTGTAGGGTACTAGGTCATGGTACAATATACCAAAAATTTTACCTCAGAGCAAAGATTGGGCATTAACATTATGGGACATTGTCAAGAATAGTAGCTTTATCTGAAACTAGGTTTATTTTATCTGAAATTAGTCTTACCAGATACATATTGGTTCTGATCATACACACTTAGAAGTCTTCATTACCTACCTCCAATATAGTTATGAGTAGACTGAATACAGGCAAAGACCCTTCTTTCTGTAAGAAGTGGTGAGGCATCACATATATATTTTACCACATTACTACTCGCAAGAAAAGGACAGAAGGAATGAGGTCTCCTCCTTTGTGTTGCTGGTATAGAATAATAGGTTAAGGGGCCCATGGCAAAAATGACTGGCATGTTACTGAAAAAGAATAAAATTTTCTTAATGAAATGTAAAACTGAACATAAAATACTCTAACAGGAACTGACCACCTAGCCCAGTGAGAAATATTTGATTTCAAACACTTAAAGGAAAACCCCATCAGAATCCAAATGGGAGGAAAAGCTCTTTATCCAGTGACCCAGGTCTGGGTAAGCACTGGTGCGGAGGAGTCATCCAGCCATGCCCATGAGTGTTCAAATTCACATCTCCTAGGAAAGTGTTATGACCTCTAGCATCTTTGATGCTGGACCAGTAAATTCTGTTCCACTCTAAGGTATCAAACTTTTACTGAGGTTTCAGGATATCCCCACAGAGGTAACTATTGCGACTTGTAAGTTGGAAAATCGCTGTCACTCTCTTAAAATCTGGTTTAATTCTTTGAATAGCTTCTTGAAACGTTTTGATCTAGAAATGCTGTAGAAAATCTACCTCAGAACAGCACAGAGAGATTGGCTGGGGAAGTAAAAAGGTTCTGAGGAGATTCCACTGAAACAAAGTCGAATGTCCAGGATTTACAGTGGGGGGTTAGGGCAGTGCCACTGACGGAAAAAGTCCTGGTTTAGACAGATATACACTGAAGATAACCATACCAACCAGATCAGGGACCTGTAGCTGGGCTTCCCACAGTTTTAGACCTCCTCCTTTCACTTGTATCAGGTGTTGAAAAGATAACACATATCTACCACGATCCTGTACTTGAGGAAAAATGTTCATAAGGTCTTTTAACTCTAATGTGGAACACAAAAGATTTTAACACGTTTCACATTTGCTGCAAGTGGAATTGTCATCCTCCATTCAGCTCTTTTTTTTTTTTTTAATGTCCTCTCACTCCTTACCACATTGGAACATTTTTAGGAGCTATATTTCTAAATTACCATTGTCATACTTTTTCCTCAGGCATCTGAACCAAGCAAAGGTGGAAGGAAGTGGGAAGGATACCACCTGGGAAACTTTAAGGGTTGAGAGACCACAGATTTCCCAGATGCATACAAAACCTCAAGTTGCATTCATGAACTGTTGTAAGCATGGCCTGAGGGTCAGGAACACATCAAATCAAGGTTTTATTCAAGTGGTTTTGAGGTTTGAGGTGAATGTTGCACTTCTGTGGTAACATTCTGAGGGGTGGAGTGTGGGCAAACTCTGAGCAGGATTTATTTGCTTTACGTGCATTAGTATATTCCTGAACAGGGGAATGATTATAGGGCAACTTTACAGTAAGGATAAATGTTTTTCTATTTTATAAATGCATGTGTCAATGGAATATTTGGTGGTGTTAGCATTAAGGCATATAGAATAACAAAAAAAGAAATAAAATATCGTATTATGGGTTTCTGTTTCCCTCTGATCTGGTATGAACTATTTACATAGCAAAGAAAGAGTTGTAAAGGCTTAGAGGGAAATGAGTTAATTCACTACTCACATAATTTAAACTCCATTATCTAGAAGCTAATTTGAGACCACCCATTTTTTAATTGTGGTTTAGAGAGATTAAAAAATCTTAAGAAATTGAGTTTAAACAACCCAATCATTATTCTGTTTTGGCCCTTGTATTTATTTTTGTATGAGAACTCTCACTGATAGCCTCCAGCTAATCAGAATAATTTACTTTTAAAAGTCATAGCAGGGTAAGTGAATAACTGTAAGTAATAGATCTGTATGGTAGATTTTTCCCTATAGAAGACTAATCACCTATGTATATTGTTTGTATGGCAGACATAAAATCTGTTTTAAATTAGTACAGTGTTTTAATTAAAGCAGCAAGAAAAATTGTAATTAGAGCACATAATTCTTTAATCTACATTTTTATTTGCTTTCCATATAACCTTCATGTGTACCTTCTGGCCTAAAAGCTATGTAGAAGAGACTGAAAATTTTCTAAGTAGAAATTGTGATTTTGTTGAAATAACACAATTTTTAATTTTTTCTTGTAATTAAAAAAGTATTTTCTAATGAAAACATATAAATAAATGTTTTACCTGTTCAGTGTCATGTGTGAATTTTAAAGTACATCTGGTTTCAAAAATTACAGTGACATTACCATTACAGAAACATCGTGATGGATATATCCTATTGACATGTCTATTTTTTTTGTTTTCTGGCATGAGAAGACTAGATTATCTTATTATCTCATATTTCTTCTGTGACCAGTAAAAGAATCTGTCTCTTTCACTAGCTTTTCATTCTAGCTGGTTGCTCCAGGTTTTTCCCATGTTGCTGTGATTTTTATTTTTATTTTTTTTTAATCTAAAAATGTGTTGAGATCCTCAAATGAAAAGTTTTATGTAAAATAAAAATAATATTGCTATCAAGACGTTTTTCGACTAAAAAAATTTCTTTTGTTTTTGATAATCTCTTCCTTCCTTCCTGAATACAGTTTTTATGGCATCCCAAATAGGCCTGGAGGTCACAGCGTGAATAATCCAAAAGTAGGACTTTGAACTGTTTTGAAAACTAAGAAGCTCTGTAGCTTTTTAACACCTCCTTATTTTTCCACATGCCCCAGCACATCTTAGCTTTAGAGCTATGCAATAAAGAACCCTCTTAATGAACTTTGGAACTTATATCTAAGCAGTTCCTTTCTTCTTTTTTTTTCTCTCTTTTCTTTTTTTTCTTTTTTTTTTTTTTTCTCTGTCAGAAGTCTAATCTTATCATGCTAACGGCATGGGATGTTCTACAGTTTTTACAACACACCTACGAATATGATCAGATCTCAGTGCCCTTGTTCTCTGCACTGACAGCCTTTTCTTGTGCTCTCCTCCCTACCTGCGCACCCCGCGTGGCCCCCGGCTCCCTATCAACATCCCCAGAGCTCAGATCACACCTGGGACCCTCTCACCGACCCCTTTCAAGATTTCTGGGGAGAGATGAAAACACATTTGTCCCTTGAGTGAAACAGGAAGTTCAGCAAGTCAAAACATTGTCTCTGCAGATCTGGTTGGGGTTATCCATTTGTCAGGAGTGCGTGTTTTTACCTGTTGCAGCATTAAGGCAGGCAGGAGGTCTAACACATCCGACCACAGCACTGTGATAAAGGAAGGGAAGCGGAACTTGCCAGCAGCACACCCCAGCCAGGAGATGGAACAGAGAGCTCCTGAAGCATGCAGGAGCAGGTATGCTAGCGCTTAACGCTTTCTGGGTAAAGGCAGAAAAATACATTTTAAACGGTGAGCAAATAATGGCAGGACTGAGGAATAAAATGGTTTAACTAGATCACCTTGTTTAGAGCTATCTGTAAGTCCTCTGACAGTACTGTTGCCTGTCAAAACTCTTATGACTGGTTTTCAGGCTTTTCTCCAACTTTTTGAGCTGTTGACACCTGCTGACAGATACTGGAGCACAGCGTGGTCATGAAATGTCATTTATTTTAAGGGAGAAAATTTTTCCGTGTCTGTTCAAAAGTTAAAAAAGAATCCAAATATGAGCCCTGCAGTCCATAGGGATATGACTTTGGGCCAGACTGAGTATTTTGGCATAGACATAAAAAATCTTTTAAAAAATAATATCCTGTGGTTTTTGCACTTCCATTATATTAAACTGATTTTCTTTACTCACAGTGGGACTTCAAATTAATTTGTAATTATACACACCATGAGGGGGTGAGAAAGAAATGACCTAATTATAGACCAAAAGGATGCCCTACAGCTATCATCCAATTACTCCAACCATCTGAGCTCTTAAGCAAAATGATGGGCTTAATTCTCTCTTGGTCACATCTAGTTGTAATTTGCCACTGAAAGCTATAATTTCATTTTAAATATTCATTCACATCATATAAAACTCTGTACTGATGTTACTTAGAATGGAAACAGATAATGAGAATGGGCCCAGTCACAGATATCTTAGACTTTGGTCTCCCCCACACACTCTGAGACCATTGGTTCAGGGAGAAAATCATGGATTCTCTGCTATGTCCCCTAAATGGTGCTAATTAGCTACAATTGGGCAGATACAAAGCTTTTAAACTAATGGAAAAACCAAAAATTCCCACTAATAAGTGCAACTTATCTCCCAGTTTCAACCTTCCCTTTCAGCAGGGAATGAAGAGCTCATGAAGAGCTACAGTTAACATGTGAGGTAAGCAGCAGCTTTCCGACTGAACAGGCTTTTACCTCTGCACTTTATGCAATACTCATATTAATAGTGTTTTCAATAAAATCTTTCAGTAAAACAGGAAGAATACTTAAGGTGAAGAAAAAGGCATGATACAGAAGAGGTCAGATCTCTATAAAACATAGTTGCATAAACTTATTTACAATTAACCCTAAATGTCTTTTCTTCTCAAGTTTTTGACCAATTAAAAAACAAAACCAAGCTGTAAGTGAAAGTCTAGCAGAAACTACTGTGTTAAATAAAAGACAACTAGGTAGTAATGAGATGGTATATAACATGGGGTGAGGTGAAGCACATTTCACTAACTGGAAAAGAAGGAAGAGCTTGTAGTCTCTCAGTCTAGTAATAAGAGCATTCACATGAAGTTTGGGTAAGTTATACTCAAATATTTTTTTCTCTTGACTCCCACAAAAAACAGTGAGTTCTGAGGATATCTTTCAGTCCCTGTGTGGAAGCTGTAACCTTCTATAGAAACAAAAGTGCCAATTGTACCACATAATAAACCCAAGCAGTCTCTCAGTCAGGTGAATTTTCAAGCTGTTGTATCTACATTATCTTTCTGCTCCATCAGTTATTTGTATGAAATGAAACTGCCTGCAGTGAATGAGATACAGAGAAATTTACTCTTGAAAACAGGACGGTATTCAGATGAATGAGGTATAGCCAGCTTCAAGCATCAACTCAGTGCAATACATGAGGATCTGGTCAGCAGAGTGTGTAACTCCTGGGATATAATGAGTAAAGGGAGAAATCGTCTTAATATTCTAAAATGATGTTTTAGACCACTTGTGAATCTGTCCCAAAAAAGTATACCAGAAATACCAAAATGGATTGTTTGACAGCTTCAGCTTTTAATTTTGTTCCTTTTCAGGCACTTACTAAGAAATGCTTCACCTGAATTTTGGCTCAAGCTGATGATAGATAGCTCCTCATCTTGTTAGTTCTTGTTGCTATAGTTTTTGGACACACAGCCATGCTTCACACATCAATTGACTTGCTAACAGGCTGAATAGGGAAAGGCTAGTTTCATTTGCTCTTTTAAGATTTTGTTATCTTCTCTTCAAATGACTCTGGAAGTAGAGCTGTTGTTGATTTTATTTATTTATTTATTTATTTATTTATAAATATGAAGAGCTTTCAATAATCATGCTGACTAACAACTCTTCCTCTGAATAATGTTTGTCTGTTTGTAGACACACAGTTTGTACTTGTCATTGTTTTACTTTGCAGACTGGAAACACATACTTTTTGTATCTCGGTGGACAGAAGACACAGAGTTACACTCATGTATTTATTTGCTTTGCAGCTATTGTGTTTGTAAGTAATTTTGATCAACATAATTTCAAGGATTTGAAAAGCGACAGGTTAAAACTGACCTGTAGGCTGGCAGACCTTGTGTACAGTTAATATCTTAGCAGCTGTTTGTAATCACTGCCTTACCCTTGTTTTTTGGCTGCTCTTGATACAGTTGCCTGGCTAAAAGTTTGGAAGTTCAGTTTATTCCTCTGGTGAGAAGATTGATGATGAATCCCATCTTTCTTTGAAGCAACTTTGTTTATAAGAAACTTCAAAGCCCTGTTTCTTTGAACAAAAGTGAAATCAAATAGCCCAAGCCAGTTTACCACCTCCCAGCATGCGGTACTTTCCAGGCAGCCCCTTTCAGTGTCCTTCTACAGATGCAGAGAGGTGCATCCAGCCAACATGACTGTCCTCTCCCCAGAGGAGATGAGGACTAGGCTTTCAGGCAACAAGCAGAAACCAAACATCCATGTGCCTCTCCTGGCCTTTCTTCAGAGAGAAGGTAGAGCTGAGACTCCTGTCCAGCCAGGAGAGAGCAAGGAGAGCAGAGGTGCAGAGCAGGGAGAAGTTTCCAAACTCCTGTCTCCTTCTCAGGGACCCAAAACTGAACTGCTTTAGTTTATGGTGTGCTGGAATTTCTTTCGTGAAGGACTTCAGATCTGTCTCATTGCTTCCCAACCTAAAATTTTTAGAGAAGAGTAAGATAAAGAAGGAGAGAGAAATACTTTTGCTACAGGAAGCACTACAGCTGGAAGAAAACACAATCTTTTAGGCATGCAAACTCTTCCTCAGCAACTTGTTCACCCTATAAACCTTATATATCCCTGGGCCATTGTGGCTACAACCACATCCATTTTACACATACTATCATGGCCAAAACAATATTTAGTGAAGAGAATTAAAATTACTGTTGGCTCTGGCTTTGTTTTGGCTGAAAATATGTGTCTTGTTTTGATTTTTTTAGACTGAAGTTACTGAAGTCCTTTATAGATGTAGCTAAAAATATGACAGATGGTTACCTTGAAAGTAGAATAGCGGTTACTTGTAGGAGTTTAAACTCGAATCCAGGCTAGCAGAGTTCATCACTTTTGTTCAGAGTTGAAACTTATGTTTTTTATTGGTAGACTCTCTCACTTTCACTGCAATAGCCATTGCTCCATAATTTGCTGAGGTTAGCTAAGCTCTATTGCTTTTGTAATACATTGCTCCTATAAGCATGTATTCCTATGCTTGGGCTTAAAGAAAATTACTCTCCTGAGTAAAAGGATATCACTAAAATATGTATTTCTGAGTTGAATAGTCCTTGCTTCTTCAGAGGCATGCTGTGAGAAGGGTTGCACCAGTCCCTTTCTTGCCCTGCTCCACTAGTTTTTCTTTAAATCCACTAAAACTCCCTTTTCTCCATAGTCCTACTGCTGTAACCCATGGGGACAGCCCAGTTGATTTTAAAGCAACGTCTTGCATAAGGAAAAAGTTGTTTGAACAGTGAAATGGTTTAAACTACTCTTGTGAAGCGTGGTGCTGGCTTTGTCCCTTTCTGTTAATTCTCAAGTGGATATGCCTTAACATTGAGGAACTATTTTATCTGATACATGCTAAGATTGTCATCTATAGTATTTCAGATATATTCTCTGTTTACTTCAGTGTTTTTTCCTTCTCTCCACCTCAGGAAAGGTATACCTGTATGTTTACAGTCTGCCACCTACCTATAATTATTTTTTTCTGATAAGCTATGTGAAGAATTTCTTTAAATTTTACAGTACTTTCTGCCTCATCCCTTAAAAAAATGATCCTCTTTAAGCATCACTGTGTTCTTCAGTGACCTTTTGTTCTTACATTTTTGAAAACATTTTCTGTAATTTCATAATCTTCTGCAATATCTTTATTTTGCTATTATCTGTTTTTTAGCCCTCTGATTTATTTATTTATTGTTTTCTTTACTCCTTTAGGAGTCTTTTTTGATTACTATTCTTATATTCCCTTCTGCATCCCTGTTAACCATTTGCTATTCTTGAGCACTGAGAATAAGGGGAAGTTCTGAGTGTATGTGATGTAAGCTCATCACATATTTTTACCTCACTTTATTCTGTCCTTACTACCCTATGCATCGCTATGCTATGCTACAACATAGCTCCAGTTGTAAACTACTATTTGTGCCCCGTTCAAAAGCAAAACCTACTTTTATTTTTTGCAAACCCTTTCATGATGATAATTAAAACCTCTTTAAAAGGTTTGCCTTTTATATGTGACTCTATAATTTTTCTTCGCAGAAAAGCAAAGAAACCAAATTCCTGACTCTGAGGGTCAGTTTTTCTCTTTATTAAACCTCTACTTGAACGCCATACTTGTGTTTTTTAATTCCTGTGTGTTGCCACTGGAGAGATAACAGGAAGTATTTGCCAAACTGTTTATGTAGTCTAATATTCACTGACTACATTTGATGCAATTCTTTGGCTTGCCCCAACCATACCTTGAGTCTGAAATGGTCTCTAGTTCAAACAGTGGCAGATGAAATCTATCTGTTCTGTGGGTTAGTACAAACCCAGATTAACTAAATGGTGTGACACACCCCAGGTGTGACATTTTATGTGCTGGCAGTAGGGACACTTCAAATCTGGACACAGACCTATCCTCTAAGATGGCATTAGCACTGGCCCAGACCATGGCTTTCGCTGTGACACTAGAATGAAGAATGAAACTGCAGATGAAAGAATGCAGGAGGGAAACTGCGTGTCTTTAAAGTATTTGAAACTGAGGACTCACCTGAAAACAATTGATATGGTGAAAGACTGTTCAGTTCTCAAAATGTGGGAGAAAGAATATTGCAAAGCTAACTTACAGGGGAATGTTTAAAGAAATACAGTTAATGTGAAGATCCTGATTTTATGATGGAAAATGGTAAAATAAAAAAGGAATTATCTCTAGCAGGTTGGTAACTATATCTAACAATTTTTACTACTAGGCTTTATTTTTATAGAAACTGGAATGTTCTTGTGAAACTTTTTCAAACTTTCAGGATATTACGAATATTTGAAGGTTATCTCTTCTTGACTTTTCATCTTTCTGCTCTGTTTTTTGTTAGTCTTAAAACAGGAACGGAAAAGAAGCTTAAGCCTATATGCTAAAATGTTATGTTTATTTCTATCTAGGAAAGACTTTAGATCACTGAAAACAATGTATTCTTTTAGTGGCATTTTATTTTAATTAAATGGTCTGACTTGCCGTCATGTAGTACATAAACAGCTTCACAGGTTACAAAAGAAAAGAAAGAAGAAAAACCCAGCATCTTACACATGAAGATTGATTGTTGATTATCAGTACTATTAGGATAATGGACTAAGTTTAAGTCCAGCAAAAGAAGTAACATGAAAACCCACATATCAGGTGTACAAACATCCAAACAAACTCTGAACAGTGTTGCACTACTAATTGTTTTATCATGTGCAGAATCATAATCTGGCACAGCTGAGGGAAAAAAAAAATATCTTTATTTTTCTTGCAGGGAAATATTTTACCAGGAAAATCAAGCCTGCCACCCCTTGCTGAGATTATTCCCTGCTGTTCACAGGCATAACTTGCGTATCTTTCACTATGTTGCTGCAGTTCCTTCAGGTCACAATGGTATTTAAAAAACCCTTCCAAAGAAAGTTCGGTATTGACCCTGAGCTCCACAGAAGTGAGAGCATTTCTTCTTGAGTCTTGTGGTTATTTGGTGACTTCTACAGTCTCCCTGTGCTTCCAGGAGCACAGCCCTGCAGAGAAGCAACTCTTCCAAACTGCTGAGGATGGAATGAAGTGGTTCTGCTAACTGCAGATAATGAACAGTCACTCATTACAAGACAGCTCTGTCTTTTGTCTGTCATTTCCAATTAGAATTCATACGCTTATTGGTCAGGAAAAAAATATTTGTCAGAAGCTGCTAGGAAGTAAATATTTTCCTAAGGAACAATGTGCTATCTTAGGAAAGAAAAAGTACCTTCAGATTTTTGTGGGGACTGATTAAAAGCAGCAGTTTTTTGATCATGTTTTTGACAATAAATTTACCAGTTTACTGGCTTTTCTTTAGGACTTAAGAAAATAAACTCCTATTTATAATTCTCATCCTCTTAAGATCTTCAATTTAGCAATAGCATCTGACGTGGCAGGTTTAATCATCTTTCTGCTAGTTAAGAGACAGACATTCCCAAAGGCAGTGTCTTGAATTTACCTTAATCTTCTAATTATATTGTGTATATATGTCTCTGTAAATTTTGACTCTGATGCTAACTTCTCAAGTACTCTGTTCCTTGAGAGAATGATCTCATGCCTGGGGGGGGTCTTGATATCTAATTACTGAGAACTTTCCCATCTCTGCATTGTCTAGACTGCAGTTAGACACAAAGCTGCATCTTATACCAAACCCCCTGGAGATCCCCGCATAAATACACTATTTGACTAGCCTGATTTGGAGCAAGAACTGTCTTATGCTATAGAGTAGTGAACCGCCTTTGGTCCTCACATTTTTTCAAGTAATATGATGTGAAGATGCCATGAGAGTGGGATTCACCTGACTAAATACAAAAGTCTATGTATGTAGACCTCTGACAGCGCAGGTTAATGCGAGCTTGGGTTCTGAGCGTCTCAGACTCTCTTCATAGTCAGTGTAGTCAGTGTTGTGGTTCATCATTCTGAGGTAGCAATCTCAGATAGACCAATTGCACTGTAAGTATTGAGATTAGAAAATTGCAGAATCTGATTGTTAGGTAAAACAAATGCCGTCCTGACTTTTGGTGCAGTAAAGTTACAATGTGTTGCACTATGAAAATCCAACACAAATTGCAAAAGAAAAGAGGGAATAATTTTTAACATACATTAGCTTTATTTGGGTACGTTTGCTATATGCTGAAACTTACAGGAAAGCAGGAAATGCTACTATTAATTATTATTATAAAATCTTACTATATTCTTTTTGGCATTTCTGCTGTGAGCCTTAATAAATTTAAAATTATAAACTTTTTAAAGCAAAGGATCTGAAAAAATAAACAAAAGGTTGTGATATTGGAGGGAGTTCAGAGAAAACTAACATGCATGATTAAGGGGTATAGAGAAATTGATTTATGAAGGAAGATTAAAGAAACAAAATACATATACTGTAAGTTAACTAAATGACGCACTTGGAACATGATAACCGTCTTCAAATATTTGATGCGTGTAAACACCAAGAATCAAGAGGAAAAGAATATTTGGGTAAATTTCAATGCGGAAAATGTTCTGACTATAAGTCAGATGTTGTCATGCTTCGGTGTTGCCAGGAAAGAGCTATATGCTGCAAGAGAATTGAAGCGGAAAGCTGTGATTTGTACATTGTAACAGGTGTGAAGTCAAAAGGGTCTCACAGAAATTATTAAAAAGCTTTGTAGGTTTTAATACTAAATGATAAGAGCTGTGTAGTGTTTTGAATGATCATATAAAATTCTACAGAACAATACAGCAGACTCAACATTAAATTGATGAGGGATTCTAGTTTTCATGATTTTTTTTTTTCTTTTCCCACAAGAAAATAAAATATACCATTATGGAAGATCCTAGCAGGTGAAGTGATGAACTCATTGGCATAAGAAGACAAACTAGATCCTTTTCATGTATAAACTGGATGCTCTGCAAGCATCTAAACTACTGGCCACATAAAACCCAGTTTACTCATGAACTACTGCATGTTTTGACATATTATACAGCTTTTAATAATTAAGCAAAAGGAAATTTTGTATCAATTTCCTATCCTATATGCCATCATATAGGAAACATAAATTATGTGTTTGAACACTGTGCATAGACTCACTGATATGGCTATGAGTGGTATTTATCTTTCCCAAATTAACTGTGCTGGTGGACTATGTGGCTGGAGGAATGAATCCACACAGAGGTCGAGTAGATAGAAACTGAACTGTGATAAAACAGCTATTGTAGAACCATGCACCTGGATTTACTGGAGGGAAAAGAAGCTGTAGGGTGGTGCACATGCTTTTGCTTTGTGAGACATGATGGTGGCTGTATAGCTGTGCAGAGCCTATACCCTCCCCTTTGCCATAAGATATGTCTAGTCCTGTGGTAGAAATTGGTTTAAAAGAGTCAACCGAAGTACAGTTTGTCAGAACAGGATTCAAATATTGTCAATCATCTCAAAATCTAACTAGTTTACAGCGTGCGCTCTGAATCTATCTATCCTTTTGATCTTTTTGCCTTAAGAATGAAACTGCATGAGAAATACATTAATAAACTTTAAAGCAAATGATACATGTTAGAAAGTCTTTCTGATAAAAACCCAAAGAATTCAGAAGTGTTCCATGTGGAAAAAAAACAACCAACCAACCACCACCAAACCCAAAACCCACCTTTTTGGAACTGCAACAGAGTTTGAGCTGTAGTTGTGTTCATTTCGTGCAGAATTTAATTGTAGTTTCTTACATCTTCATAAGTAATGCAGAAGCAACATCAGACGTGGCAGATATATCTGAATACCGTTACATTTCTCAGATCAGCAACAGTTAGGGTCAATAAAACTACTTAACTAAAATAGAACACAGTGAAGTCTAAGGTTCCACATTGAAATTGTGACTTCAAAACCTTGCATTCATTGGCTGCCTGACCTCAGTGTAATTAAAAATTGTCGTCCCTGTTTGCTACGAAGCTTTTCCCAGGCATGCATTATTCTGTTTCAGGCCATTCTAAAGGCTAACCAGACAGGTCATGACATCTGATTTAAGCATTCTGGGAATCCTGAAGATAAGTGAGGTGGCTCGCTTATACCTGAGACCTGGGAAGTGCACTCAGATCCACATAATTTAATAGGCTGAGAGAGCTGGGGTTGTGTGGCCTGGAGAACAGAAGGTTCTGGCAAGACCCTGTTGCTGCCTTTGAATATATAAAGGGGGCTTATATGAAAGATGGAGAAAGACTTTTTACCAGGGTCTGTAGTGACAGGACAAGGGGTGATGGTTTTAAACTGAAAGAGGGAAGATTTAGATTGGATATAAGGAAGAATTCTATTTCATAATGGGAGTGGCGAGACACTGGAACAAGCTGTCCAGAGAACTGGAAGTGTTTAAAGTCAGATTGAACAGGGCTTTGACAACCTGGTCTAGTGGAAGGTGTTTCTGCCTGTCGCAGGGTGGTTGGACCAGATGGTCTTTGAACATCCTTTCCAACCCAAGCCGTTCTATAAATATGCTCCAATAAAACTGGGAATATTTCAGATATAGAAGACTTTTTTTTGATCTCAAGCATTTAAACCTCTCATTTCTGAGTAAGTACCCCTTACCTACTGGGTCCCAGCCTAGTCTACATAGCTGGGCAGGTAATGTGCACTCCAGCTGTAGAAGTGACTAAGATTCAAGGAGATAGATAAGAAAAGAGGAAAACTGTATGGAGCAAGCTGGTTTCTGGCCTGTCTTTGCCCCACAAAACTTTGTATGCATTTTTCATTAAATGGTAGAACTAGGAATAGTCCTATGTAGCATTGTTACCATCTCATCGTTGTTAGTTTTACAAGCAGCTTGAACCTTTGAAGAACAGCTGAATGCCCCTAATGGTCTGTGGATCCCAGCTAGATGGAACAGCCAGTTTTCAGCTGTGACACTGAGTACCTAAACTCCCTAAGGTGATGTCATTTGAGTTTCAGTATTGTGAATTAGAGTTAGATACCTCTGCAACATTTGTGCTTTGTTTGAGTGAGTTCCCTCAGATGCTTAAGCTGTCATATGTTTTCTGTAACAAATATCTAATCTTGGGTTTGGATTCTATTTTGTGACCTAGATACCTGAAATCTAGGCAGATGTTGCATTGCCTGGGTCTGTGAATGTCTCAGCCCTTTTCTGAATCTTCTTGTGGACGACAATGTTCCAGGTCCCTTCTTGGAGTGCTCTGAAAGTGCTGAGCACTTTTGCTGGAACTGCAGTGCCTTTTGTCCTCCTGACATCTCTGGAGTTTCTTGAGGTTTGCCATGTAATTCTTGAAAGCTGAACCCAGACTTCAGTCTCCATAATGGACCATGGCTAAAGATTAGAAATATGCTTAAAACATAAAGCTTCCAGGAGATAAAATCTAGGGACTTCATTCAGTTCCATCTTTCATGCTGAAGTAGAAGCCAGCAGCAGCAGGCTTTGTGTTCCAGATCTCATACTAAGAATGTGGTCTTGGCATTTAGACCAATGCCATTTGTATATATATATACACAAAATAAAATATTAATAGTGAAATAATTATGAATACATAAACCTGGGACACTAGGAAGCCATGTTTATAGGCATTTTTCAGTTTATAACCACACTTTTAAGAATTTCCTGTCTTTTGTTTTAGCCAGACACATGGGACTATTTTAATGCAGTTTTATTTGTGTGTTCTGTTTCCTTCACATTTTTGTTTGAGCAGAAGAGGATGGGGATAAAAAAGCAGTCTCCAAGAAAGGTTTGCAAAGTTTATGATGCTAGGCTGTGGCAATTCTCCTCTGTGCACTTAAGACAATCATAAAAATGCATACACCATATTTTGAAATGTTATTATGACTTATCATGTAAACAGATGATGATGAAACATTGTGAGTCATTATTCAAACACAATACATCATAATTGTTTCTTTGGAGACACTATGCATTTCTGTTGTGGGCTTTATTTACAGGATTCATTGTAAAAACTTCACAAGGGTACTTACTGTGTCTTCCCATCGTCCCGTTCCAAAAATAGTGATCTCAGACTCGGACCATGTAAACTCTGAAACAAAAAGAAGAGTCCAATTGTCTTCTTAAGTAAATAAGGCTTGTTTACAAGGTTAGGCCTTCACCAGTAAACCTTGTTTGTCATATGCATTATGATTGCACAGATTTTCAGGCTATACATGTGAACTTACAGTCAATGCTAGTTCCAAAACATTTAAACCTAACAAGATAATTTATTTGATGTAAAACCTTAAGAACCACCTCTATTACCACTTTGTTTTTTGATTCTGGGTAGGGAATAAGCTTACAGATGTCTTCTCTTGGAATTTTGTTCTCTCCTCCCTGCAGTTACTGAATCCATAAGGAGCACCTGTAAGAGAAGAAAGGACTCTTGGGTGGATCCCAAGGGAATCCACTGGGTTATGTCCCAGATTTGGAGTCTGACTTTTGAGTAGGATTCATTGCCACTGATTGAACCCAAAATTTAGGTGTATGCCTCTAGGGTATCTAATGTAGATTAGTTCCCATCTGGGGTTCAGATGAGCTGTCAAAACACCAGACTGTTTGAAATGTCCTCGGATACTTGCTTTGCCTCCAGCTGCCACACCAGGAAAACTCAGAGAGAGAGAGACCTGTGTTCTTTCTGTCAGTTTTGTGTGCTTCAAATGGCACTGGAAATGTAAGTTTAGACAACAGCATCAACCCGATAGTTAACAAGTATGTAGAGAAATGTTTGGTTTGCCCTAGAGAGGGCACCTATGTGTGGTCAGCAGAATTCTGGAGGAAGATAAGGCTGGAGATAGATGTTTAGTCACCTCAGCAAATGCAGGGATTGGGACAATGCTGGGTCAGTAAGACAACTTTGAGTTAAAGACATAAATCTTGGATACTTGTAGACATCTTGAATGTCTGGGTAACATGGGTAATTTGTTGGAGTCTTCCTGATCTTCAAGATTCCTCCCTAGTTTATATCTGATCCCATTAATTTTCTGTCATAAAATTTCTCCAAAAGTGAGCTTCTAGGCATGCAGAAAACTGTCAGTGTCTGCAGTCATTTGGAAGAGAGGATTGTGGTACCTCAACATTTTCCCAGTAGCTTTGCAATAAGATGATCTCTGTGTTGTGAGAAGACTCTCTAAACCTCAAGGATTCAGCTTCTGTCAGTGTCTCACAGAATAATTAAATCTGCAAATGGAAACAAAGGGGGTATTTTCTCAGAAACAGACTCACTGAGGTAATGGTTAGAGACAGAAATCTCAGTCTTTGCTCAGAAAAGAAACACACAGTGGTTCCTCGCAAAATTGCCCTAGCAGGAGGGTGTGCTGCAATTGGTGATTTTTTTGATGCCAGATGATTTAAGGGTTATTAGCATACAGGGTGGGACCAAAAACTCCTTTGACAAAAGATGCCCTGAACCAAACAGTTCTACAGCCTGAGTAACTTTTCTGTTCACCAAGAAGGGGGAAAGGAGAAGCTCAGAGGCTCCATCCCTGCTTTCCTGAAAGAAAGATCGGACTCCCAAGTATAGATGAGCTCTTAGATCTCCTCTGTGTGCCAGTTTATAAGCTCTGATGGAAGATGAAGTGCTGAAGCAGGACTTGGGAACATAACTTTGGCTGGATTTGCAATTCTTAGATTACTTTCTGGACAGAAATCAGGATGTCATAAAAGCAGATTTGGTGGCATTTCTCTGCCTTTTCTGATTTCACCTCATTGGCACTTGTGCCTGTGTTAATTTTGGGGAGGAAGAGAGAACGAGCCTGCTTGTTCAAGCACAAATGACACAAATACACTAAGTAACTTCTTGACTAGGGATGGCCAGTGCTACCCCAGGCGAGTGACCATGCTGAGCTAGTGAATCACTGGCCATGTGAAAATGTCAGTGCGGTATTATCTGATGGACCTTAGTGGCCTTTATAGAAGAGAAATGAAAACCTCTTTTTTTAAAAAAAAACAAATAATTTTTTCTTTTTTCTTCCAGAAAATGCCTAAACAGAAATTTATAATTTTATAAGTATTTGAGACTTGCCTATGTTTTTACCATCTTTTTCCATTTCTCTTTGTAAGTTTATAAATACCTCTTAAACCATTTGTACTGAAAACATCTCCCTGTGGTTGTCTTTGTTAATGCAAGTTACAGTGATGTGATCTTAAGAACAGTGTCAAGTTTGTCATTAGTTCTGGACTCCTGAAAGAAAAAATCAGTATTTCCTTCTACAGCAAATAGGATAGCTCTGATTTGTGTAGTGTGGGAATCTAAAAATGTCATCCAGTGTACTGTAAAGACAAGGAATTGATAACAAATCCATGTTAGTATCATAAGAGATAACAAAGAAAATGCAAGGAAGGAATTCTGGGGTTCAGGAGGACAGATTTGTATTTACATGCACTTCTACAGTTGAGATTAATTTAGAACACCCAGCTATACATTCAATTTAAATTATGTTTCTCACATTTTAACACAGGATGAAAGAGAAAATAATTTTCATTTTATACACATGTGTGCACACACACAGATGCACAAAAGGACACAAACCATTTCAGAAATGACAGTTTCCTCTCAGTCCAGTTAGGTGATCTGAATGTGGTTATGTTGTAGTTCTCAGGGCTCTAATTGCACATAAAAACTTTCAAAACATAACACATGTGGTATTTCCATCCAAAACAAAAGGAGAATTATTAAAATGTGGTGGGATTTCATGTAATATTGGCAGACAGCTTAGATGGCAATAATTTAACACTTGCACCATGAAATTAAAATTTACATTCACTTGGTGCGATTCTTCAGACCAACAGCAGACAGTTGTATTTTTTTTAACGAGAGCAGGGAGACTTAATTACTTCAGTTTAACTAGAAAAGCCTTTATATTGCTTGATGACGAAGGCAATAATGCTGGCACAAGTTTGCAGATACTTTGTGAGCCTACTTTCTGTATTGTCCATAGCTCTGCTTTAAGGCATCCAGCTTTCTGAAGGCCATGAACCACCATATAGATTCTTCCACAGATTCCAAGCAATGTGTGTAAATTCCAGCTGCCCATAAATAATTTTTTTTTGAAAGGCAAGTATTATGGCTGCTATAAACATTTCAAGTAAGTTGCCAAAATCTTCAGCATGGTGTCTTTCTACACAGTATGTATACAAATTATTCTACTATTTCTTCTCACAAATTCTTCCCTTTTGCAACAATTCCTGCCGTATTATGTTACTGTCTATAAAACAAATGCTAAAGAAGTGAGCTGTAACTCACCATACACAAACTAAAAAAAATATATATTTGATTTATGTTGCCATGAGGTCTGGTAAGACAGAATTACCGAGTTTTCATCCAGAAGCATATTTTTTCCTGACAGTTGAGAGAAACTTGTAGCTAGGATGCTATCCTGAGGCTACATATATGTCTAACGAGGTATATAAGTAATTAAAATAAGCATCTTCTATACTTGGTCAGACCAGGCTGCAAAGGGACAGATGGAAGGCGTCTTTTATATCCTGGCAGAGTGTTTTGATGAGGGTTGCTTTATGCAAGTTGGTAGTAGGGAAACAGAGAATGAGACTGACAGGTAACAAACGTGTGTACTGAAGAAAAGGAAGACCGCAAATGTGGGAGAACTGTAATTAGGGCAAATTGGGAAATTAATTCTAGACTAATATTATATCGTAGGCCTACTTTTGTTTAATTAATTAAGGAGCTTTTTAATGTTTTTTGCCTGAAATTGGACATTTATTTCCTTTAAGAAAGAATAAGCAGTAGATGCATCTTGATTTCATTACCTAGTATTATAGGGGTGCATTACCACAGCCCAGGAATACATCTTCCTTTTACTGTCTGCATGAAGCCTCTGAAACAGTAGATCTAGAGTTCAGTACAGTGGAAATTATCCACATCTCTCCATGCTTTATAATCCTCCACTGATCTGAATTTAAGGGCTAGACACAACTCTCAGGGGCGGGAGGGAGGGGTGGAGAAGGAGAAATCCTCTTACAACCAGCCTTTTTGTATTTACACTTGAAATGGAAAATACAGATGTTGCAGAAGTACACATCTGGGACATTGTTTCCATATTTTTGACAGAGACTAATTTTCACTGCTTTTCAGATAAGTGGCTTACAATCAACTTCTCCCCCCCACTCCCCACCCCCACTCTGAGAGTTTTTGAAATAAAATCATGTGACTAAATTTGCTGATCTTGCAGGCTATGCTGCTGCACTTATTTCCTTTCTCTTCTCCCCAGAAGCTTTGCAGGATTCTTGTCTGGGTTACAGGGTTTAAGCTATTTTCTTCTTTCACCACTGTTCCAATGCTCCATTTGCAAAGTGTTTAGATTATAGCAGACACGAACTTCCTCTGTCTCAGAGCCAGCCATGAATCAGGCTGAGCTGGGACCACTGGCTGTCAGAGGACCTTGAAAAGCTGCAGCTTTAAAATAACAAGTGTTTGACAGCTCGGTTTACAAAACAGCAGATTGTGGCTATATTGTACTATGGAGCTACATATGACATAATAACTAGGGACTTAAAGTTATTTGGTCTTTTTCTTCTCGCCATAATTTCCAATAAATAAATCTCTCTGGGACGGGAGGTCTGGTGAGTTGTACAATGCTTGCATTTTCCTCACCACAGCTTGTCTCCTATCTTCTCTATTTTACACGTTAAAAAAAAAACCCTCAGTGCCTGGTAATCACAGTTCTATAATATTTCCTGTTGAAAGAGACAGACTAATGTAAAGATAAATACATACACTTTTGGTGTTTTTATTAGTCAAGTTATTCATTATAAGTCTTCCTACCAAAATCTCTTTAGAAACTTCTGAATGGACAGAGCTTAATACTGTGTAGTTGGAATGGAACACTAGCAATTATTTTTAAAGTTTTAAATGGTGCTTTTGAAAAAGAACTATGCTCACAGGATTCCTGTGAGTTTTGTTTTTCAAAACCAGTGGTCAGAGGTTGCATAAATGTGGACTCATATGCACTGAAAAAAAACCTGAAGTGAATAAAATGTGACTACTGGAATGTTCTTTCTCCAGACATAAAATATGATGGAATAAATGAAAGAACAACTTTACATTAACACATTTGCTAAAAGAGAACAAGCTATTTTTGCTGCATTCCCTTTTCAATGAAAAACTGGTAAGAAATGCCAACATTTTCTTGATCTAATTTTCCCTTTACTAATATTTAGGCTTTCAAAGAAACCCAAGGGATATGCTAGCTCAGTTTCCATTAGCCATTCAAATCCCTTTGCTTTTGAAATCCCATGTCTAATTTTTACTTCTTTTTTTCTTTGAAGACCTTGATTCTTCAGAGTCTCTTCACACTAATTTTTACTGTAACCTTTAAATAGATACATTAAAGATTTGAGATATATTTTAAAGGTAAACCTGCAAGAGTCTAGGCTTGAAAACATTTTTACTTGAATGTTCTTTTTCTCCATCATCTTCTTTGGAAAACAGGATGCTGGGTAGAATAGAGTACAGTCACAAAGGTTGTATTGCATAATGCAGGCATGGATTAATTTTAGTTTCAGCTATCTTCCGTCAAGTTCATCATTTTAGGCTGCATCTGTTGCCTATGAAGAGAAACAGGCCTTATTAGGGCATGGTTTCTCTGACCTATTTTAAGTGTGTACTTTAGGATGACATGAATCACAACCTGAACTCTACTGTCTGCACTGAATAGATCTCCATTGACTGTCAAGGGAACCCAGGATGATTAATTGTGTTGACGTCTGCACTGAGCCAGATTATTTCTACTCTTAAAGCTGAAGTGTCCTTAAAGTCTGACAGTTTTCAGCCTTGAGCTGAGCATTTCCACTTTCTCATTGCCACCATTATTGAAATGGAGGGCACCTTGCATTATTGATCTTTTCAGAACCAGAGTGAAACATATGCTTTAGGACTCATTTCTTAACATTTGTGGAGTTGCTACAGAGCAAGAAAACATGTATTGTGGTTCTGATCCCTTATGCATAGGATGGATGGTTTTGTTGGCTCTCTGCAAGGATAGTAGCATAGATCTGGCTTTCAGATTTGATAAATGCAGAAAATAACTTCATTATGTGAAGGCAAGGGGCTAAGTTGACTTGGGTTTCTGACTCTAAGAACTTAACCAGACCTTAAATCTTGTCTGAGGATATGAGCTAAATTATGTTTCAAGAACAGGACAGAGATGCCCTCCCTTCCTTTGACACCTTCAGTTTCAGGTAGTGCTTGATTAACTTGATCACTTCTGCACATCTATTAAAAAGTGCTCAAAAGTATTGCTACTATTGCAGGCTTATGGAGTAAGTCTGACTAACTAATTAGGACAAGTTATTTTTACAAGTTACCTGGACATTTAAGAAATGCTCTTGCAGTTTTATAGCCGTAAACTTAAGTGTATTTAAGCATCCGTCTTCCACTAAAATAGCTGATGGAATTTAATGGCCTAAATACTTTTGCAGCTCTTACCTCTGGACTCTCCTTCTGGCTAAATTCTCTGGGATTTTCATAGTCAGTACCTCTGAAAGTGATTTTGAGTGCCCTTGTACTAGATGCAAGTAATTGAACTTAAAGGTATTGAGCATAAGCTGTCTACACCTGAGTTTGCTTACCCGTATAAAGAAATAAATAATGCTTACCTGTGTTTTTGAAGTCCAGTAAGGGTTATGATACACACTGAAATGTTAATAGTAGATTATCTGTCTTGAATAAGGTTGATACAACGGTAGAAAGCCATACCAAAACCAAAAGGAAACAAAATAGTTTCTAATAGTTCATTTTTGCTTTTCTTGATTAGAATAAAATTATTTTTAGAATACATTTTAAAGGTTTTCTTTAAATAAAATTTTGAATGAATACTTTTTCTTGTGTCTACTCAATATATATGCTTTTCTCTCTCTGTCCAAGAACTGCATTTATTTCTTTATAATATTTTTTGTAATTAGTTATTTTTTGTTTTCCTAGCTTTACATTTGGGAATGTGGTTTGAAAAATAATTCTTCCTATCCATTTGGAGAGAAACAATCTATAAATATACCTATGCACTCACAGGGTTTTAGTACTTGACAGTTTTATTAAAAACAACAAGTACACACAGTCTTAGCATTGTTTCTAAGATGTTACTTGCCCTTGTCTGTGAAATATCAGCAAAGCAAAATAAGACATTGGGGTTTCAATTTGCCAAATGTGAGAGGTTATAAAAACAGTTTTTCCCGTACAACATATTTATGAAGAAAATGTACTTCAAGAATAAGAAGTCAGAAAAACTGGCACATTTAGAAGCAACTGCAATAGAAGTTCATTTTTTGTTTAATATTCAAGGTCACTCTATTTCCTGTTTTCCCCCAATCTTTGTCAGAGAAAATGATTGCTGCTTCTCATTTATTATTTTTTTTTACAGCTTTTATGCACCTTTCATATTGCTAGATTTAACTTGGAAATTAAGAGCAATACAATTACTAACATTTATTTAGTTGACTTTTTTCTTGACTGACTTTGGTGATCTAAAAATAAGGCTTCTAGTTCAAACTAGTCAGCTAGCTCTTCTTGTAGCTGGAGAGGGACTGGCACCTTGAGAAGAGCAGTGCAGCTTCCAGGTCTTTAATACCTCTGCAGGGCCTGGATCACTCAGCTTCTCAGTCATTCAGTCTAGTTCAGAAGAGCTCAACCAGTCCCTGACAAGTGAAAGTAAATACAGCAATCCTAGAAAACAGAACCCCACTTAGAATAGTAACTGCATTGAATCTTCTACTGCGGGAATTAAGCACTGAACCTAACAGAGGTGGATGCTTTCTCCCCTCTTCAGAAGCTAACTCTTACATGGCTGTCATGGTTTAACCCCAGCTGGTAATGAAGTACCATGCAGCCACTCACTCACTCCCCCCTCACCACGAGGGATGGGGAGGGGAGTTGGAAAGGAATGCAAACTGGAGAATTAAGAACAATTTAATAATTGAAATAGAAAAAACATGAAAGAACAATAATAACAATGATGACAATAAGGGTTATAAGGAAAAGGGGAAGGGAAAGAGTAAAATCCAGAGGGAAAAAGAGGAAAGGAACACATGGTACACAGTACAACTGCTCACCTCCTGCTAGCCGATGCCCAGCCAGTCCCTGAAAATGATCTGCCCACATCGGGCAACCCCCAGGTATATATATACCTGGCATGGCGTCCCATGGTATGTAACACCTCTTTGGCTGGTTCGGGTCAGCAGACCTGGCTGTGTCCCCTCCCAATTCCTTGTGCCCCTCCAGCCTTATCACTAACAAGGCCTGAGGAACTGAAAAGTCTCACATCAGAGCCAAAACACAGCACTGCACCAGCTCCTGAGAAGATAATTACTCCATCCCAGCTGAAACCAGGACCTTGGCTTATCCTTCCACAGTGTCCACCTTCTGAACTGAAGCTAAAGGGTCCCATGGCTCTTTTGTTTTCTAGAACTTTTTGTTTGTGTCTATTGTCTTTTTGTCTATTGTCTTTCACTTGTAAAAAGAAAGAAACAAGTCTCAAGCCCATGACTTAGGAAGACAGAGTCACACAATCTGTTTATTTTTGTAGTAAGGATAAACTACTGTGGGCATTAAAAATATTTTTTTAAAAATCAGGGTATTATAAAGTTCTTTCTCTTTAAATGGTTCATAGGAGCATATGCACTGAGAGCAAAAAAAAACCACCCTAAACTGAAACAAAACTCCAAGACTTTAGGAAGAGAGAAATCAGGAGAAAAATAACACAAAAATAAACAATTTTTAAACTTTCTCGTCAATAAAACAGCTTCGAAGTAGAGGGTGGGGTGAGAGGGAGACTGGTTAGATTTCTGCTAAATTCATTAACCTTGAGAATGTCCATAGAAGTCATAGGATAGGTTACCCAGGACATTGAACTAGGCCCCAGATCTTTCCCAGGGTAAAGCTTTTCCAGCACTTGCAGCACGATGTCAATGCAAAGCTTTTCCCAAACTTCCTGGAACAGTTACAGGCAAATCACTGGAGACAAAAAAATATCTGGGGCCTCAGCCAACAGCATTCCTCTATGAATACTGGTATCTCAATTTGCTTTTTATTTTTCTTAATTGGCATTATGCAATTTCAAAGATTTACAGCCAGCTAGACTAGGAAAAATAAAATAAAGCACGGCCAGAGCTGAAAGTGACAGCCACCCTTTTACTGCATAGTGGACATAATTTTCTACTGCAAACTCAACTAGTTTACAACCAAATCTCCCCTTTAGTCTTCTGTGATGTTGCAAAAATTCATCAACCTCCCAGATTGTGTCTTATCTGTGGCTTTTATAATGAATATTTTAATCCACTGGAGCAACAAAATAAACCATAATTACATATATTTTGGACTTAAGGGTATGCTTCCTTAAAAATGTATCCTATTTTAGCAAGAAAATCTCAGCTTCTTAAAACAAACAATCCATAGACTACATGATCATTACTCTATATTTTGTGTATGTTGTCAAACCTTCCAACAGCATTTTAAAAAATTGCCTCAAAGTACTGCTGTTGTGAAACCTATTGTAGATAATCTATGTAATCATGAACATCTGACTGTAAAAGGGAAGGTTATAAAAGGCACGGAGGGCAGCTAAGTATGTAATTGTCTTTGGGAGATAATGGGACCTGGACATGTAACTCCCAACTGCACCTCAGAAAATCTCCCCTAAAGAGAAGGGAGAGCCTGTGGTTATGTAGGATCCACCAAGAGCACAGCAGCCTTCTTCAGAGAGCTTTCAGCTTGAAAGCAACAGAAGGTCCTTAACAAGTTTCTTACAAATGGAGAGCACAAAGGTATGTAGATGTGGACTTACAGGAGCAATTCCTTAACTATTTTCCTGCACTTTGTGTCCCTGATGTTATCAGTCATAAGAAGTGGCTGACTTTAGCAAAGTCAGGGATTTTTTCTTCAGCTTCTTACACATGAAAATATTAATCATTTTGGGTGGAGTCAGCTGCCTGCTCCAGCTAATAATTTACTTCAGTTTTGTTTTAGAATATGGTGGCATGGCCACTCTTGGGCTGTCTCTTCCAAGGGACTGAATTTTATTCCCACCCCCAAGCTACCTTCAGCTAATGGTGTACTACCAGCAGTGGGTTCTTCCTTTTTGCTTGGAAAAATACTCAAGATTTAGGTTCTCTGCACTTCTCTGCAGAGGATGCTTCTAAAGCCTGAAGATTTTTCCAACTAAACTAAAATTCAGCTCAGTGTTATTCTTGGGGTTTTTTTGTTTGTTTGTTGATTTTTGGCTTTCTTTGGTTTTGTTTGGTTTGGTTTTATGACTATCTTCTAAATTTCAGGAGTTTGCAGCCACCTGTGTGCAGATGTTCTAAAAAATGTAAGCATTAAGTATTTAGAAGGATGGCCTTACTTGAGTCTCAAAATGGCACTCTTTACATAAACAATAGCAGTATTCTGGAGAAAGAAGCCAGGTGAAAGGATTTCATAGTATACTGGAATATTTTTTTTTGTTTGGTTTTGTGCTGCAGAACTGCCATACAGTCTCAGAGGTGGAGCAGTAGTCCACTGTGTGAGGTACTCTCTGTACGCAAAACAAAAAAAGCAGGTCTTGATAAACTCAGTAGAGCTTACTGAAATCCTAAATAAAATGTCTCGTAGCAGGAACTTCTGCCCTCATTTAGAAACAGTGAATTCATTGTGATCGGTTACCAAATTTGGCCTCAGAAATAGTCCATGTATTTTGTCTGTATATGTCTGGTTTATGTATTTTAACTGTGTTTACTTGACAATAAAGGCAGAGAAGTCTTCCTCTTGAACTCACTGGAAGTATTGGCTCTGACCTCTTTTAGAAAAGAAACAGACCAAAAAAGGTGATTGCTTTCTGTCTTGAATTCTGTTATTATTTCTAACTCAAATTGTGATTCTTAACTGCCTTGGGTATAATTGGACTGCATACACAATTTTTTTTTTTGAAGGGGAAAGCTTAAAAGGTTCACAAATCAATTAGACTCCTGTGAATGCTGAGGGAAATGTAAATCTAGAGAAGTCAATACACTCTGCCACTCATTGTTGGTTTTTTTTTGCTTTTTTTTTTAAAGACTATCGCCTCCAAACCTGAAATGCACATCACAATAGGGAAGTGGGATCTGAAATTAAAATACACAGAAGTAACAGGACAAAAAATGAAACTGTGCCAAAGGAGCAGCAATACAGGTAAAAACTGTAAAAATATAAGCAGGGGGCTATTGAATGAGAAAGAGGGACAGTGTTGAAAGATGTGCAAAAGTACTCAGCTATTCCTTTAAAATTGGGATTTTTTGAGTCTTTCCAAATCTGCACACTTACTGAAGGGAAACCCCCAGACAGAGAACAAACAATGAAGATTGTTGATGAAAAAATCAGGGACGTTTGGGAGCTAGACCTTCTGTGGGATTGCTTCCCTGTCCTCAGTCCGACTTTTCCAGTCTCCAGCAGCCTCTGTCCGTGCCAAGATTGCTGCTAGCAGCTGGAGAGGCACCCTCCCCCCTTCCTCTCCTTTTGCCAACGGAACAGTCAGTTTTAAATTCATGAAATGTGGGTAAGAGAGGGGAAAAAAACGGTTTTCACTGTTTCTAGGCTGACATGTAAATGACTAAACCAGGAGTCTTTTTTATTTCTAGCAGAAAAACATAATGACCAGTAAATAGTATCTCAGGCTTAGTAGGAGTTTTGCTGTGAGTGTGTTCTCCAGTGCGGAGCTTTGCAGATGCAGCAGACTGAAGCAGTAGATTAAAAATATGGCGAAAGGGTTGGGTTTTGAAGAAAACCAGTTAGATAGAGCATGAACTGAGCATTGCTGATTTGAAACAAGTAGGTGATATGATGGTGTTTCTGAAGGCTGAGAGAAATGTAATCTGCTGGTTCTTTCAGCTGAGGCTTAGTGATGGTAAATACCCTAGCATGGAATGCAGAGAAGTGGATAAAAAAGGTTGTTGTGCTTTAACTCACCACTTGCGTTCAGATTAACACCATAAATCCTGATGCCTGCTAGACACATCTAGATCCATGGGTGAGTGATTCATAAAAAAATAAACCACCACTTAATTATTTTTCTCCTTTTTTTCTTTCAATGACTCATCTATAGGCTTAACACAATGTTCTGGGTAAACATTCATGCTTTTCCTTAATTAATTTATAATAGAAATCTTTGTTTTCAAGTTCCAAAGCAATTTATAAGTGGATTTGAGCTCCAATGAAACTATTAGAAATCATGTGACATTCAAAATTCAGATTGGTAAATTAAGCATCAATGTCACATCATTGCATATGTTGTTTTTTTTTCCAATGATAACATGCATTACTATTAAAATCATGGTTACTATGAGAATATTATTAATTAGACACTTTTTTAGTGTATTATTAGTAATTATATAAAGATATATATAATTACTAATTTTTATATATGTAATTAGCAATTATACACCAAAAAAACACCCAAACACATCCTCTTCTGTGAATATTCTATAAAATCCATTCAGAAGTTTGGTTTTGACACAGACATATTCCCTATTACAGCAGTCATAAGTTCACTTGTTCTGTAGTCAAAAAGCAAACTCGGTGACATCTAGTCTATCCCTTTGTATAACATTGCACATAGGCTCTTATCACTAATATTTCACTAAGGTGAAGTTTCCTGTGCAGCTGTAGCATATCTTTTAGAAAGACTTGCTGCTTTAATGTCAAGACAAGCAGTAGAGCAAAAGAATTACAGGCACTACCTTGCCTTTGACAGGCTTCACTTTGGAATTACTCATTACTCACTTGGTAATGCCAGGGCATCCTGTTGCTTGGCATGTTCAGGCTGCAAAATGACCTGAGAGGCAGGCATATTCCTTGGGA
This sequence comes from Falco rusticolus, assembly GCF_015220075.1. Taxonomy (NCBI): domain Eukaryota; kingdom Metazoa; phylum Chordata; class Aves; order Falconiformes; family Falconidae; genus Falco; species Falco rusticolus. Next base: position 64,739,143 of record NC_051190.1, on the reverse strand, counting down.
ACAAACTTGCCAGTAACACCTGTAATCTCAGTCAGGATTTTAAATAAGAACTGCACAGGACTAAAACCAGTGTAGAAACCCACAAGCCAAGGAGGCCTGCACTTAAAACACTTAAAAAGTGACTAATCCTTCCTAGTGAGTAAGGTTCTTGGGCGAGCACAGACAAGAGGCACCAGGCTGAGCAGAGGGTTTTGCAGGGTGTACTTTTCCTTTAGGATATTTGGTACATTTTTCAGTATTTACTTTATTATCTTCAAGTTCTTTCTTTCCTTTTTCTGGTAACACAATATATTTCGTATCTTTCCTCAAGAGAGCTACTTCCTTTCTTATTACTTCAACTTACAAATATGAAATGAATGTTGCCCTAATCCTTGTATGTACTGAGTTACATTGAACTTCCAGAGGATCTTGGTATGTGTGGGAGGAGATAATTCCATTGTTTGGAAGAGAAAGTATTTTGGTAGCATAGAAGAGTCTGACTTGATTCTGTGGCATAATTTAAAGATAATGTCAGCTGCAAGTCGACACATGTAAGGTTTTCTTAGACGAAACTGATTTTACATTTCTGTTTTATCCTTTGTGCCCTTACCACAAACTTAGAGTAGCTTGTAGAGGTCTCTAACACTGGGATACCCATTCCTGCCTTCCTCTGTGATGTTTTGTTGCCTCTATTCATTAGGCCTGTGTCTGAGTTGTTATCCACCATCAACTTTTCTCATTCACCTATTTATTCATGCTTTAGGTACATTCACCTCTGGACATTGCAGATATGTTATCTACTTTTCATAGACAAGTATAACTCCCCTCCCCAGACTAAAACCAACATGTGCACACAAATAGTGAAAAGGCTGTGGCAAGTTTCTTTGCAGCATGATACCTATACTGACAAGAAAAAAAAAAGTACATGGCAGTATTTTGCTGAAGATCCATGAATTAATCTCTTCTCTGGTTTAATCTGTTTGCCTTGGTTTTGCTGTATAGGGTTGCATATGCTCTCTCACTTTTGGCATGTAAACAAAACAAGTTTTTATCAAAACTTCTCAACACTTTTTCTCAGACTTTTCGTATTTAACTCAAATGGAATTCTGAAATTATCTAGGACATATCACATAGGAATCTGTGCCAAAAAATACCATAACAACTATATCATGTCCTCTACAATTGGTCTTTAAATCTAGGCTGGGGGTACTGAATGCTGTATTTTTTGATGCTTGTTCCACCACTATCTATTCTCTTTCAGTTCTGGAATAAACTGCGGTTTAATCCCACATTTGCTCCCTTTCATGTCAAAATAGACAAGTCAGATTGGGAATATTAGAAGACATGCCCCTCTTGTTTCAGCTTTGCTATTATGGGAATTGAGCAGCTGCAGAGCTCTACCATGGAACTACAGTAAACCTCTGTAAGCTGGAACAAGAATGTTTGGCATAGTCCAGGCCCTGAAACAAACTGAGCATTCAGCAAAAGATGACTATTTTCAAGGTGGAGTCAGGAATGGAAATAAAAGATTTCAGACTTTGCACCTTTGTTGGATATCTTGAAGGTAACAAAGACTGATACTATGCAGATGTGTGAATTACTAGTTTGGTTGTATGAAATGTTGCCAGATCCAGGAAATGTAGTTCACTTTGTTGTTGCAAGAGCCTTTGTTGTTCAACCAAAAATGTGGGTAATGGATAATTCAGTGTTGTTACTGGCATTTAAACTGACTGGATTTCTTTTCTACCAGCCTTTAGCAAGGTGTGATTATTAGCTTGATCAGTAAGCAAGGATATAAACATTAAAAAAGATTTCCAAATAAATAATCTAGTTTTACTCATCGTTTTTTATGTGTCTTGGGGCAATACATTGAAGTCCACATCCAGTCAGTTTGTGCTGAATTACAATGAATCAACTTCTAAGCAGAGCATTCGTACTACCAGTCCCATAAACCACTAACCAACCATATAATAAATATGATAGACCAAACAAAGGACTACAAATCACTGCAATTTTGAAACTTATTGCCTAAAGTTTTATTCAGGCACCGGCCATTAAGGAAATATTCAGGTTTGCTTTTAATTTTTAGGTGAATACAAAGAAAAGCTCTGTATTCTTACTTCTTTCCTCCATCTTATTCAGCCTGACTTGGACTTTCATGTTCTTTTGCACACAAAGCTCAGCAATTTTTTTGTGTATCCATAACCACATACCTACACCGCAGACAAACATTGACCTTTATTTTAACTGAAAATGGTATCTACAATCCTAGTTCCTTGTTTCTATTGTATATCTCACAGGTTTAAAATTATATATATATATATATGTGAAATGATGAGTAGTTTTCATCTTTTCCCACTGAGTGTAACCTCAGAGACTGTATGTCTGTGTTGACAATATTTAAAGCATAGTTCCTTTCTGGGGAAATTTGTCTATAGGCAGATTATTATTGAAAAGTCTATCCTAATGCTTACCCTATCTCGTTTGTGTATCGGTCTGCAAATTATTACCTACACTATTACTTTGACAGGCTAAGACAATGATAGTTCTGTTTTGAATTTTTTTCAAGACCCACTGTAAGTTTTTTGGCAGCTAGAGGCATCTTCGTATTCAGATAATTTAATGATTAGTGGTAGCGTGGGGATTTCTCAAAGGGACCAGATTCCTTGGCATATTAGCTAGAAGAAGAGGCCATCAGGGAAACCAGTGGGGTGCTGCATACAAACAGGTTATTTGCTTCAGCTTTCCTGAAAACTAATCAATTATATCATGGGAAGGGACTACCTGAAAGCACTGCTCCAGTGATAGTCCTCAGCTGAATCAAGGATAACTATGAAAAATCTGTCTTACTGCCACCTTAAAAGCCAAAATTCATACCCAGGAGTGAAGATCAGCACCAAAAAGCCTACCTTTCACTCTCTAGCTGTTCCTTGGGATGGCATTCTCAGCAGTGTTGCTTTGTAGCTCTCTATGGGAAGACACAGATTTGCTTCAGCCTTTATCAGGTTTATATTTACATTTACAAAGGACTTTTGTCCCCTTTATTTGGCATCCTTTTCCCCCCAAACTTCTCCATCATGACCCCCTTTTTTTTAGTTAAATATTTGTTGTGGCCCTTACAGGGCCACAGCAAAGGAGCATTTAGACTTGAATAGTTTTGGTTGGTTTTCTATCCACCTACTTCTTCCCACGGGCCCTACTACACCACCTTCCCCCTTGAGGGGCTCTGGTGTTAGACCTCTGGAAGAATCTGCTTCCCATAGCCAGGTTTCCTTTGGAAATTTGACTTCCCTGAGGAAACAGGGAAAGAGCACTGATGAAGTAGAAAAACCATGTTATTGTCTGCTGGAGCGACTCAGAAGGATGACAAGTGTGCTGGTAAAACACTTTGTCAGCTCTGAGCTGCCTTATTGGTGACTGTGCCCGCACCCATCCTGCAGCAGGACAACTGTCCTCTCTGTTCTCCAAACGCATCCACAGCAGCATCCTGCGCTGGGGAAGCACGTCGCTGGCACGCGTGTGCCCAGTAGCAATGCAGCAGCTCGCTTTTGGAGACACCTTGTGTGCTTGCAGAGGCAGGCGGACCAGGGCTTTGGCACTCATCCAGCCCCAGAAGTGACAGAGCGGTTTTGCCATGGTGGGTGTCCCTTCTGACTGGCCACCTCCTTTTCCTACTTAATTAGGCTTGCTCATGGGTACTGAATATTTGGTCTTCTGTTTTTGGATGTTGGTGTGGATGCTGGTGTTTCAAGACATTGTTGAGACCGATAAGACTTTGCATCTGCTTCATTAGTCTAACTTGTAACTTCCCTTGTGGGAGTAAATTCAGATTTCAATTGGAGATTTCCCTTGCAGCCTTACTGTTGGAAGTTGGTCAGGACTCAAGTACCTTCAGAGCTGCATATGGGAACCTGGGGATATAGTGAAAACTTTGCTTCAATATTTCTCTGTTTCCATTAGCATTAAAAATACCAACATGTCATTATGTGCCCTCCTTGGGTTACTTCTATTGTCTGTCACTGTTTTTATTACTTGTTCTTTAAATAAAATACATTATTAAATTTTGTAGGACTCATTGTATTTTATTCAGCCAAGAAGGCAGTTTGTGTCCAGCGAATAGAAGTATTTACTGTAAGGGTTATGTATTCTTTTTAATTTCCTAGTTTCCAAGAATGGAAGTTTTATCAGACTGAACAGAAATGTCCTAGGCTGAATGCTACCGCAGCCACATCTGTAGCTTTCTGTGCCTGGAGTGTTGCAACTGATAATCAATAAACCAGGAGGTAAGAAAACACATAAGGAGAAAAGAAAGCTGTTCTTGAGACTGATTTTAAGGGAGAGATGGTCTTTCTTTACCATTCTAACTTTTCTTCAGTAACAAAGCATATTTCTTGATAGTTCATTGAACTAAAAATATCCTAAATAGCCAAGGTCTTGGGCCCTTCAGGTATGTGACACATCCTTAATGATGGGCTGATTTTACTATTTTACTGTTTTTGCTGTTGGTGACAGAAGAAAGCAGATGTGGGGCTGCCAAAATGGTAAAGACTGAAATCACGTGAATCTGCATAGTTACATAGGAATTATTGATCTTTCTAAATGTTATTCACCTGCATTATTGGTACAAATTCATATGCTGAATAGGTTGAATTATTCAACTCCATATGTGTTGCAGGTGATACACATACACCTAGTTGTATAATCCAGGTGATTAGATACACCTAATGGGTAAGGCAGTTCAGAGATAGCAGTTCATTAATGTTTATGTAGCTATGGCTAATGACCAATTTCTGGTAGTCATCGCTCAGCCTCCCCTTCTCTGTGGTGCTACTTCCTTCACTGAAACAAGATAACATCTAGACGTACACTGAAGTGACAACCACATAAACACAGGAACAGAAATATAGCTACTTTCGAAGGTAGGATGTTTTAAATTTTAAGCCTTTAAAGGATCATCATCCCCATCAGCAAAAAAACCCCAGTGCTTTATGAAAGAATGGTTGTATTCCTCAAGTAAAGCATACAGAAATCCATCCAGCCACCAGTTTCATGAGTTCTTAACTTAGCAAAACTTCTCAAGGCAGACAGAAGTCAGTTTCTATTTTGTTAGGCTAATTCTGAACTCAAAAAATCTCACCCCAAAAGCCCTAAACAAATGAAAAAGAAATTTTTGACATAATGTTGAAAAAAATCCCAATGACTCCAAGAATATTAAAGGGCCATGTTGGAGGCAATTCTGTTCCTAAAGCAATATTTATAAAACAGGTTTTCAAAGAACAACAACAAAAAAAGTTTCATTATATGTTATTCATTCATTAAACAACAGTATACTGTTTGCTTATGATTCATTCAGTAGCTGTTGCATTTGCCTGTTTAACTGCCTATTTAAAATGGGTAGTTTCCCTACGGGTTTGCTATGCAGGCTATGTAACATAGTGACATGTCCCTAAATTCGAAAGGCAACGTCTGCCCACACTACCTGTCTTTCAAACAAGGTGCACAAATAAAGCTGAAGAGGTAAAGTCTATTTATTTATCTAATGTCTATGAAATGCTGCTCACCAGATGGGAAACCAGATAGTATTTTGGGTGATGCATATCTGTCAGCTGTGAACTCTACCATCAGATCAACTGTTAATTACATATAAAGCTGTAAACAACTATCAGGTGATTGTAGGCTTAAATCATTAATATTGAGCAATGCAAGATTCAAACAAATGGCTTTCATGTGAAAGGTTAGAGAATGCATATAAGCCAAAAGAATTGGTTATCTTACAGGGTGCTGGTTCTGTTTGTTTGTCTTTTTTTATTTATGGTCAGAATTCCTGGAAGGTTTACACACTTCAGGCGTTTTAGAAGAGCTGGTGTTTTCTAACACTAACCAACTGTTTTCTTTTCAAAATTACCACAGCTCTAACGCCATCTTATCTTATTTCAATTTTTAATAAATAGTTCTTACGTTATCACCAAAGCTATAAGCTGCCTTGCTTTTATGCATAGAAAAATAAAAAAAATATAGGAACTGATTTCCTTTCTTTTACTGACCATCTATTTCCTTGACTATTAAGGATGCAATAGTTTCAAAGGAAAGTTAAGGAAAAATGTTTTCCTTCTATAGAAATACATGTTAATTACAGAACTGCTTTAGAAAGAAGCTCTTTCTCTACTGTAAAATTCCAAAGCAATTTCTTCACCAGAGCCCTTACTTTTGGAAATTAATTCCAGTTACATGCCTAAGAGACTATCCAAGGTGTAACAGTCCTCCAGTCAACAAACTTGACAGTATCCATTTAAATACAAAACCAAAATATGTTCCTGGTGAGAGAAGCACTTTAATTCTGGAATACATCTTTCCACTTCGTTATAAGCCTCTTGGTCAAAAACAGAGGGTTATAATGCTAATACCAAACAAGCTGTAGTGATTCAGACACACAGTTAAAATATGCTCAGCGTGAGCTAAATGAAGAATTATTGACATTCACCCTCTAAGCTCTCTAAAAATAAACCAACTTTTTAGAAGCTACTCATAATCAGCTTCCACTAGGGCTTCAGTTAACATGAACTCACAAATATTTTGAGTTCCAAATATGTGAAAATGAGTCCAAAATTGACTATGAATGATGAATTTTATGACTTAGATATGATTGAACTTGAAAGAAAGCATATGTTATTGCTTAGTGTTGTTATTGTTACTTCCATCAGTAGCAAATGCATCCAAATTAGGATATACAGAATTATCTGGTTTCAAAGAAAGAAGGGAAGATAGAAAGGGTGAGCACCGAGAACTGGTCCCTCAAACCCAGACTCCTAAGTGGTAAAAGCCTGCTTTTAGAGAGTATCATATACTGAGGCTCATTTGAAATGATCTGTGTGAATCTGACTAGAAATAATTGTAGATGATGTAGTATGCTATTTAAAATGTGTTATTGCCTAGATCTTTGGAAATATGATGAGATAAATTAGGCTTCCAGTGATGTGCGGCTAGAACAGCATTACTCCAACACTGCAAAACACTGCCAGCAGCATGGATATGTGTGTGCACGAACAACACTGAAGCTCACTGGCTTCATGGACCTTGCCAGGGCTTAGCTATTTCTTAAAGATTTTCTTTTATTGTGCTATGACTGGCATTGCTCCACATGTGATAGCTACAGATGGTGCTTTTGTACTGACAAAGCCCAACATCCTTGAGCAAACTTATTACCCCTTGTACATGAACAATATAAAACTAGACCTCAGGTACCCTTTTCCATGCTGCTCCATTTTTTTTCTTGCACCACACACGTCACCTAAGCACAGCTATCAGCTAACTGCATGGCTTGCCCACACCGTAACACTGTGATGACTAACTGAAAGGGAATCACTTTAGGTAGTGGCACCAGCGTGGCAGCCGTGGGGAGTAAATATGTCTGTTGCATGCAGCAATGAAGGTAGCACTAGTGAAAAGATAGACTTCACCTCTGAGATTAAATCTTTTGAGAAAAGAATTTGTATGTCCTTCTTCAGCCCATTTCTGGTACACTTTTCTATTTGTCTTGTTTGCAGAACATACAATCTTATAGCATTATTTTTTTGGGGGGGAAAAGAAAAAGACTGCAGACTGTGTGATTAAGGAACAGTACAAAAAGCTGCCAAAAACCTCAGGAAATTAAGATTTGGGAATAAAATGATTGAGTTTTGAGGGCCTAAAGTTCTGGGGACTACTCATTATGATGACTGGATCTGTTCTTGACGAGGAATGATAAAACTCAGTATCTACGCTATGGGAAAAAATAGTATGGAAGATACACTACTGTGTAATATTGTCAAAGTATTGAAAAATAAATTACAAAATGTAGATTTAAGAAGGTTTTTTTTTAGATAAAAAAAGCTGAGCCCATAAACCAGAGGATAGGACAGACTGAAGGTGTACCGTGTGAACCTCCTTCTGTCCCCTGCTTCACAGTAATTTCCAGCAAAATCATCAGTTTGGACTACATGTGTTTGTACAAGGGGAAAGAATAAGAAGTATAAAACCAATAGCAAACCTCAGCTTGTTTTTGCAGACTGGTGCTCTTCTTTTGCTGTCTTAGTTCATGTATAATTTGTTGCTTTCTTTTGCATCGTAAAGCAAAAAGGCAAAATACATGTTCTTGCAAATGGATGCTCTCTTCTGTCTCCTTTTCTCCTCTATCTCCCATCCTCTCTCCAATCAACACTGGGATCCCAAATCACATTTATTTACTTCATATCGTGGCAAAATCTGAAAAGAATTGGGGTGGGAGGTAGGGGTAAAAAAAAAAAAAAGTTTTGTTACCCAAGGGAATTTTCTTTGCTGAATATGAAAAGGCTGTAGCAAGCAGTGAATGTGGGAGAACTTTGAAAGAACAAGTTAGAGGAATCCTTTTAAATGGAAAGTTTAAGGCACTGCTGTCATATGCTTTTACAGCATCCTCACCCCCCCCCCCCCAATGGTGCTTCCTCTCTGAAAGTGTTGTCTAGAAATGGTACTTAAAAGCAAGAGGTGTGACAAAAAACCCTTGAGGGTTCAAAGTCAAAGGGACAACTACAGGCAAGTAACTTGGCTAGTTTTATAGAGCCACTCTCAAGGAGTTTCTTCATCAGATGTATCACTTCAGTTTGTGCTGCTGGGTAATTTCTGTTCTGGCCATTAAAGTGAGTGGGAGGCTGACTTTAGCAGGAACATAATCAGTCCAGACTGAATACTTTTAAATACTCCTACTCCACCAGCTCTGAATGGCACTGAGTGCTATGTTAACAAGCCTCTTCAGCTTCCTGTAATCCTAAAGCGAATTTCATATGTCACTAAAAGCACAGTGTATTTATTAGGGCTGTTCAATTTGCATTTGAGGGAAGAATTTCACAGCTATATTTCTAAAGATTTTAAGTTGACTAAACAATGGTAGCCATTGTTGACATCAGGAAGCACTGGCAGCAGACATTTAGTAACCAGAGCTATATATTATGTATGCTGTGTAAACCTTTACTCTGATGCTAAATGACACTTTAAAATACCATCAGTGTTATACCACATATTTTTCACAGAAGCTCCATTGTATGCACAAAAGCCTTCAACAGCTTGCACTGCCATTCCTGGAAAGGTCTTGGACAATCTTTTAGAAGCACATTTTATCAGCGACCAGATCTAGGGAGCTTAACAGCAATAATTCAAGAGAGGCAAGAGTTAATGCAGATGGAATGGCACATTTCCTGAAAGGCTTCTGCCTTCTGCTATGGGCTATTTCACTCAGACCTCCCACAGAGTAAGCTCTCTATGACTGTGGGTTTCTTTTATTCTTAATTTAGAACCCACAGAACACTGAAAAGTCACATAAAATATCCTTTCTCATTTTTCTCTCTGTCCTACCATTATGAGTTGATTCTGAGTTTGGTCTCTTCTTGCAAGCTCCTTTAAAAAAAACTTGCAATTTGCAGTGGGATTTAAAGACCTGATGCTTTTACCAGAACCAGCTGGTGCTGTTAAGAGAGCAATTAAGAGCTTCCTTCTGCAGTCTTCTCTCCAAGCAGTGAAAACCAGCATGATTGCTGAGAACCTTAGGCCAGGGGAAATACCTGCCAGGAAAAGTTAGGTAGCAGTAGGGAAAGAAAAAACACTCTGGAGGGAATTGGAATCAAACTCAACTACAGGGTTGAATTGTAAATTCTTTATTCATTCCTTGAATCTGAAGAGGCAACTTAGACAAGCTTCTAGGTAGATACTGGGACTGTATGTTTCGTTTCTCTAAAATATTCTTCAATTACTGAGTAATACTGTGTAGATACTTTTTACTCGTAAACACTGTATTTGTGACTGAGAACCACATAAGGAATCACATCCATTTACTCCTGGGTAGAGCCATACCAACATATGCTTCAAACACTTTCTAGGATTAAGAAAAATGAAAAACCTACATTTAAATTTCAACATCTAAACTTCAAAACTACTGTATGTAGTGTCATGAATGTGCCCTTAAAGAAAAACACATCTTTACCTTAGGATTGAAAGGAATACAACGGAGAGAAAGAAAAGCAATAGTAAGAACTATTTACTACCATGCCTTGTACTACAATCACTAAGATAAGCTAAATCCTCTAGGCTTGTGTCATCCATCTCCCAGCCTATGTTGTTCCTCTGTAGGTCTTCAACTCTGTCTTCTCATTTCAAAGTGAAGCTTCATTTCTTGTGAAGCAAAAAGTGGAGGAGTAAATAAATCTGCAGAAAGTTACCCTGAGCAAGAGCATGTTACCACACACTACTTGATCTGTCTGGATTTGCACCTGAATTCTGTTTGCCAGAATACAAAAATGAAGATTAAAAGTAGGACTGTGTTGCTTAACTGACCTTTTCTTTGGCTACCAAATAGAAAAATCCACTAAAGAGGGAAAATCAATATGAGTTAATTTAAGCATTTCCCTGTCCCCATGTTTTTTACTCTCCAAAAGAGCAACTGTTGTCAAAAAGAATATTCACTCTTTACCATCTACAAGAACAAGAGGAATCTGACTGGATATCTAAGTTTAGTTTCACTGTGATCATTAGCTTATGTATTATTTGTTTCTATGCCATACAGTGTGCTGTGACAGCTTGTCTAAATATATCCAGTTTGGAAAGAAAACGAAGGGTCAGGTTTGCTAGCGTGCTAGAAGAAATGTAGTATTCAATAGAAGGAACACTCATCAAAGCTGTGACTGCCATCCTGATCTCTGTGGAGACTTGAAATAGTATCTAAAATTGACTGGTGTCAATATCTCCTTACTGTAAAGCATGGAGGGTTTGTAAGTTGATCTGTTGTGTTACAGAATTTGGGAGACTGAAGGAGAAACAACACATGACAGATATTAAAAATCAACAAATTTTGTGTTATCTGCAAAACTGCAAGCACAGAGTAGATGAGAATGAAAAATATTGAGGATGCTTCAAAAGGATTGATAGATAAATGATGGACCCTTTGGAGTATCTAGAGAACTTTTAAAAACAGCTTAAAAGGTAAGGTGGAAAGAGGGAGGAACGTATATTGAGTCATAGGGGAATTAAGACAACCTCCTGGCAAGAATCTCTTTAGAAGGCTTGGTTGAAAAATATCACAGAATTCAAATAAAAGTAAAATAAGCCCTTTAAAATGAAAGTTTAATTTAACAACAATAAAACCTAAGCTACTTGAATGATCACAGAGGTAGTAGGCAGCTTCAACCAATGAACATGAAAAATCACAGAATTATATGATATCCGTAGAAAAATACTAAAAAAGACTCCAGTTTTAATAAATAGGAAATTTCTTTTCAAATCATATTACCAGATCTGTGGTTGGGTGACAGTTTTGGTTCTATACATGGCAAAATTTCTGTCATTGGACTTACAGCCTTATTCTGTAAGAGGAAACAAAATTAAAAGGAGAGGGATGTGATAAAGAAAACAGTGAAAAGAGGGGAAGTCCATGGAAAAACACAAGGAAAAAAGAAAAAAGAAATGAAAAAGAAAAAGAAAAGAAAGAAAAGAAAAATATAAAATAAACAGAAAAATTAAAAACAAGTGTAATTCTGGCAAAGTCATAGTTAATAAGCCAAGGGTAAGGTGTGGCAGAATCCAAAGTCTGGGCATGGAGGTGATTGTTTCATTTTGCCTCTAAAAAAGAAAGTAAACTCCCTATTACATCCCACTTCTCCCAAAAACAATCAAGTCCCGATAGATTTGCTCCATTAAAAAAAAAAAAAAAAAAAAAAAAAAAAGGTATGGAAAACAGTTTTTAGCAAATCTCTGCACTCCATGTTGGTTGAAACACTTCAGGAATGCTATTTTATTAATTGGCAAACTGCTGAGTACCCTCAGTCACACAAACACAATGCCCATGGAGGTATATGAAGACTGGAGATGCATAAATATGGAGAGGTATAAGGAACTAAAACTGAACTTCAGAATGAGATGATTATGACTTTCATCTGAGTGTAGAAATCAGCTGCAATACTTTATTCTAGTTGAAAAAAAATTTATGGAAATTAGATTAGTTAGCAGGAGAATAATCAGAGTGACACTATATTGCTAGGAAGTATTTGCTTTAAGAGGCAAGTGATAAGTCCTTCTAAATCAATGAGACTGACAAATGCCAGTAACACATAATGCTGTGAGAACAGGCAATCTCTTCAAAAATAGGACATATCTGAGAAACTATTCAGTACACATACTCTGCTTTGCTATCTGCCAGGCACGTATGGGGTTCCCTAAACAGAAATGATAACCTTTTGATACTTTTAATTTCTATAAATAAATTTGGCTGTAGATACCACCTATTTAATTTTATAGTGCATTTGCCAAAGGATCGTACAATTAAAATTTAGTAAATGGTTCGTATTTAGAATATGACAAAAAGACTCCTAAGTATGTTCAGAGAATATTCCTACCATATGAGGAACTGGAGTGCTTAAACGCCTGACAAGCTGTTTGTGATTCAGCTCATATTGGCACTAGGAGACAGGAAAGCTCAGAAAAATGTTATGTTGGGAAATATAGCCTCGGTGACAGTGGACTGTGAACTTTGCAACAGCTGGTTCAAGCATCCATAGGGTATTATGTTCCCTCCTAGGTTGTTGTGATAAGAGAAGAACCAAGAGCATAGGCAGTCATCTAAGCCAGCAAGTAACACTGAATGGCATCCGTTACAGCATCTCTCCAAAGCTCAGAAAGGTGGACACTAGAGGTGGGCCAAGAGCACCATATTCCCTTCTGTGTGCACCCTTCAGGATGATGGCTCTGGTTACTCACCCAGCCATCTACCCAACCGCTTCCATAGGCAGGAACTCTGTCTTGGAGTAGTAGGTATACATGCACTGGTGTTGCTTGGAGAAGCAACAAAACACTTCCCACAGGGTATTGCCCTGGGTCATTCTTGGCAGAAGCAGAATTCCTCTCCCAAACCCCCTGCCCCTACAGACAAGTGTCATTTTTTGCTGCTAAGGAGAAACTCAGCCTTCAGTGTGAACAGGTTTTGGTTGGGGCTGTAAAATGTAAATTAGTCAGGATCCTCTGGGTTTTAGACTTTTCATTCTGTTTTTCCTTTTTAAAGAAAAAAAAACAACTTCCTCCAATTAAAAACAAAGATGTTAACTCCTTTCTGATAAGAGTAGGATTTTATTCCTATAGTGCATGCACAGCCTTTGTTAACTGATTCGACTGCAATTCAAGGAATTTGTCATGTCCATACAGGTGGAGGACTTCATAGGATCTCTCATGTTTAGCTGTCTAAAGATCACTTATCTAATCTTGGTTCCTGCCATAGCTGCTAGGGAGATATGGTGACTTTTGGACCCTCACCCTATAAATGGCATAAATCATTCTTTCTGGTGTCTATCTTTCTCCATTGAGTAAGGATGACAGGTCTGCACCTGACACTGAATTTTAAGATGGCCTGGCGTGTTAACTGCCAGAAAAAAAAAGGAGTGAAACTTTAATAATTTGTAGTTGCAGACTAAGTAATATATATCACTTTTACATTGGAATGATTCGATATTTGTGACTTAGAAGGTGATATTAGCCAGGTTCCTTCTGAATGCATTAACAGAATTTATTCCTGCTACTGAATTTTAGAAAAGACTTAGGTTATAATAATACCGTTATTTTTTACATTGCCAACAGAAATGTTTCCTATACTCCCTTCAGTGATTTAACTGTTGGTAGTGAATAGCCTCTACTTCTAGAACCTTCCTCTTCAAAACCCCAGAATCTTTTCTGCAAAGGTTAAATCCTGTTCTTCTCGGGTCCTGTTTTACTGTTGGATTTTAGGATGCTCTTTCGTAGTTTAACTGAGTTTGGTCAATACTTTGTTTTTTACTCTGTATTGCCTGCAATTAGCACTGCAGTGGTAATCTTTTTCACTATGCATACATGCAGGCAAGGAAGTTTCCTCTTTGCTTGCAAAGAAAGAAAATTCATACTCAGTTTTGACAATCCCAAACTGTATCTAAACTCCAAAAATTAACATTGGGTTCCCCTCCCCCCGCCCCCCCCTCCCCCCCCAGTCTTAGACCTAGTTCATAACAGATTCATTTTCAGAGCAGTTGGGGAGTCATTGGATTCTAGCTAGAGCTGTAAAATAGAAAGAAGAAAGTTCTCTACTAAACCATGCTCACTTGATTCATATATTTCTTGATGACTTGTCTCCATAAATCACAGTTACTATTAATGTTACACAAAAAAATCCTTTCTTGACAAATGGCAAAAGTTTTTGTTACAAGCTGACAAATATTTCAGCCATTCTGAAAGAATTCCCCATGCTGCTTTAGTTCATAGTTGCATGAATGCAAAGCAACGTGCACCAGTGGCGCCTCCAGCAACACCTAACTGTAGGACTCAGCATTGTCTGTAATAGTTATGCAAGAATCAGCTGGAGTTTGGAGCCCCAAACCTGTTAATTCAGCACAAAGGCCTATGGATGTTAGGCAGCCAGCTGCCCTTTTAGACAGAAAAGCATACCTGTATGTATGCATAGACCTAAACTGTACATAAAGTAGCTGGGGGATACGATATTTACTTCTTGGTCACCAGGGATTCATACATGAAGCTTGGATTCAAAGTAATTTTCTAATTCTTCTGATTTAGAGAAGAGTTTTGAGCCTAGGACTCCTAAATCCCATTGCATGGAGAGGGATGTCAGGCTGTTCCGTTTCCTTTCACTATCCGTTTGCTTACTACTGCAAGATTTTAGTCTCAGGATTCCCGCAAAACAGTGTCTGATCGGCTGGACTCTGCTGTTTCCTACTAGATGAATGTCTCAGACATATTTATTTAAATATTTGCTCTGATTTCTCTGCTTCTTCTTCCTCTGTTGTCAGCGTCACCATTAATTTCTGTCTCTATCTATCGCTATCTGTGCATCTGTCTCTGCCTCTCTGTCATCTATCTCTATCTGCCTCTATTATCTCTATCATCTCTATATCTCTACCTCTATCTTATCTGTTTCTCTCCATCATCTGTATCTAAATCTGTATGTATCCAATGGATCATTACTGGTAGTTTGTAGTCACCTGCTGGCCTGCAATGACTTGCTGGATCC
This sequence comes from Falco rusticolus, assembly GCF_015220075.1. Classification (NCBI taxonomy): domain Eukaryota; kingdom Metazoa; phylum Chordata; class Aves; order Falconiformes; family Falconidae; genus Falco; species Falco rusticolus. The sequence goes on along the minus strand of NC_051190.1, from coordinate 64,724,121 downwards.
CTGCAGTGCTGATTTGGCACCTGTCTAAGTAGCACTGCCTTACTCAGTAGGGATTTTGTACAGTACAAGAACCTATAGACTGGCTGAACCAAAGTATTACAAGAGAGTTTTAAATAGAGTGCAGTCAGTGGGTGCCTGTGGCCTCATTTATTTTTGAAAGACTGTATTGATGTATCTCCTCCCCAGAATTCAAATGGAAATCTGGGAGAAGATCCCTTGAAAGACAAGCCAGAGAATGAGGGACACCCTCTTTACCCCCTGCATTAACATTTCAACCTTGCCTCCAGTGCTTAGTACTGAGTTTGAGAACAAGGGAAATGATGTCCTGAGGCTTCAAGGCACTACTTTGCCTTTGTTCAGACTTAGGCCATCCTGTCTATATAGATTACTGTGCTTTAGCAGGAAAGCTCCCTCATGTCCTAAGAAGGTAATAACTTCTCTTCACATCATCACTATCTCAGCTCAGCAGTCATATTGCTAATTGACCTTTGGTGTCTCTGATAGCAGAGACCATGCTTAAAAAGTCATCTGTACTTACTGTTAAGTTCCTACCTATCCATCAGACCTAACTGTTGGCTAATGAATCCTCAGATCTGATGTGTAATGACCAACAAATTAGATAGTGGATTATGAGACCAAGGTTAATCATGTACACCTTGTGTTTGATAGCAATAGTTGTCTGGTTATTTTTTTGTTTTTTTTTTTTTTTTTTTTTTTTTAAATTTTGCTACCTTCTGTGCAGTATTTCATAAAACTGCAGTTAGGAAAGCACCTGAGTGATTTACAGCATTCACAAATGTGAAATTCACAAGAAGATGATAATGGATAAAGTTTCCAGTCCCATTCTATGTAATGACTTGGGCAATTCAAGCCTGAGGTTTCAGAATCTGAATGTTTGTAGCTTTTCCGTGGGAGTTTTCACTCTGAGGCAGACACTGACTGAGCTAATGCATAAGATGCCTAGGCAGTTAGTTGCCTGTATGGGAACTGAATAAAACTCACTGCTATTGAGGACAAATTTATAGGCAGGACTTTCTGAAAGCCTGGGAGGGAGGGAGAAGTCACTCATGGATGTCCCAGCAACATGTGTGCATCCCACATAACATGTAAGGGAGGTGTAAGAAACTTTCTGGATATGCCTCAGTAGCTTGACTTCTAGATATGGATGATCCCAATTTTTTGGTTCTAGGGGAAATTAAAGGTTGTAAACCTTAGGATTCTCTGTTCGGTAAACTAAAGAACTAGATGGACCTCAATGTGTTGGTACTTGCCACTAAATACTACATAGATGTACTGCAGTCACACAGCGCAGGGCTCGGGGCAGCAATATGTGCTCAAGAGGGATGGTAGATGGGGCATCAGCACGGACTGGTTTTACATTTCTTAGCTAGCATTGTGCTAACTTCTCTGCACTACTGACGCCAATCTGTACGCTGAGCCTAGAGTATCTTACACTAATCAGACTCATTACTAGATAGCTATAATAGTTAGTGTTCAACTCCGTGTTAGAGAATGATAGCTAAGTCTGATTGGGATTGATGAGTTTTGGCCCTGACTTGAGGTTGGGTGCTTATTTTGGCAAATTTATGCACTAAGAGAATACAAGGAAGTAAAAATATCAGAGGTCAGAGCAATCACCTATAGTGTGCTTTTCTCAGACTGAGCACCTTTCTTTAACAGAGTTACAATGCAAAGGAAATCAGAAAGCTGGTTGTCTGTGGATATTTTTACAATCTCTGAGAAACAGTCAATTTAAAAATTAAATACAACTTGGTATTATTTGGTATAATAAACATATTTTTCTTTATCTTTAAGACTTGTGTTCTCCAGCTAAGTGACTAGAAGCTGCAGAGATTCTGTAGAATTCTGCGGTTTGGCTTCTCCAGGTCTTCATCTGATTTATAAAATGTAAATGTGGCTTCAGGTTTTAGCTCATGTTGCATAAATCAGCAAGTTTTGGCTCGCCTGTTAACAATGAAGAGGGACCAGACCACAGATTTAATAAAACCCATTAACTTCTTTTTTTTTCTGAATTTACTCTCAAGGTATTTCAAAGTTGTGTAAAATAACAGACACTAAACCAGTGTTTTATTTCCCTTTTCAAACTGGCTTTGAATAAATGTACTTCATATTTAATATTGTCTAGATTATAACATCGCACTGAGCCCAAAATGTGGGATTGGATCAAAATATCAGACATTTGTTGAGAAGACAGCACATTTCTTAATAGGAAATGATAACCTGGATGAGTAACAGACATTTCGGTGATTATTAATCCAGCTGAGATGTAACTTCAGTATGATGACATTTCTTGGTGTTCATATAAGGGCGAATGAGTCAATGTCAGGGGGTTAGAAGAATGAATCTTATTTTTAGTTCTTCATCAATTTCATTTTTCACTCTACATCCAGGTACACAGTAAAGTGAAAGGATAGGAGATTCTATATACAGTATGAATGAAGAATTTATTTCCCATATGGAAAACCTGTGATATCTTCCCTCTTCATAGGCATAGTGCGTCTCCATGAAGATATTGTGTGCCAAACTATAGTCTTTCCATTGACAGAAATGGAGTTGACATGTGCAAAGTTCATCATCTGCTTGTATCTTTGCTGGCAAAGATACCAGTCCCTTGCTCTGACAAATTACCACTCCTCTAATCTTATAGCCTGGAATCTCAACTGGTTTTGAATAAAATTAGTCATAACCTCTTAAAGCCAATGGAATTCAAAGGCTATTTTTCTTATGACACTTTCAGTAACAAATATAAAGGACCCAAATTTTAATTTTCTTTGGAACAGTCTGGTAGCCATATCTACATAGAGAAAAAGAGTCCTATTTCAAGTGAAGTGAATCATAGAATCATTGAATCATTTAAGTTGGACAAGATCTTCAAGATCAGTGAGTCGAAATGTAAAAAGCCAAAAACTTTTTAAAAAGCTGAAAACTTTTAAAAAATCCAAAAACATTTCAAAAAGTAAGAGGTCATTATAATACCTGATCAAATAGCTGTCCATAGCTGTCCATTTGCATTTCTTTTTGCATGAGCCTGTAATGTCAAGAATTGGATTGATGATGTATGTGAATATTTGGTATTTTATTTTACACCCCTGAAACATTATTTTTTGAAGGAGAAACTTCACAAAACCCCCACATCAATTGATTGAAAGGTTTCTTGTTGCTGGGGTTACCGTCTTGAACAACTAGTATATAGTACACCAAGTGCTTTTTACAACCAGGATGTGTATTACTCGTACATGTGTGTAAGCTATTTTTTTTTTTTTTTTTTTAATGAATAGAACCTGTGTTGGGAAGGTGGGAGGTCAAAAGTTCACATCTTCCTGAAGACTCATCATGAAAAATGAGTGTATACAAACTGGTGTGGTAAAACACTTTATGTATGGTAAAGCAGTATTAGAAAGTAACCTGGTGAAAATCTTGTACCGTTTTCAGAATGTTTCTGTCATATTAAAAATAAACATGGAATATACAATGTATTATTTTATATACATAATTGAAAGTCAATTCCTCTTTTCCCTACCTGCTAATCTTGTAGTTATACAAAAATCTTTGTGTGTCCTCTGGTGGTGATGACAGCTCTAAGGCTGTATAAAGATGCAAGAAATATAGCTCCCAGTATAGTTTTAGGTTTTACTAATCAAATGCTGAAAAAGAAACCTAGAGCCATAAGCATGAATTCTCACTCTTAAATATGCTTGTTGTTAGCCTCTAAATTAAGAAATCATCTGCAGGCACTGCAACAACGTGAATAAGTTGCAGCAATATATTCTAGAAATACATTTATACAAAATACAAGATTTCTAACACCATAATCATATACATGTATGTATATTAACAGTGAGGAACTGACATTAATTAAGTATGGGTTTAGTACACTGTTATGTATATTCCAGCTCTACCTAAATATCCCAGCTGAGCTGTCTGTGTTAGGTACTACAAAGATACACAGTAAGTCTTTGCAATGAGGACTTTCACCCTAACCTTTCAGAAATTACAAGAAATAGAACACTGCCCCTTTGCTGAACAGATAGGGAGCTGAGACACAGAAAGACTAAATTAATTTTCCTAGAGTAAATTACAAAAAAATAGGTATAGTGAATTTTATTTTAGCCCTCGAAATGCAAGAGCTTTTCACTGTTTTTATAATTAATTGTCATGGTATTTTTTCTATCCATTGCTTCCCAAGACATGATGGAATCTTGGTGTTGTTATCCTATTGGATCATGAAAGTGTTAGCAACCTCCTGGGAACTGGATCTTTAGGAAATGATTCTAATTGACCACATTAATGTCAACAAGTTTGCTGTTGATTTCGGGTCATTCCACATCTATCCTGAGCAAAGCTTTGGGCTGATGTATACAGAAGTTGTAGGAGGCTTGGTGTTATGGTAAGGTCTTATGATGTGATAGCTTTTGGATTTAAGGCAGCTACCACTTCTTTTTGTGCCTATATCATGCCTCCTGCCATTGCCCTGCTGGCCTGGCTATTCATATATTTAAATGTGAAAATCTGTAGTGTAGAAAGACCCATCAGAACTGATCATTTTAATCCCCCTCTATGATCAGAGAAGAGGCGGGGTTAATAGAGCCTCTGGTGTTACTTGTTTTATCCTAAAGTTATTTTTAAAATTGGACAGCTGAACCTTGTCCTTAGAGCACCGGCTTCTTTCCATCAGTTGCGAACTGCAGACATAGTATCTGGCTCAAATGTAGATGTCTGAAATATAAGTGAATTACATAGTTCCCATCTAAGAGCTATGAAATCTATGAAAATAAAGTCTTCATTATAAAGACAGTCTCTATAGGCTTCTGCTCCAGAGGGATTTTCATACTCCGGGAAGAAACAACCAACTGCATCTTTCTACAGAATATATGATCCTTTCAATTGTAAAATCCTATCTTCTGTGGAGTAACCACTCTCTGAGGAGTGGATGCAACGCCTACAATGGCTATGTTCATGTGCCTATTCGGTATACAAAGGATGAAATATGTTAGCCTGCTATTAAAACGTCAGCTGTACATTATTGATGGAAACCTCATCATACCATGAGAACTCTGAAATAGCAACCTTCCTATGGGCTTAAATACTTCACTCCTTGAGTATTTTCATAACATGTTATCTTACATTCCTCTAGCATTTACAACACTATTGTGTTTATCCCCTCTTTTCACTTACAAAAATACAAAGAAAAAAACATGAGAACCTGAGTCAGGCCAGCCCAACACCTTCATGTTGTGTATGTTGACAGTTTGTGCAAGAGATGCAATGGTAATTGCATTGTATAACACCAGAACAGTAATTACTGACCACTTGGAAAAGAATAACCTGAAATGCCAGAGCTGCACATTATGGAAAAGTTTGATTTTGTGAGCTTAAAAACTCCGCTAATTAACTTTTCTTGAAATAAAAAGAAAAAAATGTCAGTTTGCTGCTTAGACATCATTGTTAAAGGCTACTTACTATGTTTTGCATCTCTAAAACAAATATAATAGCCTTTCAGGATAAATATTCAATACACTGTGGAGAACATTGAATGCTGAAGAAAAATGCTGTAAGGGCATGAGAAGGATGCAGACTGGCTGCAGTCCAGCTCCCCATTTGTAGCTTATTGCTGTAAAATTTCCATATACTTCCCCTGAGTACAATGAAAAACTGTAAAGTGATACTTCTGGCTTTCAATGAACTAACAGCACCAGGGAATTCTTACAATAAAATGGAAGAGGGGCAGCTTATACAATTCAATCACTTTTTCCTTGGAAAAATGGATACATAAAAATATTGCTAGAGGTCTGCCTATAATATTTTCTTGGTATATTTAAACCTTGGTCCCAGACGTTAGGCAACTTTGCAAAATGTGGATCTGGGTACTGGCAGGCCTGAACATGCTTTAGACATTACTGAAGTTTTTAAAAGGTGTGGTATGCAAGGAGTCCTCTGCAGACCTGCATTTTAAGCTAAGGATTTACTTAATAGTAATAACAATACCTTACTAACGTTCAGGTCTTCAAACTGAAAATTAGACAGTGGCGCTCTGTTCACAAAAGGCACAGTCCTCAAAAGTAGACAGAAGTAATTAGCTGGGTTAAAAACAAAATGAAAAAATGTTTTTCCATATGCAACATATACACATACTTAAAGTCAATATTTATCAGTGAATAGGAAGATTTAAACTCCTGAAATTCAAAAAAAGCTGCTGGATTTACTAAACATATAGCAGACCTTATGTGCAAGGTCAGATCCACAAAGGTGTTTAGATCTGGTTCCATTTAATGCAGCAGTTAGGAGTCAAAATACCTGGCTGGACTGGTCCTGGAGGACGTGAGCATATTATTAGGGTGTGAAAGTCTTTATACAGCCCATCCACAGAGGGCAGCTCAGTCATGCCAGTGTGGGTATGTACCATTAAAAACCTGAGTAATGACTGGATCCCTCGAAAAAAAAAATCGAAATACTTGTTTTAAAAATCAGATCAGTTGAACCATAAATTGAAAAGCATTTATTTTACTTCACAGGCAGCAGATATAATTTATTTAAATGCACAAAAATAAATTGCAGATGAGTAAGAAAGTCTTCTCTTAGATTTTGCCATGATCTGATGAAGAATCTTTTTCTCACACATCATTACATACCGACATACCCCATAATACCTGATTACAACTGAAGATTGTGACTGTGTGTCCGTAAGCAATAACACAACCCAGGCCTGTCCCCTCTGCCTGCCCCCCGTCCCAGGGGTCCGGCTCCTGCCCGGGGCTGAGCGCAGCTGAGCCATGTGTGCCTCTGCTTGTGCAGCTGAAGAAGATGGTTTAGGTTTTCTCTGCTACTTTTCCTCAGCTTGATGTTTAAAGTTTTGCACCTCTCATGCAGTTTTTCTGTTTCACTCGTGATCTCAGAATATTTATGAGTGAGGAGGTTCTTTTAAGGGCACTCAACGTAAGGGAATTTAGGGTTCTTAATATTCTGGATTTTTGTTTGTTTACCAAGTAATATTAAATAAAACAGAGAATATTTGTTGGGAGGTGCAGTATTATCAACTGGAAAAGACATATGCTGCTTATCCAAACACTTTTTGCAAAATTCTCAGATTTGACATTTTGTGCTGGCTGAATCTATATTTTTTTTTGTCCAGAGTTTTTTTGTTGTTGGAATTTTCAAAATTATGTAATTTAATATCATGCACTTTTTCTAACATTTATGTGATTTTGTACACACATATATTTGTGTGGAAGGAAAATGCTGTATCTAATTCTTATGTTCAGTGTGGATCTTGTTCATGTAGCCATTTATTCTGCTTTGAATGTTACAAAGCAAGAGCAAAATCAAAAAGACTTTGCTTTGATTTTAACAACCAATGTGAATTATGCCCATCAACAGACATTCAGATCTATGTGTAAAGACCCCTGGCATTAAAAGAATATGATACTTTAAAGAATATATTAAAAACCCAAGGAAACCTAATAAATCTTAGAGAACAATGAGAAACAGGTGCAAGGAAGGTTTGATGTCAAGCAAAACATTTTTAACCTGTGTTTGTGATGAGGGAAGTGAGAGAAAGTTCTTTTCTGTCTTACAAGACCCTGAAAATGTGCAGCAAATTGCATCTACATTGGGAAGAAGCCCTTGGCTTCCATGGAGAACAGACATATGAGAAAACAGCTGCATAACACACTGAAGAATCTTACCTTTGTGCAAAGCTATGGCTCTGAATTTTTACTGTGAATTCAACTCAGTAGGACCCTGCCAAAGGTAGGGGAGCAGCTGCCTGAGAGAGTTGGAACTGAAGTTGACTGTGATCAGGAAAGTGTGTGCTGAGATCCTCCAAAGAGCGCTACCACACTTTAGTGGGAGCTGTGGGCAACTGCTGAGTACTGGGCTACTCTCAGCACAGTTGAGGACAGGCTGCGTCACATGGGAGTAGGTGCTCGCTCTTGTGCAAAAAGGATTCAAAAAGCCCTGAGCTACCATTGAGTCTGAACAACTAAAGAGGAGATTGAACTCAGGGCTTTCATCTCCAGGTCAGTGGTGTTGGAACTGGGTATCTACATAAATATTAGAGCTGACGTACCCACATGAGTGCTGCTAAGGCCCTTGGTATGGTGCATCAGATGTGTCCTAGTATCCAGTGCATCAGGCATCACTACGGAGAGTCAGAGAAGTACTGTTTTATGCAAGAACTGGTTTTCGTACCATCAGTTAGATATGCCTTAAGTGTAACTTCCTTTTAAAACTTACCCCAGCCACATAAGGTGTTGGGGACGTGAAAAGTTTAATAGCTTAAAAGAATAAAAAATAATACATATATTTAAAGTAATACTATTATAATTTGCTCTTGGGATAAGCCTTTGTTTGTTAAATATCACTCTAGACTAAAAATTTACAGCTGAATCATAACCCCTCAGAGATGGAATTTCTCTGTGGAAACTTTGAGACAAATTTAATTATATTAGTGACTAATAAGGGATGACCAAAGCAAAAGATCTGGCCTCTATGTAGGCCAATTTTGGAAGGGTTTTTACAGCATTGCATGGGGTTACACGGTATGGAAGCCAGAAGTGATTTTTTCACTCAAAACTTTATAGTCTTCTAATGAAGGATCATTGTGTAATGTGCTGGAAAAGTTCCCTCAATCTTCACAACCAGAGCTTTGGACAAAATAAAATGAGTCCCCGTAGAATCAATCTCAGTTTCATACAAGAACCACCTGAATTTTTTGTGGGGTGCTCTGTCTGGTATAAACTGACAGGATACAGTTGGTTTAGTCTTGTTGAAGACACCCAGCTTTGTACGATTAAAACGGGGTTAAAATATATCGAGTGGGCTTTTACTAAGATGCAGTTCTTTAGCAGGCCTATTTCCAAAGGACATGGTGGACCAGTTTCGGGGAATCCTTGGCTGAAGTTTTGAAATCTTTCCCAAATATGTGCTTTTACTAAGTTTTTTGGTGAACTGTACCAACCAGGTACCAACCCTGTGTGCAGATTGTGTCATACCACTGTATCTATGTTATTATACCATTTTTAAATGTAGATTGACAGTGAAGTAGTGAGTCAGGGGAAGGCTGAATCACTCATACACGGGCAATTCTAGTCCTATACAGTCTCGGGTAAAACTGGTCAGTGTCAGTATGTCATGTAGAAGCTTGAAGTTTTTGTGTCACAAGTGCAGAGCACAAAGGAAGTAATGAAAGGAGAACAAGGATTCTGGGTCAGCAAAGGTGGAACTTTAGGAGACATCTAGTATGAGAGAGACAACTGTTGTCAATATGTGAAGACCAACTAATTAGTAAATACATTACAATAAATGAGTGGAAATGGGATCAGCTAAACTCAGGCAGCTGTAGTAACATACAACATTGCAGAAGCACTTAGGCAACCCTTCCACCAACTGTTAGAAGAGGTTAATTTTGCGTGTATGTGTGACTGTACAATCTTATTTTCTTTTGGGTTCACCAGTCATGATTAGTGTTCTGAATATGCAGTGCATGCCAGGCCATATAGATTGCTTTACAGGAGGTGGTGAAGACAGTGATTTGTCTGATATGAACACTAGGCTGCTCCAGGGTCTTGAGTTTATATGGAATTTTGAAAAGTTTTGCAGTAGGTTTGAATTTGCAACTAAATAACAAGCCAGCTAGCATTTCCTGCAAATGAGAAACCCTGCTTTTAGACCACACTCAACTAGTGAGGCCCTGAATAATTTTTATTAATGACATTACTGTAACTCCATAACAATTAGGATGAATACTTGCTAGTTCGTATCACACACTTGCTCTCCCACCCCTTAGCTTTCAAGCAAACGAAGTCACAAGACTGATATATTGTGAGCCTTTCATTACTGAAGTTGCTCTTATTACCCACAATATCTAAACTTTATTACAGACAATGATGGTTTTCAAGTATCCTTGGGAATTTAGAGAGTTCCACGGTTCAGAAATGCAACAGCCTTGCCAACACTGAATGTCGTAAGTAAATAGGCAGCAGAAGAAATTCTAACTTCCAAACAGTTCAGAAGCCAAGCAAAATATTACGGGCAGAAAAAACCCAGATCCAAACATAATTATATAGCTGGAGTTCAGGTTGTTTGGACTTGGAATGAAACTGTTTGCCCAATCCTATCAGGGGATCTTTACAGTTCCAAACCCACGTATGCCTCCCATTTACTATTTCTATTCTATACCAGGCTGCTATTTTCTGCTCAACTGGTAAGCAAAAGTTACTTTAAAATTTATTTTTTAGTCTGTACTTATCGCCAACTGTCAGACAACAATAACAGTCAAAAGATTCTGCTAGTCCATCTGCCTCTCAGGCAATCCCTCTAGGAGAGGCTTTCTTTATCTTGATGGATATTTCAGTCTGTTTCAGAGACCTACCCAGAAAGAGTGTTTTTCAGTCAGCCATAGGAATAGCAAAGATAGCAATTAAAATGTCCCTTTTTTTCTAGGAAATATTTACACTTCAAACTGTCATGATCAAGGTAGCTCAGCAAGAAAAGTCTAAATATGTATAGAAAAAATGTTACTGATTTTAATTTGAGCACATTCAAAAGGGTGGGGAGGCAAAGAAGCTATAATTTGATGTCAATTATAAAGTTAATCCTCTCATATTGTTGAGATTATATTGAGGCTGAGATTATAACAGTATTTTAGATGGAAAAAGGGGCAATAGGATTCACAGGTTCTTAAAACTATTTTGACTGATTAAAAAATGTTTTTTCTAAAGGGGAATCACTAGTTTTTCTATATCCTGGGTCAGTGATGTCCCTTATCGCAGTATTCCTGCAAATGATACAAAGCTGGCAGCAACCTTTTATTCCTTGAAGGACATATTTTATTTGTATAGAAATAGAAACTGCTATTCCACTCTCTCTTGACCATTTTCTAGGTCCCCAGCAGGTATTATATCTGCACGTCTGTGGTTTAGCTGCAAAGAGTCAAATCCTAGGTGGACAACCAGGTCAAGAAATGTTTTTGGGGGAATTTGCAGAAGAGGAGTAGCCAGTCGGTTGCTAGTGGATTAAGTGCACATTTTAAGCCAATGACAAACATGCTAGCTGGGGAGAACTGGTGTTCGTCAGTGTGGGCACCTATTTTTGGAGAAGGAACGGTTCAGGCAGATGGCAGTATTGTAATCAGGGCTGGCTGCAATTGCTGTGTAGGTCTGCACTGCACTACGCACCGGGCAGTGCTAAAGGGAGAAGGCATTGGAGCTTCCGTCACAACCCAGTTGAACTGATATGTTTTGCTTTCTCATTAGAAATAGCAGTGTATCTCTCCTGCCAAACGGTGATGTGCTAAATAAGAAATTATTAATGCAGTGTAATCCAACAAAATATTACTTGTGTAACCCTTATATTTGATAACAAGTACATGAGGACACATCAGGAGTTACACTGCACTTAAATAAGGGTGGTGACATCTTATATACAATGAAGACAAACAGAATTCATGTGATCCATGAAATGGAGTAGAAACCATTAATATGGCATAATTGTAGATTACAGACACCAATGCCACTCAAAAATAATTTCTCTGACTAAGGTATTACTAGGAGTCAAATGCAGGTAGTGGTATCAAACAAACTAAATGCAAATATTATACATTTATGAAATTTATGTAAAGGCTTTTACCATCTCAGAGAAATAAAAACAATAAATAAACAGCAGTATACATAAATGTTTATAAATTTGATCTTTGTTCTGTATAATTAATGAGCATCAGAGATTTTTCTCTGATAAGAGAAAAAATGATGGTCCTAGCCAAATGCAGAACAGATACAGCTGAAAAAGCAATACCACAACAGTTCTCTTGATTGCAGTTTGCAAGCCTATTTTTCAGTCCTCTCCTATGCCACAAAGGTCTTTTACTCCTGTTCCCTCATGAGTGCTTCTCTGTATGAGAGTTTTTCCTGCTTTGCACACCCAGTCCTTGCTATGAAACCTCCATGAGGTGTGCATACAACCAGCCGTAAGAAAAACTCCCAGACCATGAAGCTTGGCTTTGCTCAGCTTTTACCATTGGGTCAGATCTTCTGTGAAATAGATTCTGATTTTCATGATACTGGATTCCATAAATGCACTGAAGCAGTTCTGTCAATTAGCCCAAGAGGGAGTGGGAAGAGCACCATCGCTTACAACCAGATCTGAAATTAATGGCAGTTACTGGTGCCTTTAAGGAGAGCAATATTACAGGAGGGGCAGAAAGATCTGACTGTTACTAAAGTTGCCTGACACATTCCATGATAAAATCCCAGTTTCAAATGCTAATATGTTCATCAAACTTCAGCTGTTTGGACTGAAGTTTTCCATACTCATTGACTGCCTCAGGCTAAATTCTTTAGGAAAATTTAAACAAAAATCCTTTAGCTAAAGAAATTTTCTTTCAACTGGCTGAACTTGGAGTCTTTCCAACTACTAGAAATAAACCAGCTCCTTCCATTCCTGCAACAAAAGATTCCTGCAGTAATATACTTTTCCTTGGAAATGCTCAACGAGCTCCTTACTTGGTGAAAGTAAACATAACACTGGTGACTCTAATGGGGGGTGGGGTGGATGGGTGATTTTGCATCACTAAGATTTTGACCTACCATGTGGATCCACAGGTTTTTGTAAAAAGTTTAAGACTGGTGCCATCAGTTCTGTGGAACTGGAGGGAATAGAATGCTTGATTATTTTTGTTTTATTTCATTTTCAAAGTGAAGTAATAGGCATTGATCTACAGATATGATTGTATTCTGCCTGGCCACACGGAAAAACTGTTTGATTTCAGTCTGACATGGACTGGTGTATAACTTTGATGTATTTGCTAAAGATATTTCTAAGAGAAATACATATTAGAAAATAGTTAAATTTTTAGTTTTGTATTAATTGATCTCTGCAACCTGATTAGTGAAGATATGAGAGCAGTAAATGTGGCTTTGTTCTATTTTATCTTGCACCTCTAATAAAAATTTAAAAATCTCTCTGACATTACCCTGCTAGAAGAAATGAAAGTGAGAATCTTCCATACTATTAAAATGGGTCTTCTTTCATGTACATCTTCTACAAACATTCACAGCTCCTGTAATGGTGGTACCACTTAACCCTATTTTGAAACCTCATTAACCTCTTTCTTGATGCTTGTGAAATGAGATTTGTTAGATACTCCGCTCTTTAAATATTTCTCTGCTGCTAAGCTAAAAGCAAAACAAACTAAAAGCAGAATAAAGAGACCTGGGAAACATCTCATCAGCGATGTGCTCTTTGTCTTTCAGTAGAGGAAACGTTGAATATAGACCTCCAGATTTGTTGCTAACTTGAGATCCACTAGTACATCCTCTGTAATGATTCTTTGGTTCTTTTGGTTCAGTTAAATGTCATTTCATAGACCTTCTGTTCAAATTTACCATTAAAAGAGAAACACAAAAAGAGGTTATGAGATAGAACAAAGAACCACAATTAAACTCTAATAATCCAATCCACTGATATTAATGGATAATTTTGTTGCATATTGAGTAGGTGGTTGCTCCCTGAAGCGAGCCATCCCCAGTACTTGTTTTATTCCTCAGCCTCCTTGCATTTCTCACTGTATGTTTAGAGTCCTACACCAGACTCCATGCACTTTAGACTTATTTTTTTCCTATAGGTCTCCTATGAAAAGGTGGAATATTAGTCTGGATAAGTGGATTTTTGAAGCTAAATAGAATTCTAGCCTACTATAAAGGAAAGTATTCCCCTTTACAATGTCACCTAAACAACATAAAATATTCTCCAAGATGCATAGCTAGCTGTGGTTTTACCTCATATATTTATTCAGATATTTTGGCTCCATCAGTTTCACAATCAGGAGAAAAGCCCTATTTCTACAGTAAGCTGAACTAAAACTTTAAACTGGACTTTTCTTTTAAATCTCTGTCTTTTTTATTTAAATATTTTAAAACATGAAGCTCTTCAGCGGACTCTGTTTATTTCCATGAACATTTTTCCTGGCTAAGTGATTAGGCAAGTCTCCTGATGTCCTTGTGAGAACAGGATTTTATTAAATGCCTCTGAAGAGAACCGGATGGTAGATGTGCAGCTGCTAGATTTATGGAGCTGCTGGATCAGGAATACTAATTTTTCCTAGTGTAAATATATTTGGGTGATACCCTTCTGAAACATGGCTGAGGTCTGTAGACGGTACCTCCTTCTCTAGTAGAAAAGCTCATGATGAATGTACAGTCAAATACCCTTAATATTTTGCAGATGCTGTGAACACCAATTACAGAACACTGACTGCAGTGAAGGGGTTAATGATTAATTAAGTATGATGATATAAATTAAGTATCAGCAGGGTCTAGGGTAATTGATGTCAGGTGAATGGGAAACTCCCCAGGATAATGTCAGTGCCAGAGGGAGTGGTGATTAGTGGGGATAAATGCTGGTGTGATCTGCATCTGATGAAGGCAGAGTTGAAATGTTTGTGGGACTGGGCCCAGCTGAGAATAATAAAGGCTTTTCTGTTCCCAACTGAGAATAAAGGAGATTTCTGAATCAAAATATGTAAATACAGGTAGAACCCTTTCCATCTTTAAAAAGTGCAATAAGACATATGCTTTTAATACATATCTCTATAAAGCTTTAGAAAGCAATTCCAAAAGTTCATTGTGAACCATGCAATCCCTAATTTTAGGTGGTTTCAAGAAAGGAAGAAAATTGAGGTCTGCTATTTTCTTCTGTTCATTACAAAGAACAATGTGGAACAGCCTTCAAGGTGCAGATGAAGACTTTGCTGTGCTTCCACTTATTTCACTTGCAAGCTAGATTTCAGATATCCTGGTACAATGGTGTAAATCTTCTTGAGGAGGCCAGATGGAAAACACCGGTAAGTGTTGTTTTTATTCAGCTTTAGATAGCTATAGTTATAAGGTTTTATTGTTATGGTATGGGCATGTGTAAAAGGGGCTTCTTTAAAAAACTTTGATTCATTTCCAGAAAGAAAAAGTGTGTTATGTGCATTGTAGAATGCCATACAGAATTTGTAGTACATAATCACTTAATTAAAGATTGTCTCATCATCCATGTACCTTACTGAGATGAATTAAGGTTGTGCAAGAAAGTTCCATTATTCTGTTACCTAACTTAGAAGTGCTTAAAAATGGTCTTTGTTGAGTAACGTGATACATGAATCTACACGGATAATTGTATATCTTGTGCAATTGTTTTACTTTAAAATCTCCTCCCTTCCACGATACCTGCAAGTGCAGTGATAATGGTGCTTATTTTATTACTGTAGGCAAATCCTATGAACTTTTGATATGAATCTGTCCTGTATCAGTTTAATTAACATGCCAGTGTCAGTTTAGTTAACATGCCAAACAAGAAAAACAGAGAAAAACTAAGAGTTCTCTGGGGTATCAAATACAGGTTTTATTTGCAGAAGTCTGACCGTGGTCTGTGGTTAATACAACCTAAACACGGGTCACAATGAAGAAAAGTTGATTTTTTGCTCTGTGTCTTTACAATCATAATTTTAGCATGCCTGTTGAATGGCTGGATGGCTCATTATCTGCACATACTGTATATGTTGGCACTATACTACTACTTCTGCATTATATAGGAAGGTATCTTTAGATCCAAAATGACAGACGTGGTAAAAGAATGGTGAATCTGTTCATGTAGCTACATTAGCAGAGATTGTTCTAGAAGTACAGCCTTACTGCTATGTATGGGAATGGATTCTTGGCAGTTATACTTCTGGATAGTGAGACAGGTGTAAAATGTGCAATTAATGCTTTCTTATGTTTTCACATTATTATTAATATTTTACATGTATTTTTAAGATATAATGGATTTTAATTGACTTCATTTATTTTAAGTTAATGAGGAGATTCATCTATGGTGCAAAATTTACAGTTATACAAATTTTGTGAAAGATCTAGTAATATGGGAAATGTTTGTTTGACTTCCCAACAGATTGCCTACATATCTCTCAAATAAAAAATACAAACTTTGTCTGGTTATGAATTGATTTTTACAAGCTACATACTTTTTAGTTCACAAGGAATGCAATTTGGTCATATATACAGTACTACAAATAGTGTAATTCTGCTTTAATTAGAGGTGTAGGAATTCTGCAGTGATGCCTGAATTTGTCACTGAATTAAGTTTTTTGCCTTACTGTTGAAGTTTTTGAAGAGATTTATGCAACAGAGTAAGTAACAGTCTCCATTCCTTTACAGCAGGGAAACTTGAGGAAGAGACTGCTTAGGGAATCCAATTGTTTGATGTGTTTCATTCAACTGATCTTTCACGGAGGTCAGATGGAACTCCCATTGACCTCCATGGAGCAGCATTTGTGCCAGCACAAAGCAGTTGGTGCATGGGAGAGCTAGAGAACCTGGACGGTAATTTAAAGCCAGGTCTTGTACTTTAAATCCCATATGCTAAACCAAGAAGAAATATTTGTTTTTCTGACTCTCCCTGACTATGAACATATAACTGTTATGAACTCAGCTTTCTGGATTCTGTGACTGCTCTGGGATTGGGGTCACTTGGCTAGCAGTGCAGCGCTCCACAGCTGCACCACAAGTTCACCAGGCAGCCCTCTCCAGTGGTGTTTATTATACTTGTGTTTGCAGCATGTCTTGCTGAGTAATGCACACAGTCTCAGTGTTGATAGATTCTGTGTAGATTACCCCTTTTAGTGAGTTCATTAAAACTGTCATTATCTAATTTTCCCGGAAAAACTTGGTGGGGGGAAATAACTGCTTTTCTAGAACTGGACATCTGATTGTATAGATGCTCCCCTGCTGCTGGCAGTAAATTGCAGGAAATATGGGACAGTCCTTGGAAGAGAACAAGAGGTGACTGAACGTGCAGCCATGCAGCTAAAGCTCTGAGTGGGCATTCCAGCAGTCTGGATAAAAATTATTTATGTTGTGGCTATGTCTAAAATGGCCTGGGCACCTTCCAAATACAAGAGAGAAAACAATCCTTGCACCCAAGAACTGGAATGTAAGGAGATAGATAGACATGTAGTGAAGGCTGTTTGAGGACAGAGCAAAGAAACCAGGTGATAAAGCTGAAGACGGAAATAACTAAAAGTTTCTGAAATTGGTTGATTTGTTTAACATCAGTACTAGCAGCTGTGTTAATACTAGTACTATTACCGATACTCCAATTGTGTCTTTTTTTACAAGTATCTTCATTGTTTACCTTGTCTGGAAACCCTGGCTCCACTGCTAAGATCCCTTATGCTCTCCCTTTCACCAGGTAAATAAACTTTTCAGTCAAAAGACACAAAGTTGTATGTCCCTGAGCTGTAAATAGATGACGGTCTGTAGTTTTGGAGGCTTGAGTAACTTAGAGCTGCACAGAATTTACCAGTGAATAAATCTTGTGGAGCAGAAGTGTACCCCATGATCCCAATCCTGGTGATGGTAGATGGTCTTCAAAATATGAAGGTAAACTGACAATGTCGTCACAGCATGATGTAAGAAGTTTGAAATTCTGTTTGTTTTGCCTGGTGCCCTGGGGAAATAATACAGCATTCCAGAGTTCAGCAGAGTCAAAATATAAGAATTAAAATACGATTTGTGATAGGGGAGTAGAGAAACAAATGCATCATGTAGTGAATTGGAATGCCTGGTGAGCTATACGCCAGCTGGTCTGTAAGAAATGTCACTGATGCGATTTCTAATCCCTTAGAAAAGAGCCACAAAGATGGTTTTGGTCAGGGCTGGACTGTCTGGATTTAATTCTTGGTTTTCTAATTCTGGACAACACTGTAAAGGTACTTGAAAAACAATCAGGGAATGTTTTGTACAGACATACATATGTGACTTTACTATATAACCAAATGTTTCCAGATAAGATCCACTGCTGGAGCCACCAAGGAAGGCAGTTCAGTAACACAGGCCTGAGCCTGTAGCCTTTTGCCCTGCAGGGATGCTCATGGTCACTGTGTGTGCTGAGTGAAGAGTCATCATGGGGAAAAGGCGGTCAACATGCAGAGTGGGGAGCTACTTCTGAAGGCAAAGGACTGGTCTGGATTTAGGTGTCTCACCTGCAGCCTGGTAAGGTCTTTCTTGTTCCAGTGTCTTGGCTTCCAGTGCTTCCCTAAGGATCACTGACCTATTTTTATATAAGTGGTGGTATAGCCAAACCTATTCGTCAAAGCACGGCCCTAAGGACCTTTTCAGACATTTCCTTAGGTGCCGAAAGAGCTTCAGACAGTTTAGGAGCTCTGACCATTAGTGAAGAGCTGCTTACAGGTTTTGAGGGCCACAAGTTTGGCTCTAATCTCCTAGATCCTGCCAATCTCAGCCTTTTATTTTTATGGCTCTGGACCTCAGTCTGGAGTATGGCTACAGAATAACTGTGTTGGAATCACTTCTGCATCAGCTTGCTTGCATATCTCTTTATGGTTTACTGAGGAAGAGTGACCAAAATTCCTGATGGAAACAAAACTGCTCATGGGTAGAAGAAAGCAGAGACCCGTAAATTAAACGGGGCCGGAAGGCAGAAGCTGGACAAAAAGACAGTTTAGAGGAGATGGAAGGAGCTTCTGATGTTGGAAAGAAGGAGCTGTATTTGGGAAGAAAGCTGAACGTTGTACTTTGGGGTTTGTATGTGTCTGTATACACAGCTTTCATGGGAAGGGCAGAGAAGGCTGAATGATAAGACTGGAGTCTACGTATTTGGGGTGTCAGATTTATTTTCTAAGCCCTTTTTGAGATAGAGATAACATCCAGACAGCTGCTGCTGGAGTTAATTTGCATGGCACAGAATAAGATTTAGGCAAAAGGATGAGAAAATAAAATAGGAAAACAAAATGGTATGGCTTCATAGAGGAGAATATGTGCTGTGGTTCATTTGTTGGCTTTGTCCCTGTAATGCCCATCTTTGCTCATCATGGGACATGTTTCTCAGTTCATGTAGCTCCTGCCTAAATAAGAGAAGCCTAAATCAATCAGAGAAAGCTTAGCAAAGCAACATTAAGCAACAACAATTTGATTTAAATCTGTTTCCAGGGTAAAAATCAGTTTTAAAGGGTATCAATCCCCGAAGTCGGCTAAAGAAAAAAGTTCTTCAGTGCTGTTCTTGCTCTAAAGTGAAGTGTTCACCTGGTATAAGTGACAGAGGTGTGAGTCTCAATGCTTTATCCTTGCTTCAAGCAAACAGGATACTGTCCCAGGACTCTGCAACCCAGGTTGGGTAGTGTGATGAAAAAATGAACATGTTCTGAACTCTTCATTCATCATTCTGAATGTGTTGGCTGCATCTAAGTGCTGACATGTTTTATTGCAAACTTTCTGGGTGAAGCATTGAAATGTATTTGCAAGCAAACTCCTGCTGGCATTTTTCAGGTAGAGGTCTTCTCAGAGCTCTCTGCAAATATTTCTCCAGGTGTAAAACTCTATAAACAGAGCAGGACATCTGCCCACGTGAGATTTCAGTGTTGTGTGCTAATGTGGCTGTCTGAGGTGTCGAGGAGATGTGGAAGGACTTCATAGCTGTGATGGTGCAAGAATGAGAAATTAGTTTCTTCTGACATTTGATGAAGGTTTCAAATGAGCCTGTAAATCTCACCTGGAAATCCCTTATATCCTGAAATGTGGCTAATATTCAAAGACTGAGGACTGGCCACAGTAAGACCAGAAAGAAATTACTGGCCCTCAAGGATCATTTCTAAATGAACAAAGAGCTTACGTTTCTTTGTGAAGTCAGAAGAAAAATCAGCCACTACTGAAATGCCAAAGAATTACAGTTATTATTACAGGACCAAAACTTCATGCATTTACAAAAACATATCAGCACACTTTCTATTTGGGAAAATTGACAGTGAAGGAAGTATGCTTTTGTGACTGCCCATAACTCAAGTAATGGGAAGATTTGTGTTTCTTATTACACAACCTGAAAGGACTGAGCTATTATGTACTGAACTTTCAAGACGTCAAGATAATTGTGGAAAAGAATTTGTAAATGTATTTAACTTTTACATTACTTGATACAACCTAAATTACTGCTTCTGTGTAAATGATAATTTCAAGAAAAGCACCTTTGTTTCTGCAGGTGAAAATAAAATGAAAATGAGAATTTGTCACGTGCTAAGTACATAGTATATGAGGAAACTGTGATATAGGTAATTCACTATCTGATCACTAATAGATTGTATTACATAAGTTTTCATTACTTTTTCTGGGTCTAGTTAAATAGCATCAGAATTTCGGAAGAGATTCTTTTTTTCAGCCTGGTGCATTTAGTAATTCTGAGAAATAACTATACTCACAAGTTATATCATCTGAAGTTAGAAGTGTCTTAAAATATTTTTCAGCTATTGCAAGTGTGTTTTTAGGCGAATACTAATCAGTTAAAACTCTTTAAGATCTTCAATAACAAAAATATTAAGGATGATTTAATAACTGCTTAGCACTTAGATTTCTGTGACAGTTCTCTCAGAAAGTTGCTATTGTACAGTTATAACAATATGATCTTATTTCTAATGTTTTATGCCATAATGTGTTCAATGAGAAAAGCTTTCAACAAAAAATTGATAGTTTTTTTTTTTTTCACATAAATGTGACTGAAGTCAAACCATGTTATAGTGAAGCAGGAAAAATAAAAAAGGATGTTGTTCAGTTTCTTAGTTCTTAATCTGAAACCTGCTTTTTCACTCTGATTTCAGCACACAAAAATACCTTAATATCTTCTAGTTAACTTCCTCTGAAAAACTCCCATGACTTTGTAGAAAATCTTAAGTATTGCTGAAAGCTGAGGGTTGTTTTGTGAGGAATACTGTATATTTAAGCTTTCATTCTATTAGCTGTGTGTGTTCAAGATCCTGAATTAGAAAATGGTGTAATATTCTAGCATTGATCTTGGTTCTCTCAGTCTCCTGATGTGTAGGAGGTATTATATCCATTCTTACCTCAAATGAATAGTGAAAATAATTTCTTCCACAATTTAGACAGATTGCAATAATATCCTAAATATTATTCTGATATGGCTGATGTTCAAATTAAAATTACTCTGTTTTACTTGTTAAAGGCTTTATAAATTGCTTAGAAAAAATGTAGAAGGCACTTGAGTGCATTATACTTGTACTAAGTACCAGTTAAAATAATAAAAAACTTATACCGGTTGAAATACTGGTTTGGGATTTTTTTCCTTACCTGGCTTCACGGGCTGATATAGCTGTCAGAGCTGCAGAAAGCAATCTGGAGAAGCACTCGCTATTGTCATATTTTCTCGGCAATTTATCTGTCCATTCATTAACATGAATGTTATTTAAACCATGAACATTATTTAAACACAAGAGCAAATTCAAAGCTATCCCTGATTCCACTGACATGAAACTACTTTGGAATTAAAACAATATGAGTCAGTTCTGGCAACCTTAATTGAAAAGAAAATATTTTATATGTTGAAAAAGATGTTTGTCTTAAAAATAGTAGGGTTCCATGATCATATTAAGAAATTAAGAAGCTTTCGTTATGTTTCTTTGGATGTGTTAGTGCATGGAAATTGCTACAAGAAAAGAGTGATGGAGCAGTGCTACAAGAAGAGGAGGGGTTGATGGACCAAACATTAACAAGACAGAAAAAGATAAACTCTGTATAAACCTGGTCGTTATCTAGAACATTTAAAAGAGGGGTCATTGGCTGTAATGAAATAATGGGTTTGTTGAAAAAAAAAGATTAGTTTTATCATAATATTTACCAAATCAAGATATGAGCTTTATCCCACTTACCTGAATAAGTCTTTCAGAGATTTTATAGCTAAAACAATTTCCAAGTGGATTGTTTTGGATTTAAACCAATCTTCCTGATTTTGGAGATGGTTCCATTATTTCCCTTAGTTTCAGACCTCACATGGAGTGATTATACAAGCTGTCTATGGGGAAAGTTGTATTTGCCAAGGCTGTCTAGGTAGAGTGACTGAATGTTGCTGGTTTGTGAGTACTGATTTCACAGCTAAGAGAAGGAAAAGACAAAGGAAAGGAAAGCTTTCTGTTACCCAGAGTGGCTGCGTGAATTGCAGAGCTGTAGCTGTGAAGCTGAAGGCTTTGTGTTTACTTCTGAGATGGATATTAGAGGGGTTTTGTTTAATTTCCTATATATAGATGCCAGATATTACCATCAGATGGCTTTATAAAAAAATAGAATGTCATAAATCTAAAGGACAGGTTTATAAAGACTCTTTAGCATAACTGAACACTGATGAACAAATACCATTGAAAATGTACATTTTGGTCTAAGAGAGGGGAGTGTGTGTTTGCAGAATTATCCACATATCGCTTCTAAGGACTTGTCTGATCCTCACTCGGCAGCACAGAGCACACAGTTTTCATCTGTTGTAGGGTGAACTGCTGCAGAAACTGGGAGCAGTGGAGCATCACCAGCATGGCACTACACTAGACGTGTGCCTGCTGGCAGGCAGCCTGACTGCAGCGCGGTTCTAGCACAGCCACGCAGTGATGGGGTCCCAGGTTAGTGCGCACATGCCATGGGGGTGCACCAGCTCCTTTCTCTCTTTGCTGTGATTTCAGGCGGTGTTCAGACATGCCCTTCCTGTGGCTGATGAATCTGTATCACAGCGGGATTGCTGGCTCTGTCCCCCACCATTTAAGTGCTGGCCCTCTCCCAACCCTCCTAGAGATGCTGGGAGCCCCAGGGAAGCGGTGGTACGCAACCATGACACCATAGAGCTGTCCGAAAGCAGGGGACACAATGCATTTCTTGTAACACCTTGAGTACACTGAGAACTATACCTGTACTGAAACCATTTTGTTGGGAAATCAGCATGTGATTGCAGGAAGTCCAGAAATAGGCAGATTGTTACTCCAGCCGGTAGAATGGCAGATTCCTGCCAAATGGGCTGTGGTTTCCTGCACGGACTTGGAACATGCCAGTGACACAAGTGTGGAGGTTTTGTGTCCTTTTTGCAGAAATGTTGCTTTCTCTCCCCGCCTCAAGGGAAGCAAGCAGGAGTGTCGAGTGGGAAATGCTCTTTATATTTGAACAGCCTGCATTGAACTAAAATGAGTTTTTAAAAATTTTGCTAGTTTCGCTGCTGTCTGTCCACAAAAATAGTCATAAAACCTGTGTATTATTAAAGGATAAAGTTCTTACCTCTGTAGTAAGAGTACCACTAGTAAGCACTCTAACACATATATCTCTATTGAAGATTAATTATGTTGTTAAATTTTCCACCTGCATTAAAACCAAAAGAACTCTAAATAGCAGAATACTAAAGAGTATGTATGCTTTTGGTTATGAAAGCCTCCACCAGTAGGATATCTGTCTAGCTATCTCACAGTGGCTAGACTATGGTACTTATGGCTATTAAAAGCTCTGTTTAGGATAATATTTTTCATTGTTGGTTTTGGTGTTTAAATATTTAGGTGGTCTAAAACGATGTTTGGAAAGTGCTCAGGCAAAATGGATGCTTAATTTTACTTGGTTCCTCAAATTCATGTTATGTATTTTAAATATTGTTAAATATTTATATTAATATGAAAAGATGAAAAACATAAATCTAAATATTCAGTTCACTAACGTTTTGAAACCTAGGGATATTATTTTCTGGAATGTTTTCCAGCCTTTGGCAGAGAGTAACACATCTGAGAGCAAAGCTGCCCACATGTTACATGCTGGCTTCTATTCTGATGTGTTCTTCAGTACCGATACAATGTAGTGAATTCTATAATAATTTACTTTTTTTTTTTTTTTTTTTTTTTTTTTACATTGAATGGAATTACCACGGCACGTTATTATGGCTTTCACTTTGCTCATTGTTCCAAACTTCATCCTGTAAGTTATTTATAGAAGGTCTTTTCTGCGAGTTTTTATAAAACAAACCCAATGAAAAGAATTAAGTTCTAGAAGGGAAGTGATCTAAGGAGATGGATGTTAAATCCAATTCACTTTAAAGCTTTAAATTTAGATTGCGGTGGTACTTGGAGTACTTTGGAGAATCATAAGGGTCTCTGGTGTAACACAAATCCCAGTGGGTAAAACCACCACCCAGAATACCTGCTGCAGTGTTGCCCTTGATACTGAAGCAGCATGATGAGTGAATGAGTAACTGGGACAGTGGTTTTTGGGATTTGCCAATTTAAAGAGGTAGCTAGGTGTAAATAAATAACTTAAGAAAGAGGTTCTACCCTGGAGGTAGGCAGGTGTTTAAAGGTGTTTCACAGATATGCCAGGTCAAAGGATTTTCAAAAGTAAACCTTCACCTCTGATTAATACAGGATATCCTCAGGTACAGATGATATAATTTTCAAATGTTTTCCTGTGCCATTCTTATTGATGACATCATCAGAAACTTTGTTAACTTATCAAAAGATTTTGTCCCAGGACTCTGGTAGGATCTGTGGCAAGTTTTCTGTTCTGCAGCAGTATCTCTTTCTATATTGTACAGGTAATGTATGACACAAACAATGAAGCGTGAGAATTTAAAGCTTGCTCTGCTTGTTGCTTGAGTTTGTACACAGAGCAAGTATATAGCTGGCAGGATTAAATTTGCGTTAGACATAACTGAAATATTTTTTCCCTTAGAAAACCCTTCATATGTATATGTGTTGGGGTTTTTTTACAGATTTCTGTTGACAGCCTGTTGCTAAGGGTGGAAGTAAGTACTGGAAGTAAGTACCCTCATATACATAATATGCAATTTTGTAGGGTTTTTTTTGTTTGTTTGTTTTGTATTGAATAGAAGATTTTAGACAGAAAATCTCTGTGCAGCATTGCTCCTCATAATTTAATTTTTCTATTGGTATATTTTTACATTAAAATGGTTCAATGGGGTTATCGGGCTACCAGAATGCTACCGTTGAAGCCAAAAAATGGCTTGTAAAGCTCACCTTATGCTTTCAGCTTGTCAATTACATAGTTAACCATTTACGCAAGAGCCTATAGAAAGACATTTCAGACATTTGAAAAAAGTATTTTCATATAGACATATAAGCTATTGATTAATAAAGAAATTATGGAAAAAAATCCTGAGTCAATTTTATGAGGTTTTAAGGCTGCTGAACTTAGAGAAGGCTGAAGGAACAGACTAGTTAGCTGACTGAGGTCAGAACTGAAAACAAAGCATTCAACCACCTGGATATGCATTTTGCTGGAAAGAAATTGTCCTCTGAATAGCTATTGATATTTTGGTTGGCTGGGATATAGTTTTTCAAATGTATAATGCCACAGTAAACAACGTTTTTTTGAAAATATTTAGGGCCTATTTTTGCTTAAGGCCATACACTGCTTAGCCTTGCACAGACTGCTGTTTTCATAGTCTTCTGTGTTTTGTCTATTTACATGATGGAGTGATCTAGAATAGCATTTTTTTAAAGTTTCTGACAAACCGTTTAATAGAATGGACTTAGAAATGAAAAAGGTAATTTCAAAAAAGAAATAACATACAACATGCAATTAGCTTCCAAAATGCATTGGTTTCTTTTGAAAGCAGCGTAGCAAACCATTCTGAGGAACAAATGGAATTTTGTAGTTTTGAAGCTGACACCTGTCTGTCTTGTCTTTGACTTTGAATGCAAGGAAGGGAATATGGAGAAAAGACATCTCTCTTCCCAAATAATAGTCATTCCTTCTCTGTTCTGTCCTTCCCCTGTCCACCTCTTCCTTTTAGATTTTTTTTATTATTCTTTAGATTTCAGAAGAAAGTGAAGACAGAATTTAATAAAGAAAAAGGGAGAAGGCAGAAGAAAAACATCACAATATCAGACATTTCAAGTAAGACTGAAACAGATTTTGAAAATTAAGTTTCTTTGATTTCATGATTTTCTTCCTTCAGAAAATTTGAGAGAACATTCTGAAAAAGAAAACTTTTCAGGAAAATGTTGTCCAGTTTTAGATCAATTCTAGTGTTTAGTTACATTTGTTATTCCTGTGAAGTGTGGATCCTGAGCAAAGTTACACAATAAATCTAGGAATTCTTATCAGAAGACAGCAAGTGAAGCCTTGGTCCAGCTGAAGCCAATGCCAAAACTCCTGTTCACTTCAGCAAGGCCAGGATTTCTCCCCTTACTGACACATTTTAAAAAGTGATCAAACTTTCAGCAATGCTTATTCTCTGACTCTGTATATGCACTAGTTGCTCGCTCTCTAGGTGGAAGGTCATATTTAGCACTTTTTGTACTCTGTAATGTGAACATAATAGGGGAATGCCAATAAAACTACAGGATTTTGCAAGTCATCCTGTAGAAGTTTTCATCTTGGCCAAAAAGTTTTACTTCAGCTCTAATAAAAACAGATATACAGGGTTTTTTTTTTTTGTTTAACAACAACAACAGAAAAGCACTCACTCAGGAAGCCTACTCACATCTTTCTTTCAAAGTTTTCCCTGAAAACCAAGGAATAATTGTAAGTGCAATTCATAAGCAAGAAAATATCAGTTGTTACACTGGTGAGAACCAGCATGTAGCCAGGTTAGAGCCGAGTCCTTTTTGCCTATTGAAGAAGTGATCACAAAACTAACAGCTGGAGTTTACTTGACTGTACAATAAAGCAGCCCTATAGGTACCTTTTGTTGTATTCAAAATGCCAAATGTAATCTTAATGCACTCTTTTCACACACACACACATACACACACACACACCCCGCCTTGAGTATTGTATCTTTAACCAAGGAAATGAAAAGAAGATAGATAGGAGAAGAGATCAACATGCACATCAAATTATTTAAGACACTCTCTAGGGAATCGATCCATATTTTATTCTTGTGTTGTTAGTTAGCCAGCAAAGAGAATGTCCAGTGCTTACATGAAGCTGTGTGCAAAGATGATAGTTTAAGTGTACAGAAAAATATGACGACCACATGTCTTGATGATACTTCATGTTATCTATCAAATTCTGTGCATTAGTACTGTCTGAATACAGGTAGCATCTACTTAATAACTGAAAAATAGATCTTAAAATATTGAAACTCAGAACAACAGAAGAAACCCAAATCCCAAACCCTCTGAACTGACTAATTAAATTGAGGTATTTTGTACAGTTTTGGAAAATGTAGTACATTTTAATGCACTTTGCAAACACTTTTAATTATAATTCTAGATGGCAAGCGTGTTTGCCAGTATATATTCCCTATACAGTTTCTAGCCATAGGACTTGCCATAATGATCATTTGCTGATCACATTTTGTTAGCAATCTTCGTCCAAAATGAAAATGTCTTGAGGAATCTATCTTGCTGATGAAATGAAACAACCTTTAGACAATCACAAAGTGGTGTGATGCCCTTATTGTATGACAAGAAAAGACTTACGGATGCAAACAGACCTCCACTGTCTAGAGAATAATTGCTAAGTCAGCTCCCTAGTCTTTTCAAGTGTATGCTGTGTCATGCAAGACTATTCTGGATCACAGATATTTTACCATCATTTTTCTGAGAATGTCATAATTTATTTTTAGATGTGTGTTGAGACTTTGTAGGTATTAGGTAAAAGAACTTTTGATGTACTTTGTGCTGACTTAAGATGTTCATCTCTATTTTGCAGGGAGGTCACGTAGGACATAAATAAAATTCACAGATAAGATTGTTTGTGTTACTAAATGTAGTAGGTACTCATTTATACTTTTAGACATCAGGAAGCCAAGACTGTGCCTTGATAGACTTGGACCACAGAGAACATATAGAATAAAATGATACATTTTGTTGAAATACAGAATTGCATCTTGTGTCAGCTCTTTTCCATTAGCATCAGCTGACAGGGTGCCCTCTTGCAAGACTTTAGTCATGCAAACACAGAACATCTCTATTTCTACCACAGCTGTTTCATAGGTGTGAGCAGATGCTTGTGGATGTACAAGTGTGAACTACATCCTACTTTGTTACTCTTTTTTAAGAGGTAAAGCAAAGTGTGAGTTTGTGAGCTCCAGGCAGGCAAGGATCCTGCAGAACTAACTCTGCTAGTGACACAGGTGCTGGCAGGAACAGCCTTCCACAAGGTCCCTAAAAGCAAGTATGTGGCTACTAAGGAAAAATATGCTCTAAAGCCTTTCAAAAAGGGTCATGTGTTTTATTGCCCAGATCCCCAATGAGGACCTCAGGTAAGTAGGCGTTACCAACACTTGGGACAAGCATGCCTTATGTTACGCTTCTCCAGAACAAAAGGTTGAAATTCAAGCTGTTTACTTTTAATAGAAGTGAAATAAAACAAGGTTGGGGTTTTTGTTTGATTCAAAAGCAGACCTGAAAAATAACTCTCACTTTTATACCCACCATTGATAGTTCAGTTTTTGAAATTTAGCCAGGAAAGATGCTGTGTAAGAAGCGGACCTGCATGGTCACGTAAATCTTTGTTGTTTGTAAGAGCTTTGTTTGGTGCATGTCACAGAAATCTTACAAGGGTTTTGAATGAGCCTAACATGCAATCTTTTCATGAGCTGTGGATCATAAATATTTCACATTTCTTGACAGCTCACAGGCTCATCTTTGTATCTGAAATAGGTACATTTTAACTCACCTGCCAATCCCCCTTGTGCCCTTGCAAATATGGATATAAACAGGATGTGAAAGGCTACCTTGAAAATTATTGTGTCATTTGGAGTACCCTGGAGTTTCTGGCCTTGCACATGGGCCAGACAGGCTGTGTCATCTAAGGAAGAGCCCTGTGAAGGAGTGGTGACTCAGAGCTGGTTTACATCTTCACAGCACTGCATCCACTGAAGCTGCCTTTTAGAGCAGAAGTGAACAGGTCATAGAAGATTCTGGGTTTATCTGGTATGCAGCGGTCAATCAGGCTGGCAGAAAGTGCCAGTCTGGCATAACCTCTTTTACCATCTTGATCAGTCTTTGGTTTAAGGCACAATCTATTTTAAAAACATAGTATTCCTGTAACTTTCCTCACCAGCTCCCATTTCTATTCAGTCCACTTACAGGGTTCAGAAAAAAGCCCAGAAATTGGCATTGCGGCCAAAGTTTGTCTGTTATAGCCAGAGAGGAATGTCTTGAACTTAATATGTTTCGTTTGGGAGATCTGTTTTTGTCCGCTATAACCAATTGTCCATTATAACCATGTCCATCATAAGTTTAGTGTGCACTATGTAATTTAACAGCAGTGGTTAGTACAGCAAAAGCCAACTGTTGAGGCTGGGTGGGAAACCTGAGATATTTTGTTAACCGAATATGTCCTAAAATAATCTTAATTTTTTGCGAAACTATCAATCTCTGCATTCTTGGCTAAGTGCTGTTGTTGAAATTTTAAAATGGCCTATTCATCCTTAAATATATGCTTCACCAAGAAAAGAAAAGGATTTTTTTGTTCTTTCAAAATATCAGATGCTTTATGTTCTGAGTAGAACCTTGGTATCCTTGCACTTGAGGAAAAAAGGTTGAAATAGGAGGGGAACAGACCCAATCAGTGCCTGTGGAGAAAAGTGTAACTCTTAAAAATTGGAAATATAAGAATAAATTGTAACTTAGGTATAGAGAACAAATATATAAGACTAAGCTTTCTCATCACAGTTAAAATAAATTTTCTGAAAATTTAAGGACCCCAGTAAAAATTCCCAGTTGTTAATTTATTAAGCCATGTAGCATAAAGAGCAAGCAATGGAATAGGAATTGATTCACAATATGTTATATTTTACCCTTTTAAATGCCAGTGATATTTAAAAAATGGAAATTAACTTGGCTTGAGCTAAATTGAAATGAACATGTCCCAGTTTTTGCTTCTTGAAAAAAGAAATGTAATTGGTTAGAAGTACTTTTTATGGAGGCAAAATGAGATTTATTTTTTTTTCTTCTATGAAACAAAACATTTTAATTTTACATATCAACATTTCCATTAAAAACCAAGCCAGGGAAGTGGTGTGTCAGATTTGCACACCATTCATAAAACCAGCGGGTGATGCAGTCCATCTTGCAGCCAATAATCCAGTGGCTAGGGAACTCGCCCAAGGGGTAAGGGAACAGCTCTGTGCTCTGCCAGTGGAGAACCCCTGTCTCTACCTTCCAAGAAATATCCTGGGGAAGAATTATTTTTTTAAAACTTTTTTTTTTTTTTTAATTCCCTGTGAAAGCAGTCCCAATCTGCACATAACACCACCATTGTTTTACTAAGGATTCTCCCACCTTGTACATAAGAGCTTAAGTCATTGGCTCCCTCTTGACTCTTGCCTGGCATCCTGAGAAACTTGGTCCCCTGCAGTCCACCGGTGGTCCTTGTTGGACTTCATGGGCTATGCATTGCCTGGTGATTGTCATGGATGTGTCCCCATCTGAGGGAGCAGGACTTACATGGGGTAGAGGGAAGTTTGCATCTTGCACAAACTTAACAGCTTTTGTAACATATGCAGGCATCTACATGTACCAAGCAATTGTGGAACAGAAAAGCGAGCCTCAGGCACAGTCCCTCCTTGGGTGGTAGCCTGCGAATTTGGCAGTGAAGAACTGTGAGATAGCTTGCAAGAGCTCTGCTGTTCCAGGGCCATTAACTAATCCTTATGTAAACTCTTCCTGAAAACTCACTTCTACCATACTGAGACAAAATGAATAGTGTCTTTTCTGATCCTTCAGTAAATTGCACATAGACAGTCTTGGTTTGGTTTTTTTTCCTGTTTTGCTGCCCTTACTTGTTGCTGGTGAGGTAAATGGGTTACAGACTGTTTAGTACTGGAGACTGACATTTTTCTTTTTTTAAAAATCTCTATTGTGAATGGAATAAGACTCCTCTTCTTGCTGCAAAATGCAGTTTCTTGATGAGAGGTGTTATGCAAATTACTGTAATTACTTGGCCTGAGCACCCCAGGGAGCTCTTCTGAACCACAGTACTGGTTCTTGCAGGCAGGATAAAGTCAGACTTGCTCAGCAGTGAAAGTGAAACTTCAGAACTGTGAATTCTGCCCCCATCCTGACTACAATCTAAAAACCCCCACTGCTGTAAGCTCCAGCCTGTCGCCATCCACCCAGATATAAACTAACTCATCTACTAAACGTTTATGACAAATGAGATACAGACAGTTCCACCTTGGCCTTTAGAGTCGAGGAGAAGTAAAAGCCTGTCTTTGTCCGGTGATAAGTGTGATGCTTATTCCAAGATGTTGCTCTGCCAGTGAATTATAGCTGGAACTGCTGGGAAAGGAAAAATTGTGGTTGGAAAAAGGAGTGTATTATGTGTGAGTGACACAATGTTTGTGCATGTATGTGGGTGTTCTGAGCAGATCCTTATGATGCATAAAAGCATAAGGATGAAGAATGCTTAAGTGTTGCCAAGTTGTCAAGTGTTTATCTTTTCAGATATATAGTAGTATCGACAGTCCTTCTTACTGGATGGCTCCTACAGTAAGCAGAGAAAAGGAAAAAGTTGATATAATCCTAACTGAATAATCTGAATTTTCTTAGAATTAGAAAATAGTATAAATAAATGAATTGTTTACATGTGTACATAATTCCTTACTCTGAGAAAGGAGAAGTTGTTCTAGTTCATGACATCATAGAGAATCTTGAGATGGCAAGTTTTGTATTACATCCCTAGCTGGCTTTAACCTGTTCAGGCAGGTCAACTCCTTTTCTAAAGCCATCAGCAGGTTTTTAAGTTGTGGTGCTTCTTTGTCAGAGTTTCAGTGTTTCAGCAGCTCTGAGGCTTGCCTTGCCATCTATCGTTCGGTCTTGCCAGGTACGCTCACTTACAAAGTGCCTGTCTCTGGCAGGAGCAATCAGCCTACTTCATGGGTTTACCTTCCCGATTCACAAATTCCAGGTGATCTCTTCTCTCTCCCTGTTGAGAGATGTGACTTTGCACCTCCCAAGATCTGTGCAGCCTTATCTCTGTCCTCAAACTCTGAGATGAATTTCCCACCCTAGAGTCTAAACCGCCTAAGCCCACTTGGTCTTTATGGCTAATTCTCTGGGCTCTGCAGAGAGATCCAGACAGTGGACATCTCCCTCATTAAGCAAAACACCTGCAACCCCAATAATTTTATTAAAACTGGAATGCCTTGATATGGTCTACTGGACAGGGAGCAGACTCCTAGTTCAATGCTCCCTGTCACTTTGCACATATCCTTACGAGACGTACCTTGCACCCTCCTAAACAGCCCTCAATTTGTCAAGCAATCACTGTCTTCCGTACCTGAACTTGGAAACTTTGGTGTGGCTAGTCTGTACATCCATACCAACAGACTTCGGAGCATTCAAGGGTGTGACTGGGACACATTTTAGACTTTGTATAACTAATGTCTAGTGTATCATTTATAAAGTGAGCACCAGTGATGCCTTTTCCCCTCATTATGCTGGGCAGAAGTGATCTCAGCGTTTGCAGGAGGTGTGTATATGCACATAGGGACAGATACCAGTATGAAATCTGCTTCTTCTTGTATTATTTCATGACATTGTACAGATGGTCTTCTAGATTACAAAGGAAATGCCTCTGGCAAGCTGTGCTCTTCCCTGTGATCGATGCTGTGAGGTATAAGCTTAAAGTTTCTGCAAAATACCTCATTTTCTCATGTCTTTTTTTTTTTTTTTTTTGTCTGTTAATAGAATGGTGTAACATAGGATACTTCTAATCAATTAGGAAATATTTGTAATCTTTTTAAAAAGTCACCTATGATATTTATAATTTGTAAATATTTCTTCAGCTGTGACTTGAAAGGGACATCCTGAGACCATTAAGCTTTCTACATTCAGCAATGACTGGTGGCTATTTTATAGTTAAAAAAAAATAATGGAATTCTCTGCTCCTATCTTTTCCATCTGAGCAACCTGCAATATCTCCTTCCTAACCAGCAAAACATATCTTTACCCAGTCTATTCTATCTTTTTTGTAATAAATTTCAGAGAATAGTGAAGTATCTTCCCTAAGCTGCCTGCTTCATATTTGAGACATGCCTTTATATGTTTCATATATATGTTACTTAAAACTTTAATCAGTTTCCTAAATGTCAAACATATAGTTCTTCATATTTTTCTTCATGAAGATTTTCAGTTTTGAATGACACATTAGTCATCATCCAACTTGAAGCCATATTGATAACTCTCGCTGAAGTAGATATATGTAGGGTCAAAACAATCACATTGTTAGTGTTAAAGTTCAGTTGTTAGTTTGAAGTTTTAGCTAGTAGGAGGAAGAAAAAGCCTGTATTTTTCCTTCTATAAAATTTTAAATAAGCATACTCAAAAAATTATTTTAGGAGTTTTTAGACCTTTGCATGGCAAATCATCTGATTCCTATTTTTCCTTCTATAAAATTTTAAATAAGCATACTCAAAAAATTATTTTAGGAGTTTTTAGACCTTTGCATGGCAAATCATCTGATTCCCTATATGTCTTATTTGCAGTTAATAAATGCCAGTTAAGGGCATGAGCCTGGAATGTGGTAGTTGACAATTAATGCCCATGAGTTTCATTATGAAGATCCTAACACTTCACTAATTAAGCATTCCTATAAAGGAAGGTCCAAGAACTGGAAGTGGAATTTTCAAGTAGGTTCCTCTCTCAGCCTACTTCATCCCTGCTCCTACTGCACTAGGTGGAGATTTTTAAGAAGGGATAAGTATGTGCAAGACAGGTCAGTTTTATAAACCCCTTCTTGTACTTGTTCACAGTTACTTGACCGAGGTTACAGGCACGGCATTATAGAACTTCAGGTCAAATCTAAGACAGAGTAGAGAATATTATTTTTGAAATTACAGAAGGCAAAATTCTTTATCTTCAATTAGCTGAGTAATCCAAATTCCATGATTCTTTCCAGTTGAACTTTTAAGTTGAGCACTTATTTGGGAATAAGAGAGGGCTTTTTTTTTTGTTATTGATCCTTTATTTCAGAAATGGTTAAATGGACTGATTTTTATATCTGATCAAAGGCCTGTTTTTCTCTTCTATTGAAGTTAATGGTATGCCCGTATTGATTTCTTAGAATGCTGGATATTCTTCCAAATTAATTCTGTGCTAAAATGGGGCAATCTGTTTTTATATAAAAAGTGAGATATATGGTCAAGCCTGGCTCAGTATGTGTTGTTGAAGACTATGCAGGACTTCAGCAATCAATGCAAAATAATAAAAAATTAAAAGGGAGAAGCATTCTGTCAATAGCACTCCTGTAACAAAGGGAATGCTTGTTTTGTATTGATTAGCTTCTGTTAAATAATGCATTATGGCTTCACAACCTCTTGCAGGTTGTTTATTGCAAGCAGTAGCAGTACAGAAGTGCTCTTAGTGAGCAAGGAAATCAATACTGTATCTGTAAACACACTTGCAAATGCAGTCCCATGGCTCGCCCTCCAATCTGCAGCTCCCCATTAAACCAGAAGAGTGTGAAATAAGACTGGTTCTTACATTCTGTATCACCTTTATGGACAACAATATGCTTCTGAGGCACTTCAGTTAGACTCCAATCCATCAGTAAATTGGTGTACTTCTACTCACCTATCAAGTACATAAGAAAACAAAACAGCTAAGCCATTTCCAACATGCTAGGTTTGCATGAGGACAGAGTTTTAGCAGCTTCCGTATGTTCAGACACCAAAAGGTTCTGAGAACAACTTATTTGCAAAGCTACCAAATAAACCTGATTAAAATTAGGGCATTCTCAATTTAGTTTATCAATCTTCTCCAAGGAGTTAGCTATTCAACTCCCATTGAATTAGGGTCCTGAAACAGTGACAACGCTCTGGAAATCTTTGAAGGAGACTTCTAAGCATGGCTAAGGAAAATGCTTTCATTCTTTGAAAGCATGGTGTGGGTGCCAGCTGAAGAGCCAGATGAGTGAAGCTAAAGGGAGAGCAGGGACCACTGAAACAAGGATACTTCTGAGGCGCCTGATGCGATGTTGTGTATTAGTGCCATTTGGTGTAACACAGCCTTGGTCACACACTAAGGCAGTGGTCCACTGTGGCCAGGTCTGGCCCTGTCCTCTGCCGATTATGCTAAGGGCAATACTCCGAAAGGATTAAGCAAATCTGAGCTTTCTGTTTAGGGGTGGTTGTTCATTTGTTTACCATTCATCACAATCTGAGGTCCTCTCAGGTATTGCAGTCCAACCCCGCTGAGTCAAACTCCCTGAATTTAGGAGAAGCGCTGTGATGCTTTTTCCATCATGACTTTGATTACCTTTAATAAGGTATGACTGGCCCAGTGAATGATACAAAAGCACCCTGGTGTAGCTTTGTGCATGTTAAATTAAAGGCAAAACAAGCATTGTTTCAGATGATGAGCACTCACAGTTCCCCCTAATACTACCAGAAATAGATTATCATTTGTAGCACTGGACACCTGTAAGTAATGATAAATAATAAATAACGTTAAACATATCTGATCATTTCAGACAAGCTGCATTAGAGTGAAGTTTGGTTTATTTTCGTAGACTGATTCTGTGAAAATGTGTCGGCACAGTTGCAGGTTATGGTCATTATTGTACAATGTCTTCTATGGACAAAAGAGTGGGATTTATCTGAAGGGATTGTAGCCACCTAAAATTCAGGTGTCTAGCCTAGGCTGATAATCTAAATTTCCCTTATAGTTGATAAAGGTATATAGTCTTCTCCAGGAGACAAAGATAGCTATATAATGTAGGTGGAAGGTATACATTTATACATTTGTTTGTACCTGATTTTCTTCATTGGCTGTATAGGGAGCCTTGGCACCTACCCAATATCAGATAACACATTTTACAATGTTAGGCTGATAGAGTCTTATCATGTGGAAAATAATGACCAGCAAAGGTGCGAGGAGAGCTGGAGACAAGGGATTTCAAGTTAGAAATAGATGCCATGCAATAATTAGTAGCAGTTGGAGACACAAACTAGCACTGAACAGTGTTGGTTGGTCTCATTTTTAACTCTTCCAAAAGAAAAAGTTTATTTTTGAGGTTAGCTACTAGTTCAGAGCCAATTTTCAGCTAAAAAGAGCTCCAAGTCATTTCGAAATTATTCTAATATTGCTTCAGAGGAAACTGCCTGGCTATTTAATAGACAATGCTTCATGGAAAACTGTGGTGACTGGGAACTAGACTCCAGAATACTGTACTGAGGGCTGTTATTCTTCAATGCCTATATAAAGGTTTATTGGAAGTCACTGATCTTGTTTGTTAATTTCTAATGGGCTCCATATGACAGACGTAGAAGAAATCGGGGAAACAGGGTGAATTTTGGAGTTCTGAGATCTGTCTGAGGTAGAGAAGGTGTGCTAGGAAGATCTGGCCCAGAGCCTGGAGGACCAGTATCTGGAATAACATCTCAGTGGCCCTAAGCCATGGACAGAGCAAGGGAATGATATCCACCTTCTGACCACATAGACATGCTCTATAATTTCTTCTCTCTCTTAGGAATTTTTCCAGGCAGGGTTACCCTATATACAAACCGGTAGCCAGCAGAACATGGCTGAGTGGATAGTTTTGGACCATTTGTATAGCATTTTCATGAACATATTTTTTATTTTAAACACTTCTAAGAAGGTATTGTTCTTTAAACGAGTAATATATATAATTACCGTGGTGCACTTTGCTGTCATGACCAGGCCTGTTCATTTTCCCAAGGGAGATGGTTTAACTCTAGGTTGGCTATTGCCATATCATGCTGCAGAATATAGAGAGCCTCTGAAATGTGAGTAAAGTCCAAAGCTGCATTGTCATCAATATGATGAACATAAGAGTAAATCATGGTTAAGAGAAATAATGTATGTCTTCCTAAGAATGGTTTCAGCTTATCTCTAAGGTAGAAACTATGAATAATTAGGGCCAGATTTCACCCACCTTTGAGTTGTACTCTACCCAGGTTATCCAAAAGCAAATGGAATGTGTTGGGGAAAGGGAAAACATCTGGCACTGAGTACCTACTGTTTCTGAAGATATTTTCTCATAACCCAACACAAAGATCAATGTGTATAACTTAGTTTACACTTTCAGGGGATTCTGCAACTAGTAAACGCACAAATGAAAAATGTTTTATTACATCGGTAATAATACCTTTAGATAAACCTCACTGTGAGTGATATGTTTAAAAAAAGTCTATCTATGGTAAGGTTTCATATTGCTAAGCACTAGCCATTAAAATATCAGTTACTAGAATGGCTTTTGCAAATTGGTGAGCTGATCCCTTGCCTTGGTTCCTGCAGCAAAAGAACTTTTTGATAGCTCTCTACAAAGAGCAAATCATGGTATTTTATCTAAGGGAAAGAAAATAAGCTAAATCTTTCATTAAAGCATTCAATAAGAGAAATGCTTATTGCAAATGTACTTCTCAGCTCATGGGTGCAGAACTGAAGTGGATTATTCATTTCCAACACAGCCTTCAAATCAAAACATTTCAGCATTCCTTACTTACTAACATCAGTGGATTGTGTGAACCAGAATGCTGTGTTACAATAACCTCATGATTTTTAGGCAGAAGGATCCTTGAATAATATTTCTGTCTCTGCTTTTCCCTGGAAACTTCCTTACTTTCAACAGCCGTCCTCTACTTGCCAGCAGTGACCTAACTCTAAAATTATTTGCTACATTTGAACAGGGAACAAAATTAACTCTTAAGCAAATGGGTGGCCTACGCCATCAGCCAAGAGTGGAATGGGGTTCAGGTGTATGTCCTGACTGGTGCACAAGCGCCAGTTATCATCTTTGTGAAGTCCCTCTGGCCAGTGGAAGAGCAGTATTTTGTCCAGAGGAGCTGCCTTAGCTGCATATTATTGTTATGATATTTTGTTAGCTAGCTGGATTCCTTTTCATATATTTCAAGAACTGCCAGAGCTGTGCTTTATCATTACTTTGCAAGCATACCTTTTCAGAGTGTGAACTGGGCTTAACCTATACAGCACAATGTGGCTTTTCCAGAAAGAAGCTTTAATATAGAGGACATTATTTATTACATGTCCCTACTATATACACTTACCTAAGCGCTTGCTTTATTAGTGCTGGAGAAATAGATCATTTCAGGGGAAAGGAAGGAGGAGAATTTCTTGCTGTACTTTTCAGGGCACATTTCTCAGGTTTGAGAACTGCTCAGACATTCAGTCAACATCATCCTCTGAAGGCGCTTAGGTTTTGGCAGGTACATTTATCCATGGAACAACACACAAAAAGAAACCCTGATGGTTCGGAAGGGGTCGGTGGAGGTCTGAAGGTTAACTTAAGCCAAAGATCCTGAGGGAAATTATTCTTAATGAAAACTGACACATGTATGCCCCTGATAGCTTTAGAAAAAACAAACATACATTTCATCTGAATCTCAAAAAGCTCAAGTATTTAAGCTGTGCAACAAACCCTGAACAAATTTTGCACTGAATAGCGTTAGCTGCCAAGGAAAAATTAATTCACACACTTTTTATTCCTACTTCTCTGGTACCCAGTGGAACTGTTTTACATTTATCTGACCCCATGCAATACCTTTCTTTCAAAACCATTACATTTAATACATTTTCATAAGGAACAATTTGGAGTGTTGCCCAGTCATTGTCTAAAACGAAGCAAGCACAGAACCTTTAACACAACATGTGCATATACTATCCCCACATTGTGTATGAACACAAGAGCAGACATCCTTTAGAAACAATAAAAGCTATGTCTACCTAATGAGCTCCAAATGGCATTTCTTGCTGTCATGGTTTAACCCCAGCTGGCAACTAAACCCCACACAACCGCTCACTCATTTCCCCTGCATCGGGATGGGGGGAGAATCGGAAGAGTAAAAGTGAGAAAACTCATGGGCTGAGATAAAGACAGTTCAATAGGTAAAGCAAAAGCTGCACATGCAAACAAAGCAAAATAAGGAATGAACTCCCATTCCTTCCCATCGTCAGACAGGTGTTCAGCCATCTCCAGGAAAGCAGGGCTCCGTGACAACTAACAATTACTTGGGTGGAAGACAAATGCTGTAACTCTGAATGTTTCCTCCTTCCTCCCCCAGTTTTACATGCTGAGCACGATGCATGTGGTACTGAATATCCCTTTGGTCAGCTAAGGTCAACTGTCCTGGCTGTGTCCCCTCCCAGCCCGCTCGCTGGGGGGGGGGTGTGGGGGTAAGAGGCAGAAAAGCCCTTGGGGCTGCTCAAGCCCTGCTCAGCAGGAAAAAAACCAGCCCTGTGTTATCAGCGCTGCTCTCAGCATGGATCCAAAGCACAGCCCCATACCAGCTACTGTGGAGAAAATAACTCTATCCCAGCCAAAACTAGCACATTTGCACACTCACATTTCCCACTAAAGTCCATGAGCTTTTTGCATGTGTAAGTTAAACACAGTAAACGTAACTAACTACATGTAAATATAACGTAGCATGTATTTATACTATAGTATGGCATCCCTTACTGCAGAACTATTTACTGTAATAACAGGAACAACATGGAGTCTTCCAGAAGTTATACAAAGAGGTTTTGGGTGTATGTTCCCACTGAACATGAACTGGTACTGTTCTTACAAGTTTCTTAATGAGAAGACTATGTCTCCTATAACCGAGATGAGTCTTTGTTATAATAACAGATAAGCTAAGACAGGAAGGAGCTTGAGAAAAGGAGACCTAGGTATATGTCTTTCAGTAGGTAGCTATGACAGAATTGACTCACTAATTAAAAGAGGTTGAATGCTTCAGGGATGTTACAATTCCATCCAGACCTTAAAAGATCAGATAGCCTTATGAGATGCCTATCATATTGCTCAATGTGCCCTTACAGATCTCAGACACATTAAGCAAAGCATGCTGCTGATAAAAGCCTGTGGCAGTCAGAAGGCACATTTTCATAAAGAAGGCAAGAACTGTTGAGTGTGATGTCTGATAGGAGTTATACTGGTTTCTACCAGCTGAGATTCTGACTGTAATCAGCACGATGCTGGTGACTGATGACAGCATCTTAAATGGCTGCAAGCTGTACAGTGCTTGTTCATCCCAGCCTGGGTTAAAAGGGAACGCTGGTTATGTTTGCATCACAAGGATGTTCAGAGACCTATTTTAATATCAGGAGTCCATTTTGATGTCCCCCAAAGAGTTTATTTTCTCGGTAGGCTTATCTTTAGAAGGGTGTGAAGAGAAAAGCAGATTTACTGTCTGTAATAGAATCACAATTAGAAGCTGAGACAGTTTAAAAGTCTTCTACATCTGATTATAGGAGATAAGACATTTTTTTCACTAGAAGAATAAAAAACCTACTGGAGTAACTTACCAAAACTGAACACTTCATTTAAAAGTGGTTTTAGTTAAAGCAAGATTTGAGCCACGGAAGTAAAAAATACTGAAATAAAGCAGGCTAACAAACTTCAAATGTGAAAAGTAAATGGAACAGAATGGTAGAAAACAAACTTTTCTCTGCATCTATAAGGAAGAAACAAATTCATTTAAAGTACAACAATAAAGGTTCAGAAGAAGCTTCATATCATGGAAAAATGGAGCCAACAGGTTTAAGAAACGTTATCAGTGTTGGTTTATAAGCATCTCTTAGAGGTGGTTATGAATTCTCAGGGCAGGATGAAGGGTTGCACTGCCTCCATGTTCTGTCTGATACTCTCTTTCCATCCTCTGGTGTCCTATTGCCTGTGTTATAACACGGGTCAGACAATATCGTTATGGTTATCTTGTTGTAGGCCTGTATCTGCAAGCATCCAAAGAGGTCTGCAGCTCTGCTGGGAGCTGAAGGCAGGTCTGAGTTCTAGTCCAGGACATGATCATAGGAACTACCACCTGTTTTACAACTGTTTTTGCAACAGTCATTGTCTACTTCAAGAAAAGAACTTGCTACCTTACAATGGGACTGAAGGTTAAGTATAGTGTCTATATTCACAAATATAATGACGCACATTGCCATTCAGCTGCTTCTTAGCTCTGAAGGCACCTCAAGTTTTTTGGCATCTGCCTTCATATCTTACTGCTCCCAGGGTGCATGCCTTGATTTATCTTACGTTAGTGTCCTATAGGACAGCTGGTGCATATGCCCTGAAACGGACACAGTGCCCATTTGGTACTTATGTGCAAGTGAATCATAGACTTGTAGAATCCTTTAGGTTGGAAAAAAAAATTTTGGGATCATCAAGTTCAACCAGTAACCCAGCACTGCCAAGTCCACCACTAAACCATGTCCCCGAGTGCCACATCTACACATCTTTTAAATATCTCCAGGGATGGTGACTCAACCGCTTCCCTGGGCAGCCTGTTCCCTTGCTTGAAAAACCTTGTTCTGAAAGTATTTCTGTCCATTTCCTGGAAGGACCAGAATCTCTGTAAGTAACACAGATTTACAGGACATATTACAAAATGCACTCATGCCTAGTTCTAATTGTTAAAGGATAGTAGTTTGGAAGTTGTAATGTATTCCTTCCCTCCTTCTTTTCTTTCCTTCCTTCTGTCCGTCCGTCCCTCCCTCCCTTTTTTCCTCTGTCCTTCTGTTTCTGTAATTAAAAAGATCATTACTAAAGATGTGGCAAAAGATGGAAGAAAAAATTTTGTAGGAAACAAATGACAGAGAAAGAGAGAATGAGACAGAAAGACATGGTTCTGTATTCTGTTTGGAAGGAAGAATCTTTGTTTCCTCACATATGATTATTTTTATATTTAACATACATTGTCCTAGCTTATGGTTATTTATGTATTGAACACAAACTGACCAGTAAGAGTCCCGAGCATGAAGTCCAGGATTATTTGCCCCATGTGGGTCCTCTAATTGCAAGACTGTATAATCAAGTTCTTTTTCTGTTCTAAATTCCTTTTCACATACCAACAGGAATTCAGATGAAGAGGTAGAGCACCTCCTTTACCTCAGATGAGCATTGTAACTGCACAACTGCTTTTGGAGATAACCTCAGGTCCTCTTAAGGGAATTTGCGTTCTCTTACTGAAAATGGAAAAAGTTGAATTTTATTTCACAGCAGCATTGCGAAGACATGGATTGACACAATTCATTTCGCTCACAATGGTATACCATAATGCAGATACATATGTGACCTACAGCAGATCTCTCTTATACTAATTCCAGGGGGTGCAGAATATATTTCTTGAAAAACTAGTATTGCTTGGAATTACAGACACTGACCTTCCTGTTAAAAACATCTGGAAATGTATACGTATGTAGCGTGATTACTGAAGAAGAGATGAATAAAAGACTTTTATTAATCCAAATATATTTGACTTCTTGTTTAATCTCATCCTCAAGCTCCCTTTATATTCTACACACAGCTGTCAGTAATTCCAGCCCAATAACAATTTAGAAAATCATCTGCTCTGAGCATAATGATGCTTGTGGTAAGACTTACACTGTTTTCCTGTCCAACAGCCTCTCATAGTGTGAACATGCACTGAACTGTCTGTGGCAGTCTTCACAACTTTCTTATCACTGGTGCAACCAGTACTTATTCCTTGTATCTGCTAGGTGGGTCTACAGCCAGGTTTCATCTTGGTCCAAATCCCTGTTTTTCTGTATTCAGCTGTGATAGCCCTCCTCAGGAGATGGTGACAGTGCTGGTAAATTATCTCTGTCCTTAGTAATTTGAGGTTTGAAATACTTCATTCTAATGGTGGCTTGACACATGCCACAGGATTATTTTTTTTAATAATTTTTGAGGAACCGTGGAGTGTACGTATAATTGAGGTATTTCAGCTTTCTTGCAGACAATACAGACTCTCTTCTTTTAAGTTGTGAAATTGGAAGATGCTGTTTGTCATTGTAATTACTTTTTAAAGCCTTTTAAAGTAAATTGACTTTAAAAGTATTTTCATTTGTGTCTTAGTAACACATTCACAGAAAATAGGGCTGAGGTTGATCAGCCTGGCCACCCTGCTTCCTGAAGACAAGACTGACTGCACATCAACTTTTGCTGACAGATGTTTGGTAAACCAGTTTTTAACAATGTCAGTGATGAGATCCCACAGCCGTCCAAGGTGCTAATGAGGAATTTCTAAGTTTAGGTATCTTATAGTTCAGACAATTGCATATTAACAATTAAAAGAGATGGCTTAAAAGGAAAAGCCTTTTGAAAATGGGATAAGGACTCTTCTCTCAAAAAATTAATTCAAATCTTGAGATGAAAAATATTACATCTCTTGCTGCAGCCATTAAAATATTTTCCAAGACAAGCAGTTACTTTATTTTTCAGGCTTTAGATCACCCAGGTATGAGGAAACAATTCAAGTTCTTACTGGACAACTCCAAGAAAAACATGAGGCTACTTTTAGGTGCAAGCTACAAAAAAAGAGCTTATGGTGTGTGCTCTGTCATTGTCCTGAATGATTATTTTGCTCTCACATAGTCCCAGGGAATACAAGTTTCTTTAGATGCATGAGTTATCCTTTGATACCTATGTGTGTGTATCTTCAGCTGAGCAGCCCCTCACCTCCCTGGTATTAGTGAAGAAAGTTGATTGGGTTAATGAGCCTCTTGTGAGCATAGGAAAAGAACTTATGCAGTTAAACAGAATATTAAACAAATATATGTTCGTATTCACTGAATTATACCTCTCATAAAAGACAAATCCTATCTTCTCAAATGTGAAAGACAATTTTATTCTAATGCATAGAAAAAATTATATCTTTTGACATTATTAATGCATAATCAGCTGTGAATCATCTATACAACCTTAGACTGACATTAGAATAAATACAGAAGAGAACAGAAAGAAGTGTCTTCCAAGGAGCTGAATAGTAGGGGGAACAATCAGCTCTTTCTTGATCTATACCTTCCCATAACTTTTGCATACTATCTTTTCCACAACAAAAGTTTGGTATGTCCTAATTTTCAAGACTTCTAATCTACGATAACAACAGGCTAGGATTTCAGGTTTTCATTTAGTTGGGAATGAGAGCTGACCCACCCTTAAGCATTTATTTTCGTTTTCCAGGTAGAATATCAAGCAATTGCAGTAAAGCTGAATTTTTCCCTGTCTTCCAATTGCATTTTTTTCTTGCAAGACAAAAGACACAAATTTTTCAGCAAACTCCACTGAAAACTTTCTGTATAAAAAAACACCCTGGAAAATGTTTTTTTTTTTAGAGCTGTGTCCAGCCAGGCATTTAACCTGTGCTCCACTGA
Organism: Falco rusticolus; assembly: GCF_015220075.1. Taxonomy (NCBI): domain Eukaryota; kingdom Metazoa; phylum Chordata; class Aves; order Falconiformes; family Falconidae; genus Falco; species Falco rusticolus. Next base: position 64,680,191 of record NC_051190.1, on the reverse strand, counting down.
AGCTGGAATCACCTTTGAAAAAAACCCAACCAAAACCCAAACAAATCCTTTTGGGTCTCTTCTGTTCTCTGGTTTTGCTTTTTTCCTATATTTGCTGTTTAAATCACACCTATCATTTTAAAGCATAACAGCACATGAAAAGCAGGGAATGCCAATAGCGGTGATTGCAGCAAATTCCAAACTTCTATGAGGAGGAAAACATCAAAATATTTTAGTTCATATGAGACAGTTGTGGTAGAGAGGTATGAAAGAGGTATACGCAATACCATTAATCCTTCTACTAGTACCTCCTATTCAGATAAGCAGGGATTTAAGTTATACACTGTCACAGCACTCCAAACTATCAAGTTGCAGCAAGATCTTTTACTATCTCATACCAGCATGCTCTTCATGCCAGTCCCTCTGCTGACTTCTCCCCATTTCTTTGCATCCAGGGTGTGTGTTCTCTCTTCTCTTGCTTCTTCCTTGGCTGCTCTCCCTTCATTGACTCTCAACCACTTAACAGAACCAGCCACAGCTGCACCTTATCTGCATTGACCAACCCGCTGCCCCTGAAGCCAACCCACAGCTGTATATTACCAATGCTAATTAACCTAGCTTCATTCTTCTACAATACCCCATCACTGCTTTTGAGATGTTATTACTTTTTTTCACAAAGCACTTATCTCCATAAAAAGGGCAGATATGATTATGAGAGTGTGGTGTGGGGGTTGTTGTATTTCTTAAAGCCTGGGCAGGGGCAGAAGATAGGACACACTATGAATTCCCTCTTTGTATCTGTTGTCAGCTTTCTTTTTCATGCTAGACAATGAGCTATGGGTATGACTGACAGAGAATAAAGTCGGGGGAATAGTAACTAGCAGCCAAGTCAGCTGCTAGCTCAAGCGAAAATGTAAGCCAAACTAGCAAGGGCTGAATATTTCAGCAAAAGAGGTAAGTGCCCAACAACCCCATGTGAATACCAATGAGAAACATTTGTTCTCGATTACTAGGCAGATGTTAAGGGATTAATATGAAAGGGAAGATTTAATTAGGAACAATGCTTTGCAGAACAAGTTAGGACATATGAATGAATGGATGGAGAAGAAGAAAACAATTCACCCTTAAGGTGTCAGTTTTATGTGTTTCTGAAGAACTGTACCATACATCTATGATGTTTTAAGTGCGGAACTGTGTAAAAGTCTGAATGAACCAGAGAAATTGAAAATCAGGTTAAGAGAACAAATGCCACTTGAACAACTTCAGGGACTTCATCACCAAGGTTTAACCTGAGTAATTCCTTATGTATTTTCTTTGGCATTGCAAAAAATATGAGGAAGAAACAATGGAACTTACACATGTATTTGTAGACAGTAAGATAAGCCTTTGTTTAAAAACACCTCTGTTGAAGAAGAAGCTGCCTAGTCTAGATGATTGACACATATACACAAAAATAGGTTTTGTTTCTTATGTTCATTTAAAGTGATAGCTCTCAGCATCACTAATGCTAGCCAGTCCACAATGAACAGACAATGTTAGTTGTTTTGTTCACAGTAGGTACCATGTACTTGGATTTTGTCACCTGGGCAACAGTGCACATATTTCTGTTTCAAGGGCACTTCAGAAAGCAGTCTCTGGTGCTGTTATAAAGGACTTCCTAGTGGACTTTTGCCTGCTTCTGTGTTTCACCAACTCACGCTGTTCCAGTAATTCATATTCTTGTATTTTCAGTCTTATTTCACTCATCTTGAGATGTTTTTTTGGAGGTGTAGATCAGTGAATTCTGTGCTACCCAACTTTAAAGCTGGGACAAGAAACTAACAGAGCCCGGTCTGCTGTCTTTTGAAAATTTTGGTGAGAAGTTCATGCTGGTATATTGTCTGTTATGAAGAGTCCTAGAGAACTGTCAGAAATGAAAACAATGTGCTTTGATGGAAAGAAGCTTCCATAAAAAATACTGTACAGTTAAAACTATCCAGTTCCAATAAAACTTTCTGATGGTGCTTCTTAACTATCTCAAAGCAGATGTTTTGAATACAAAGAACTGCTGTAGCTCTTGTTATTTAGCATTCATGTTCTGATAACACCATGAAGCCGTGCTGAAGTTGTTTTAGGAACTATTTAAGTAAGCACTCTGAGTACGTTGACTCATATAGAAAACCAAAGAAAGATTCTCATTGTCTATTACCTTTAACATCATGTTTCCATAAGTGTTTATTATCCAGATGATACTACAGAGCTTGAGGGTGAACTTTTTTGTCTTAGCATAGATTTGTACCCTACTTCAAGATACATTCGGTGTCTCCTAGGCAGACACTGAATTAAGGCTTGCAGAATTCGGCAGCTCATGCCTCTCTGCCCTCTGTGGCTGCTGCATGCAGCTAATTCCTCCTGGGAAAAGCAGCAGACCATCAGTTTGTTTACCATCCAGTAAAGATACCTGGCAGTTTCCTTGCACAAAATGAGCTGCTCTCTTGTCAGGAAGATGTTTGATCCTCTCACAGGCTCTGCCATCTGTTGAATAAATATAGGCATGTGAAAGTTCAAAGTGTTACTGTGCGTAATAACAGACAGTGGAACAGTGCATAGTATTGACTGGTGGAATTAAGACACATACAGTCTCCAATTATGCCAGAGTTACAACGCTGTTAGGAACAAGACAAACTCTTTAAAAAAGTCACCTCCTCAAATTTCTTGAAAGGAAAATAAAAATAAATGAAAAAAAATCAATATTTTCTGTTGGTTATAACATGGATTTTGTACTTAACCACCAATTTAGCTCTGCCCACACAAAATCCATTCAGAGTCTATTTAATTCATTTCAGCACTGTGGATTGACCTAAAAAAAATCCTTCAAAATGCAAAGTTAAAGAGACACTGAATTGCAATATATAAGGTGGCAATTTTCAGTTTGTTCCTTAGTCCCAGACAGACTGTGAAATAGCTTGAGCAAAATGTTTAGTACTGATTTAATGGGTTTGAATTTTTTTTCCATTTTAGTGCCCAGGGAAAAAAACCCTATATTATTCTGCTCACAAGCAAAATCTCTAGCCTTTCTTGTAAGTGTTTGCAACTATTCAAGTAGATTTTGTTTATTGTTGATATAAACTTGCTTGTTACAATTTCCAGTGCTAAGCGGAGTAAACAATTTTGAGCATAAATGTTGCATAGGCACATCAGTGTTTAATATAGATTATGAAAGTATCTTCAAAATGCTCCTGTAAGACCACGTCGTTATATTATCAGCCTTTATTGGGCTAGGAAACCCGTAACTTTCAATCATTGATTTAGCAGGACTTTAAACGCTTGCTTTCCATACTCTGAACTGAAAACATGCATTAGAGATTTGACACGCTGGCTCAGAATCAGTCACCGTTAAGCCATTATACAATGTTTTGTTATTGTATTACAAGTAGTAATAGGTGAGATAACATTGAAAAATATTTATTATACCTCTCATAATTAATAACATGATGTGCTGATGTGATTTTCATTATCTTTGTGTTTTGCGGTTACATGGGAATACTCATAGTTTCAGAATGGAGCTGCTGAAAAGGTATGGTGGCAGTACGGTTGCAGCCCTGGGAAAGATTACAATCTCATTATTAATCAAGAGGCAGCAGAAAGAAGGAGGAAGCTTATAACAAACGAGGTGGAAAAGTAAAATAGGAGACAATTATTAGTTTAAGGTGGGGTCACAGACTACTATAAGCAGGATTTATTTGACAACGTAGAAATAAATCCATATGAGTGACACCTAAACAGTATAGCTGGCGGAATATTTTAACTAGTGTAAGACTTTCTTCACAAATTTTAGCCATGTGTATTTACCTGTCTTCTAAATTAGTCGCCTATATGTTCTCCATTGTCGAGAGAGAGAGGTACCTCCAGAGGATGTTTATTTCCACATTAAAAAAGGTATGTAAAATAGGAGCCATGGATTGCTCTCAGCAGCTGCCTATCTCTTTCCAGGGGCTTAAGAAGAGCAAAGAGGATGAATTAAGTTTATATAAGTTGTAGACAGCTCAGGTTGACTGAGCAGAACCCAACCCTTAATTTGCAGTTTATTTTAATGATCTGATGATTGAAATATCAGTGACTACTCTGTTCTCAGATTATTTCATTGTCAGAGCAAAAGGAGATCGAATTCTTTCCCCCAGAGGTGTGCTTTAAGGAATAACTGCCATAGTTCACACATATGACCTCATGATAAAGAGATATGAGCTGTGACCTGTGGAGATTTATCAGTTATTTGCTAATGGCTGGGGGAGGATTAGCAGACAGTAAGGGGAAATACTGATACACTCTAGCAAGAAGAAAGACCTTACTACCGTATAAATCCAGAACAAGTGATTGCTTTAGCTCGATACAAATTTAGAAACTCTGTCCTCCAAGCTATTCAACACAAACATACATCTGCAGGCACCACAAATCCTTTTAAGTTATCTGTGTTCTGCCAATGCTTATGGGGAGTTTGTGATCCCAATTTTGACATTAGGTTGCTAAATGGCTTTGGCTAGTCACTCCCCAATGCACATTCCTTATTTTCCCACCTGTATGGAGGAATGAGGAGTCCTTACTTCTATAATATGCCTTAAAATCTTGAGCTAAAATGCATTTTTAAAAAGATGAGTGATTAAGATGTCACTGGCTCAAAATACTAACCTGCTCATTTTCTGTTAATACAGAAAACTTGTTCTCAAACTTCAGAGCTAAGCAGTTCAGGTCATGCAACACTAACGTAATGTAAGGCAAACACCAAAACCAAATATAAAATATAAGATTTTGCTCCTCTAATTTCACCAGAGTGTTAGAGTGATGCCCATATTCTCAATTTAGGCATAAAATATTGATAGTTCTTGATTTTTCACAGTGTTTGCTTGGGTGGGAATGTTTTTCTGTTTCCCAGAGGATAAATCTAAAGGGCCTTAAAGAAAATTTTATTCCTCTCTGGCCTGACTCCATTATTTTTCTCTTGGCCAAATTTAATTTTTCTGCTGATGGGACACACTAAAAAAATTATTACAATCTTGACGTTCTTGCAGTCAAAACTTAGATGCACATGACAAAACAAGATAAAAAGTAGGGAAAATAACATTAGTGTGAAGTGATAAATGATGAAATATTAAGCTATGTTGTTGTTTTCTGTGGCAATCTTTTTCTCTGGTTTATGCAACCATCAACAACAGATGACTATCCTTATACTTTTACGGCCCAGACTGTTCACAATGGCTTTCTGGTTTGTGGCTATTATTTTGAACCTGCACTTCATTATATGCAATATTTGCATATGCAATTCACTTAGGTAGTTATACTGACCCCAGGGAAATGTCCAGTGAAGGTTCACTGTGACTGAGTTTGAATGAATAATGAAATGCTAATGGAAAAATGTGGCCCCACCTGATAGCAAATGAACTTTGCTCACCATAAAATGGGACAGATCAAAGGTCTCCATAAAGAATTTGTTGCTATACCATAATTAGAACACATTAAGACTTGACTGTAATTTTACATAGGTAATAGGAAAACTCTCCCAAAACTGCTTCCTTCAAATTTTATCATTTGATTCCTGTTTCTAGAGAATGAGGGTGGTGTACAAAAATCACTGGGTTTCCTTCTCCTTATAACTATAGCAGAGTAGAAGGCGAAGTGTAGTGCCACCCTTCCCTTTCCTTATTTCTTCAAGATTCGTGAATTGATAATAATTCAAAATTACTATCTTAAAATTCAGATTATACAGGGAGGATGGAAACTAACCAATTCCCAAGTGAATTTCTGACTGAAATAACAATGATGGCTAGGCATTGCCTATTTTGTAACTGTCACTGATATACTTTTCAGATTTTACATTGCATTTAAAAAATATATTTTTTTAAAAAGTCTATGTTTTCACAATCTTTAATAGCGAGACTACTGGCGCATACATGTGGGCTTGCTATTCTCCCATTCTAGGTTTGCCAGCATCGTATCTGGTACTGTATAGCCGCATTATTTTGGAACTGTGGCCAAGCTAATAAATCCTACTGTATGGTTTGTCTCATAGGCTTGAATGCACCAGTATGACAGTGTGGCTACCATCTTCACATCTCTTAAGTGTCCCCTTCAAAAAAAAAAAAAAAAAAAGAACAAAACATTCCCTTCACACCTACAAAAAGTATGCTTCAGCAAGCATGACATGAAGGAAGTATGTGTTACAGTTGCCCTTACCTCATTCCACTGTGTTCCCCACAGATTGTGGCTAAGGATGCCAATCCTGCTTTGGTGGGAAGTGCTGAGAAAATGACTATTGAAATGTTGCTGCATAGTACTGGTAGGAAAAAGCCTTGGAAAAGCCCAACATGAGATCAAAAACTTCAGGACGATTACAAAGAAACAAGAAAGGGAATATATCTTTCTCTGAAGGGAAATTAGCTAAGATACAAACAAAATTAAGCACAAGGGAATTTGCTGTGTGTGCCAACTACGGGCATAAGACATGGATTGCAAAGGCACAGGTGAGCACAGGCTGGGGAGGTACTTGGAGGAGAGGCTTTAGTTTTGGGTGTGCCAGACTCCTTTGCTCTGTGAGGCCAGACAGGAGAGGGACATCAATGGTGGAGTCCTACAACCCCCAGGGTCAGTCCTAGTGACCTGTCATGAAACGAGTTAAAAAAATATTTGTCCTTATCATATGCTACTTAGGTTGTATTTTCTTTAAGTGTCCTAGTAGCAGCTCAATAACCATCTGAAAGCACAGGAGCTGTTGGGAGAAGGGGTTTGGCAATTGCTAAGCTGTGCCTTTTCTCCTCTCCTGAGTCACTGGGTTCTGAAGTGCTGAGCCACTCTGCCCTCTGCAGCGACACCTCCAGCAGCTTCAGGAAAGGTACACAGAAGAGTATAGCTAAAAGGATCGCTGAACCCCAGTAACACAAAGTTGGCAGTGGACTTTCAGCCCACTGGAAAGAATTCAGTTCTTCTTGGTCAGTTCAAAGCATTCAAAGAATCACTTTAAACTATTGTGCCTCAGTCATGCATGAGGCAGAGTTTACAAAGATATTGTCCTACCCCATACTTCTTACGTTAAAAGGGTGACTTTTTCTGGTGAATGTTATTAAAAAAACCCAACCAATTATGTCAATATATTTTTCCTGGCAGCTAGGTGAAAAAAGACAAGCTTCATTCCCAAGCCTCCAGGTCATGAATGAATGGTATTTCTGTTTCCATATAATTCACTGGTTTTTCTACAGAAGCTGTCAGAGACGTTTTAGCTTGTCATCCTGACATCCTTTTCAAAAAGGAGAAAAAGGACAGTAGTCCAAACTTATCCTGAACCTTATATCATATTCAACATATAACAACTACCATAGAGGTTCAGTCAGTGACTCCTTGTGGTGATTTGTATGAGTCATTTTTCATCATAAGGAGAGTTAAACTGGCTGCAGCAGCTAAGCAGGTAGTCCAATGATCTGTGTGAGGTATTTTTATTATTCACAAAACCCAGGGACTACAAGACCAAAACCAAGCTACAGATGTTTTTGACTATGTGTAATTCAGGCATTGCGTTACAATATAGTTTGTTTTACAACAGTAACATTTCAATCATCCACTGCAAGTGTGCATTCCTACAGTACAAAAGACATTTGCCCTGACTACCAGGGCCAGAACATTTCATTTTAAAGTAATTCGTTGCCTTTTAGTAGAAAGGAGCATCAGGTCCATTTTTTTCTCTTCCATGTGCTCTAGACTTTGTATTTTCCCGCTGTAGTATACTTAATAATATCAAAGACTTCATTGGACTGAGGTAAGGATGCCCTTAACATAGGATTCCTTAGGTTCTACCTCCATTTTTCTGAGCTCAAGTTTCATTAGTTTACTCCTTGCACCACTTGTAAATGGTTCTGCTTATATCCAACAAATAGTTGTAGATGTTTAAAGATACCATTAGTCACCATCTGATCAAGTTACATTTGGAGTCATTCCAATGAATTTCGATTGTTAAGGCCTTGCCCAAATATGTTCCGATTTGTCAATGTACTTCTTACTGCTGATGTGTTCAGAAGCGTGCATAATATTCTTGCTAGTAATTTTTAGCCATCTGTAGTCTTCTTTGAGCTCCCTGTGAAAGCATGCTAAACAGCTCTTGGCTAGCCCTTCCTGTTAAGTCACTAAAAAGCAACTCATTTGATGATCTGATAGAGAGTGGTCATTTGTTTGTTTTTGGTTTTTTGTGAATCAAAACCAGGTTAGTTTGCACTTACCTAGTATGGTGGGATTGTTGACAAAGGACATGCAGTCAGTTATCGGAGAGAATATTCCCTTTCAAGAATTAATATTCTCTTCATCTTACTCAGACAGTTGTTTAAGGCTTCTGATGTAGCAGGTCAAAAATAATTTCAGCATCTCACAGTTTTCTGCCTCATCCCTGTGTGAACTGTTCATATGTCATTACTTTTAATTTACAGATTTTTAGACTCTACAGTCAATGATCACGTCAGATTGTATTAATTTTTCAATTATAATTTTATGCAAGCATTTTATTAACTCAAGTTGTATCTGGAGCTCTTGCTAGTACGTGAGATGTGACTTGACATTTCCTGATAATAAGGAAGATGCATGATGATATTATTTGATCTACCACAGGAGAACAACACAGAACATCAGTTATATAGCACTCCTTAGATATTAACCATGTAATGACAACTTTTACAACAGGACTGCTGCCCTTCCATTTTTATATTGCCTCTTTAACTTTAAGGATGATACAGTAAAGGGATCTTTCAGAAAGCAATTAGTTACTCCATTAATGGTAAAAGAATCTACTTTTTCTGTCTCTAGGTTTTACAGTGAAATGTGGACTTGTGGTCTGAATAGGGACCATAAAATTCCAAGTCTAGGTCCTTCGTGAAAGAATGAATTCATACAGTGAAAGACAGCTCCATACATTTTCTGTGGTGGATTAATTTTTTATCTGCAATAATAATTTTGAACATTTTTGCTAATCAACCATTTTTTTCCATCCTATACCTTGCTAAAAGATAATTCAAGAATAACTGTTACAAAGTTCTTTACCAGCATAGAAAGAACAGAGTCTTACTGTTCAAAAGCTCAAAAGATTTGATTTTTTTTCAATTTTGAGCTTCATTTTTCTCATTTGTGTATTACTGTGTAATACACTGCGTAAGACAGGTGGTGTGAGATGTAGTTGCTATTAGTAAGCAATGTTGTGATCCTCATATAACAGGAAGAGTAATTGCTATTATATGCAAGAGCAGTCCAGAGTGACAGATAAATTAATGTCTTCCCCAGCTGGTTAAATTACCGGAGTTTTCTGTTTCTATGTCAGAAATTGAGGGAAGAATCTGATCTTCCTTCTGCTTTAGAAATAATTTTAAAAAGTGAAAAATAATGTTCTCAAAGGGTAATGCTACCTAAGTGATGGGGTTTTTCCTTCCAAACAGAATGAAATGCATGGTCTGTTGCCTAACATCCAGTTACACAATGGTTATCTGTTAAAACCTATCTACATATAAACCATATTAAATTTAACCTAGTTTTCTCTCTGGGACAAAGGACAAATTATATAAAGTACACTGTTGTGCAACAAACACATTATGTTCTCTAAAAGCTGTCAGTCTCCAATACAGGCTTTACAGCTATGAAGAATGCCATGCAATATTTTCTCTGGGAGAGTAACAACAGTAAGCACCCTTGACCTTCCTAATTTTCAAATGTATATAACAAATCAAACCACAGATATAAAATGGGTACAGCATCAGAAAAGAGGTGTATGTGTGTATATATGTATATATATAAAACCAGTTTTATCAGAACACTTTTGTGTTTGGTCAAAATATGTTTTCTTTACAACTCTAAGGAAAATATCTCTGACCTTTAAAAAAATAGAGAAAGAGTGTCAGAGAGAAATGTTCAACCTTCTAGCTGTGAGAAAAGTTTGCAGGCATGAAATTCACAAACCAAAATTAAATAGAAAAGAACCTGAAATCTATCACAGAAAAAAAATTCAAACTTTTAAAATCACACTTCAGGAACCCATCCTTACCTGCAGTGACTTAGAAGCCTGGCTTAAGTACAGGATTTATAAACTGATGATAGAGTATTATAGAACAGAACAAACACTCTTGGGTTTTTATAGCTGAATAACACAGAGCAAACATTAAGTAATATGTCTAGTAAGGGACATAGATGTCTGAAAGTTAGCACCAGCCTACAACTGTTTGGATCTGGACTAGCATTAAGAATTTGCGCTATTTTCAGAAAATCCTTACCAATGCAGTGTATGGGAAGAGTTTGTGGGATTAGTGTCCCAAACTAATCAATAACCTGGGCAAGGTACTGCTGGGATGTGGGCAACAGAAATGTTGAAAAGAGGTCTTGTGACCTGTATGGAGTTTCAATAATCCATCCCCAGGTGCAAGAAAGTGCTGACATGCTTACAATCCTGTTTTAGTAGGTCAGAATCTTTCTTCCATGGAAATGAAGAGCATAAACTTTTTCCTTTAGAAAAATGTCACCAGAATTTCAGAAGTTGGAAATCTTTTCCATCCAAATTCTCTTTAAGTTCCTTTGGCAATAAAATACATGAAGAAAGTTTCACAGGTGATGAAATACATATATCCAGAATTTAAGATTATTACACAGTTAGAGATCTGCTAAAGTGATTAATCACTGATGGTTCTGTGAAATATTAAGAAAACAGTCCTATTTCCTATAGAAAAGGAGAAGCCTAATTTCAAGACAAACTGAAAAATCTAAATGAGAAGCAACTGAGGCATTAATTTATTTCTTATGTCTTTTCTCTTTTCTCTCTTCACCATTTTTCTAAATCACATTAGTTTCCTCAAATGTTACAATGCTTTTAATCGTATGTGTTCCATTACTTGTACATTCTTTTCATAAATCAATATACATCTTGTCTTATGTAAGGATGAATTTCAGAGAATTAGTTGGAATTCTGTGTATTTCCAGACTCATTCTGTCCCTGTAAAAATATTTTGGTTTTGTTTTGGTTTTGTTTTTTTTTTCCTTGATACAAAAGTATGGCATTTCAACACTTAAAGAGTAAATCATGTTAAAATACTTGTGTATCCTCTATAAACTTAGGGTATCCACAGATTTTTAAAAAACAATTAGTTTATTTTAGACCTCAGCCTCAAAAGCCATACACTTTATTTTCACCCTATTATGTAAAGCATATGCATAAATAAGAGGTAATGACTAACTTGAGATCATAATTCACTAAGATAGGTAGAAAAAGATAATTCTCTAAAGTATAGGTAAAAATAATATCTAACTGCAATCATAGGGTGAAGTTTGTAGTCTTAGCCTTGTTTCCTATGTGCTTTTAGCTGGTGGAGGTTTTTTGGCATAGAATCAAAGGCTAGTTTAGGTCAGAATGGACCTTTGGATGTCATCTAAACCAAGCCCCTGTTCAAAGCAGGTCTAATTAGAACCTGTTTGCTAAGGGCCTGTCCAGATGCACCCTGAACACCTCCAAGCATGAAGATTTCACAGCCTTTCTGGGCAACCTCTTCCAGTGTTTGACTACCTTCATAATTCTTTTTTCCTTGGATCTAACTGAGATTTTCTGTTTCTGAAGTTCTGTTTGTTGACTCCTGCCACATCACTGTGCACTGCAAAGAACAGTGGGCTCTGGATTTCCTACATCCTTGCATTAGGTGTTTTGCAGACAGTAATAAGATTTCCCCTTAGCTTTCATTTCTAGAAGACTGAACAGATCCTGGATGGATGCTCTGTGCCACATTTCTTCCATATAAGCTGTTCAAACAGTGAGCACAGAAATGTTCCCTGCACCTTTATTAGTTTCTCCATTCAGAAAGTAGTTTTTCCAAAAGGAGTGGCAATGTTTGACTTCTGCACTGGTGGAAGGCTTTTCTGTGCTGGGGTCCATTCCCCATCACCTCCTTCACTGAACTTGGAATGCATTTCGGTCAGATGTAAAAGTATGAAATGAAAAGTTGATAAAATTCAATCATATTTTCCCTAATCATAGAACTCTTGTTCAACCCAGGGAGATAAAACTCATCTTAACTCAAGTAGCTAGAAACAGGGCGTGCTCTTTGTGAACATACCACATGATAATGGAATAATAACCATGCCTGTAGCAGACACAGTAAGCTCCATCTGTTGCCAGACTGACACTCCTGGGCTTCTGGTACCTTCTGTCCATTGTGTCCACCTTAGGTTTCTTGACTGTGTTTTCATAAAGAATTGAACTAGATTTTTATTTCCTTTTCCCCCTGTCTGTCATACATATACTGCTATTCTTCTACTCATCAGGGGATCATACAAACATAACCTCCCATCTTATTAACAATAGAACTAGTAATTATTTAATATGGAATACTGACAGGCATCATTACACAACAAACGAGTTCAGATTTTAATCCCTTAACACATCATTTATCTTACTCATTTACAAATCCACATTTCACAACCCAACTTACATATTCTTTTATCAGTGAGTTATTTCTTTGAGCTTTAACTTTTTGATTATTCACTAAAACAAATACTTGGCATGTAATAAGCCTACATATCCTTATCAACATCCATAACAGGTCTGATGATATAGCATTTCACTAGGATAAAGGGCTTTACTCTTGCCAGGCTGCATTTGGGATGGGAAATTTAGTCCATTAATCAAACATCTATAATAGCAGCACTGACAGCACCAGAGCAGACAGAGGATAAACATCCTACTGACTCCCTGAATAATTTGAGAACAGGAATAGGTCAGCACAATGAGCTCTCTGAAATGAGTTTTTCCTTATTGTTCAATTTCTCCCATTTTTCACCACCTTTGGTTAGTTGTCCCAAATAATGCACAAAAAGCTGTTTCAGATCTTGTACTGGAATGAGTGAGACAAGTAGGAACTCGAGGAATTCAAGGTCAAGCCTAAGGCAAAGATTAAAGCAGAAGGTTTGTTTTTCATTTACATTTTAACTCCACCTCAACTGAATCAGATGGAGCAACCAAACACTCAGCTACTTTACAGAACTAATAGTCAGAAAGAGTATGGCTCACACTGCTGTGAGAGCAATTTTTTCCACACTTCATTCAACAGAGAATATATTTGTGGAGAGAAGCCAACCCAATGCTTATTTTTAAGGAGTGAAGAAAAGAAAAGATTTTTTTTTCCAAAAGTGTGACATTAACCCTTTAGCTAGATATAATGAAGCATATATTGCATAGCACTGCGTGCATGGTGGTTTGTGGTTAGATTCTGAAATTTCCTAGTCTCTTCTAGCACAGATTAATGTCACACACCATTGCATAAAAATGCAAAGACTTGAGAACTTTGAATAAAATTTTTGCTGCTTGCTGCGCTGACAGTTAAAAAATTCAGTCTCTAGTCTGGAGCTCAGTAGAACAAAGTAATTGGTTCTTTCCCTGCACACAGATCCTACACACACTCAGCTTCTGTACAAACTGGCTTCACTCATCCTTTACTAATACTCCTTTGTAAACAGAACCATACTCACATACCTGCAGGGTATAACTGAGGGGAGTATGGTATTCACAAACTTTTCCTTTGTGCCTTGCCTCCTTAATGTTTTACCAGATTTACTAGCTCTGCCAAAGCCAGGTTTTGACTTGGTCTTAGGTTAGACTGTCAGGACTGCCCAGGACTCATCCTTATAGTCAGAAGTAATTGAAGTAAGGCAGCACTAAAGCTATGTATCATTACCATTACTCAGACTTTGTGTCTGGGCTTAAGTCAGGCCACAGGAAAAGAAACCAATAGGCTTGTGGTTCTTGTTTCTGAGTACATTTGAGATATCAAAAGTTTGGTTATATTTTTGCAAAGGCATATTGGTTTGGAGAAGCTTCTAGTAATTCCCATTAACAAAGAGAGCTCCAAGAAAAAAAAAATAGGCCAGCAAAACCTAAGATATTTTAAATGCAAGTCACCATGACCAGCCATATGATTTAAACTATTAACTGCATCTTCCATCATTCCAAAAACATGCAATCTAAATTTGTCAGCACCGGGCAAAAATAGTGCATAGCTATAGCCAAGTCATTGGGTACGGAAATACTGGCAAATTTAGAAGAGCACAACCCATTCTAGGATCTTGAGTCATGTAAATATATATCTGCTGGTAAGAAAACATATAATTTTAACTAAGGATTATAAATATATTGTAGAGCTATGACTTTAAATTAATTCTGTGTAATCTAATTCTTCTTTCCTTATGGGTAGGATTACAAAAAAAGGCTTATTAATTGCAGAGAGTGGATCCAAGATCCCTTGATGTTCAGTCCTAATATTGGTGGACACAGGGATGCTAGAAGCAAGCTAACCATGCATAGAGTCATCTAAAAGCCAATACTGACATGGGCCAGCATCAGCACTTGCTAACCTCTAATACAGTCCATGGATTAAAACCTCTTTAATCTTACAGTTCTAATGAGAAACAGCATGAAAGGATACATCTTACAGGAGATATTCAGCTAGGGTGAAATCTTCAGTTCCAGGAAAGATTCAGAATAGCTCCACATGGTCTTAGACATAAAAAAATACACAGAGCAAAGCAATTTTTAATTTAATTTAATTAATTTAATTTAACCAAAAAAGAAATTTTCAAAACAATATTTGAAACAAACCCAGTAGCATGGGTATTAATGATTTGTTGATTCAGAGCATATATTATTCTTTATTCTTCCTTTTTGCCATCAGTAGCAGCCACTATTGCATTTACTCTCTCTGCTTTGCCAGTGAGTCACTTGGATAGCCATCTGCATTCCTATTACTGGGTCACTACTTGCACAGTGGTAGAAACTGTACTTACGTTTTGATGGGTGTTTTGCACAGGTATAAGATTGCACTTCCTGGGCAACCTTTATGTATATATTGAAATGATAAGAAAGTTTACAGCCTTTGTGATCTCAGACTTTCAGAATCTCAAATATAGATTTTTAAGTACCTTTAGCTCAATTTTAGAATGAACCACTTATTCTCACACACTGCGTGACTCTAAATGGCCTCTACATCTCTACTGAGCCTAATATATGCTTGACTAAAATGTGCATTCTGAAAGGAATCCAACCAAAGTTCAAGATCTCACAGCTTCTCCAAATAAGTTGTTTCATTAATTAAGCAATGTCTGTGTTGGAAAAGTGTGCTTCATTTCCACTTTTAATTCCTCAGGCTGCTCACCTTTTGCCCTTGCTAAGCATAATGATACAAAGGTAAAAAGAGAAGTAATAACTCTTAAAGATAGTATCGGCATTGCCAGTCAGAGTGCAGAAGTTGTAGCTAGAGAAGAATTTGTGAGGAATAGTGATTACTAGTCAGACCATGAAATTTAGTTTACTTTTCTTATTTTATACACCAAGTCTCAGGTAGACTTGAGAACACTATTAACCTTTTTTTGGTTTGCTTTTAACACTTGAAGATAATCCCCTTCCTATAAAACAATAGTCAGTATTTCTGAGTCCTTCATATAAATAATGCAACAAATGCCAGTATTTAATTCCCTATCTGGGATTGTAAGCAAACTGGAAGGTTACTGCACATATTGTTTTCTCTAGGGTATGTGGCAGTCTTAAATGTGTCCTTTCACAAGATGATACTACTGTTTTGTATAATGTGTTATAGATAAAGAAATTATAACATGGTGACAATTTGCCACTCGTTCATTTTGAGCAGCTTTGCTAAACTAAATAGGCAAGGAACTGAGAAAGAAGGAGAGAAAAGTGATCAACTAACACAACATAGCTATGATACAGCTGACAGACTTCTAACATCCTTGGTCAAGGTTCTAACATACTCTTCTTTTTTGTACAGATAAAATTAATGCACAGTTCTGGCACAGCTGGGATCAGAAGTAGCACAATTGTCTGCATTACCAATATGATCAACTCTTAAGTGTTATATTTTTTTCAATTGAATTCTGAACTGACACCTCATTAGATTAACAGAACAAGTTCCTGGAAGTGATGATGAAGCACGTAGTTGTGTCTGCAAAACCCTGAATTATACAGAAAATGAACACATTCATCTCTGAAAGTAATGATTGGCTGCCTTTTATAAGGAATATTTGACTGCTGCATTCTTCAGTGTTTGCTGTGCAAAGACATGCAGAACATGACCTCAAGATCCAAAGAGGAAGTTAAATTAATAACATTTTAAAATGGTTTCTGATTTTTATTTCTCAAACAAAAAATCAAGTTGCTTGTTCTTTGAACTTCCATCAATTGTCAATGTTTTACTAATAGTTTTCCAGGACAGTCAAAAAGGAAGCTGGACCAGAACAATGGGTAACATAAGCATTTATCTCCACTACCATGCATGCTGATAAGGAAAAGCCAAGTAACTGTTCTCTCTCATCTTTTTAATTTTCTGTTTATTACCTCCTGAAGTAATTTGCTCCATTTAACACAGAAAATTAGATATTTTGATCTGTAAATTTCCCCTTGTTCTCATCTTATTATCCCATCTACTTATTCTTTGTCCTGTACAGAAGAAGCAAATGCATTTTTAATTGGTAACAATTTTCTTTTAGATACTTTATGTCTTTATGTCCAAATTCTTCCCAACCCAGGTGTCAACAGAAATTTTCATACACAAAAGATAGTATAAATGCTTCTCACAGAAAGCACCTTTAAGGTTTAAAGGATTTTCATGAGTAAACAGATAACAGTGTTTGGATACTTGCTTCCTAAAACTGGACCAGAATACAGTTGCCTTCATTTTTTAACTATTTTTGACATCTAATAATAGCCCTAGATTGCCTTAAATTTTAGATTTACAGTATTAGATATTACTAATGGACTTGGGTCTCAGAAAGTAGATATGCAGCACAACCTGGGCAGAGGCTTATGCAGTATCACCCACTGGATATAACCATGCACTGGTTAAGCTGAAATTCTGCTGATGAAGGGTAGGAAAATATCTCTGCACATGCCAGAGGGGTCTTGGCTTCTTGGGCATGCTCAGACCATACTTAACTTGCTTGGACAGCTTCAAGCTTGGTTTAAAATACACCTGGGTGTCCTCTGCCTTTTGGGTATGACAGCCCAGGGGAAATCTAATAAGCCCATCTTCAGCTTGTATGTACCTAAAGCATGCAGTCTTGATGGGAGGGGCAAATTTCAGTCACCTTGAAATAAGCTTATCATCTCAAAGCTGAGCTATTCAAGGTGTCTTCCCATTTTTTTGGAATCTATGTCAAAGAAACAAAAAATGCAGTTATATCTCTAGATCTTTCTTTCTACTAAATGTATAGATGATGCCATTTTTGAAATGATAATAATTACTGTTGCTATGTAAAGTATTACTAAGACCTGATTAGTTTCATAGGAGTCTTGTGTCTGCAACCATACAGTCCTGAAGTGGTGTGACAAAGTGCTGCTCCTCTCCACTGCTGACAGCCCTTTTTTCAGTTACTCTTATATGTCTTAACCAAGTCCAGTGCATAGAAGATTAGAGAGATGGTGTTTGGGCATGCAAGGTTCATATTTACAGTATCAGTACTAGGATTTCTGAACACCAATCGTTTTCAAAGAGGAGTGAGGATCGTCTAAATGAACCCACAAGTGTTGCCTAAATCAAAACCACTCTTAGAATATAAAACTACATAACACAACAGCAGCAGATTGGTATTTGCCGTGTCAAGCAGTGGAACAAAACTATTAACAATACCTCAACATTTGTTGTGTACTTCTGAAATAATTCTGGTTATGTAAAGCCTAAGCAGAGTGGACAACAAAGCGCACATTGGGAACATTTTATTCTTTCAGCTCTAAAAATATTAGAGACTCTTTAAATGGTGGCTCTTCATGCTGTATGGTTCTGCTCCACAGCAAAAGAAGATATACGAGTCTGCAGATCCAAAGGCAGAAATTCTCAGGGCATTTTTTCATCCAAAACAGTTGTATGCTGTCTTTCTCCTTTACATGATCATTAAAAAAAGGTTAAACAGTGATTCATTAAGTTCGTGAAGGAATACCACCATTTCTGTAGACTAAGCTCTTCTGAGGTCCTTCGAGAGGTACCTTATAAGACAGCTGTGACCATATTACACAAAGACTGGCCATAGGACACTTCTCCACAGGAAAAAAAAACCAAATAAAGGTTTCATTAGAAAGCTCTAAGGTTAACATAGGTGAATCCAACTGATTTACTGAAACAACAGGCCATTTAAAACTATATTTATAAGGTCCTTGATGGGACAGGTATTTGGTATAGAATGAAATCTTGACGCTGTCCCAGTATTTCTGGGGAACTCTTTCTGGTTTTAACAGTCGCCTTAAAGCACCCAAATGGTGTTTCAGGAATGCATAATCACTCCATATGTGCAAATAAAGAATAAAGGATGTCAAGATATGCATGTAAAAATGGTGATGCCCCAAGTCAGCCTCTGCTTTTGAAGATAAATGATTGCTAAGTTTGAAAAAGAACACACAAAACACCACCCTGCCCCCCTGACTTCCTCAAGAGGCGTATCTAAAATAGTACACTGAGGGCCAGAATACAGTTTTAAGCAGTCTCCCACATGGTTAAGACTCATCAATTGTTTGTCTTCTGCCTGACACAAAGCTTGTGCTAAGACTTTCCCAGACATACCTGAATGTGGTTCAGGGCACAGCACAGGCCACATACTGCTCACAACACAGTGTTGGTGGTGAGAGAAAAGACTTTACTTGTACAGGTGTAAGCAATGCCATCTTATTTTGAGTGAAGGAATAGCCCTTCCTCTGTTTTATTTACCCAGCCACTGAGGGTAAGCCTACATGAAGGACCTTGCCTGAAGATCTGAACTTGCAGTGCTCACACCACATGGTGTAAAACCACCTGGAAATTAGGTGTCTTCTGTTAGTGTGGTGCACTCCTGAGCTAACAAGTCCTGTTGAAAAGCTTTGAGAGTGACAAAGATAATCCTCAAAGAAATAACCTTAGGCTTTCAAAATAAAACTTTCCATACCTCAAATGTGAGATGCAGCAATGGTGCAAAGAGGCTAAGCAAAGGGAACCTGAAGGAATCAGCCCCACCTTATTCTTTGGCTACAGGATGAGCAACAGTTGAAGCAAAGTAAACAGATTATGCTTGCCCCATCTTGCTGTAATACAGATTGTACTATGCAAATTATCTTTAGGCCCACACACAGATACACTACTGAGAATACAGGAATTATCATCTAGGACAATCTCATTTACAGTTCTTGAATTAGCTAAAAACTTTCGCAACTTTTAAAGAGGTTCTCAGCTGTGAAGTGATGTTGGAATATAAGCTAATATCTGATGATCTATGGTCTTGCAGAAAATCAAGGAAGCCCAGCATGCTTCCAGCATTGTGTTTAATGTTTAATAACTTTCTAAAACAAAAGCCTTGTTACTTTTACTCAGATTTACTATTCCACTTCCACAGTTACTTTCGAATAGCTTTGCATTTTAAAGTTTACGTGTATGAGAAAGTTAGAAACTTAGGGATATCTTCATTGTTTGAATCTGTATATATTATTTTACTATTAGTGTAGTCTGTGAGTTCCTTATAATACCTTGGTTTTAAAAAATTAGTTAAGTCATGACAGGTCTACTACTTCCTTGTAGATTCACTGAGACATTTTTAGCTTCCCCTGTAAATTCACTCACACTAACAATTCTCTGTGGACTTGTTGGGACACATTTGGCCATCATTAACTCTGCAAGTTTTATGTTTGCCCATTATTCATACACCCCTGGAACATGGATTTGGGTGCATACAAGGGAGCAGGTGCAACTAGGCAGGGAGTGGTGAAGGTGGGTGGAAGGTCTTGGCTCATCATTCCCCACAAGATACAAAGCCTACTTGGTATGTCAGAAATTATTAATTGTGGGTGTTTGTAATTTGCTACACACTTACTCCAGCACTGAACTAGTACTTAGGTGTCCAAATGGCAATTTAGGTGCCTAGATTCAGGAGAGTCATCCAAAAAAACCCACCTAATCTGTTTAGGTGCCTAAAATGGCAAAGGTAGTATTCTGGATCTCATCCTAAATTACTACATTCCAGACTGGAGGGAAGGCCCAGAAGGAATTGTACCTCAGTGCTGTGCAGCACCTCAGGGAGGTACCTCAGAGGAAATGCCTAATACCTTACGTCCAAGTCACAGACTAGGACACACAAATTAGAAATGGATGAATTCTCTTTCCTTTCATGGTCATATTCTCCTTCTCGGGCACCCATTTTCTGGCCGGAAGTCTGAGAGACAGTTTTTTCTCACATCTGGCACAAATATTCCCCCTCTAAGTTTCATTCCAGTGCATGAATGAACTTCCTCTAACTTCTACAGATCTTCCTACATCTGGAGCATGAGGAGCTTAAATGCCTTCTTTCTGGTGTTGCCTTAGTGGGAAAACTAATACAAACCATTTATCCCATCGTCAGGTGATAATGATAAATGATAGTGATAAAATAATGAGGGAAAAAAATATCAGTAACTACATGCAGGAATCAAAATGCACAGAGCCCAAATGAAAACACAGCTCTGGACCACTCTGCAATTAAAAGAGATGATGGAAGAATAATGATGTGGGAGAGGAATGTTTCTTTGTAGAAGCGGATTCGATAGAATAAGCTCAATAACCATGGATCCAGCTGGAGGAGAAAGAAGAAGAAAATTATATTAAAGATAAAATTAGTGTGTGGAGACTATTCAAAGGCACTGAGTTTCTGCAGGAAGGTTATTTTTTCATAGCACAAGAAAAAAAAAAATTAGTCAATGGATCTGTAACATAAATGGAAACTGGGAAAGGAAACTATCACAGAAGGATTTTGGAAGCATGAAAAAGGATCAGGTTATTCCTGGATCTCATGATGAAAAAGGAGGGGCAAGTACTCAGTCTTTATAACTAGGAAACTGCAACAACATGGGTTGGATTGTTTTGAGGAACAATTAGGTCAGATGGCAAATTCAGAGGGAAGGAAGGGAAATGATTTGCCTAGCACAGTAGACATTGCATTCCAGTCTGGGGAGTACAAAAGTGACTAGACTTCAGTGACAGTTGTCTCTTTGTGTGTGTTAAACTGTAGCAATCTTTTTGTTATTATTTGACATTGCAAAATAATAAATATATTTCACCTTCATACACACATGCACAATGTACATGTGCATACGCACCTCACAATGTACATATACACACATATGTACATATGTGTGTATATATATATATGTAATACATAAATGTTCTTTCCCTCCAGCAGAAATTTTTAGAATTTAGAAGCATTCCCATATATATTCTACCTCCTAAACATTTACCATCATTTTTGACTTTTTAAATCTGGGTGGAAAAAACTGATTTGGATTTTTTTCAAATTAATTGTTGCTTTATTTTTTGTTGGTAGATCAATAAATTTTTTTCTAGTCCCCATTCACTTTATCTCTACTCACTTTTACACAGTTGCTCATAATTTAAGTATGTATTTCAGCAACAGTAATTAATTGATTCAAAGCACTCACTTGTTAAACTAAGTGGAATTCTTGATAATTAGGGACATATTTCAGCCTTAAGACAAACCAAAAATCTAAGCCAGCTATGCACAGCGTGGGGAAGGAAGATATATTGAAACAAAGGGCAGTGTCTATTGAGCTAGGAGTATCAACTGCATATCATCTGTCTGCATGAGTAAATTCCTTACAATGGGTTGCAAAGAACTGAAAGAGAAAGGACGAGTAAAGGTTGAAATAGTTTCTACACACTTGTCTAAGTGACCGACCCCAGCACAGAGGGATTCACTCTGTATGACTAAGGTGTTACAGATATGGGATATGTTGCACACACTCTGGCAATACCAGTTCCTTTCTGTAATGAGAAGGCTAGTAAATCAGAATCCTGGGGGAGACAGCCATGGTATAGATGGCTAAAACTAGTCAAGAAGAAAATCATTCTTAGCTTAGCTCTTTAAAAAAACCCAGTCTTTTTAGTTCATAACATCAATGATCTGAGAATATAATTTGATGCAAAAAAATACTGGTAATTTTCATTTTTTTAATATTTGTTCTTCCCATGAGAAGAGAAAAACCTCAAATCACGCTGGGAGTCACTTTCTGAGGGCTGCAGCATACATTACTCTTGTTGCTACAATATTACTAAAAAGATCACGGGGATGTGCACATCAAATATACCAGGCTAGAAAGCCAACAGGTGACTTTGATTGTGTCAATGCTTCCATTATAAACTCTTTTCCCCTCTCCAGGAGTGGCTGACTAAGCCACAGGAATACACCTTTGGTGAAAGAATACAGAAATATTCTCAGGAATAATTTCTCCTTTATAGTTTTTTGAAATAGTTTGATTCCATTTAAGCTAGAGGGTCTTTTATGCTGCAAAAGGTAGCTGTTCAGTGACCATAATTAAAACATTAAAATAAATTAAGAAAATATCTTTTAGAGAACTGGAGTGTATTATGATAAAAAAATGTAAAACCTATTGAAAACACACCACTTACGTAAGACAGATTGATTTTTGGGGATGTAAAAAGCATATCTGTGAATGGTAATAAAAATTTAAACCTTTGATTAGTTTAGCTAACAAGTATTTAAATAGAATCAATGATTTTTCAGAAAAAGGTTTGTTTTTTCAAGACAAGGACTTCCCATGCTGTACTGTTTTATATCTAGTAGAATGCTCACATTGTTTCTATTCTTACAGATAATTGTTAGGAGAAACGCTGTTTGTATTTTCACTGCAGTAACTGGAATGTCTTGTTCTTCAGTAAGAACTCCTCAGGACTGTTTGCTTGGCAACCTCTTGGGCTTTTTAGCTAATGCACAAGTAAGATAAGAATAATCAACTTAAATATTTACATTGGACATTTCCAATGGTTAGTTCCAATTTACAGTTTTCCAAGGGGCTGGAAAAGACACTGCACTGTGGACTGGAGTGTGTATCTTGAAAGCCTTTTAGTTGTTAATGTTCCCATTCACAATGTGATACTGAAAACCCTCAAGACCTTAATGACATACTCCAAAAGGCAGGCAGATTTGTGGATGTCTGGGTGCTGCTAATAAAATTGCATTGTTGAGAACAGAAAAGTGCTGGCAGCTCAGCTACTCAGCACAGCACAACCCTCCCTATTTCTATACTATTTTCTTCCTGTGAAGGTTATTACCCACATACACTAGATCTTACTCGTAAGCACTTTAAATGAGTTCAGTAGCAGCAGACTACTGATCCACATCAAGCACATTCAAAATTTGAACCTGCTTGTTAAAGAGACAATTTTTTTTTTGTCTCCTCTTTTGACTCCTTATTTTTTAGGAGTTCTTTATTAAAGAACAGATCACATAACAGACACTTTATGGTAATTTTCAAATACCCCCTGTGTGAAGAAATCAGCTTGTAAAGAAGCACAACCAGAGCAAACAATGAACAGCAGTCACTGCTTGGCACCTAGGTCTCCACAAAACAGAACAGAATTTTCAGGGCACCATATAAAATCTGAAACATTTGTACTGCTGCATACAAGATATTTTCTCAAAGGGAAAACGTCTCAGAAAAGAAAGACACTTAATTATCAGAAAAATAGGAAGTGGACACACATTACCAGATGGTGCATTAACTTCGATTTGCTGTTAAATGTCTGAACAATCTAACCTGGGCACATAACCTACTCCTACTCAGAAAGAGTCTGTATACAACTCCACAGTGGAATAATTTTACATCTTTTCTGAACGTGCTCCTTCTTAATGTTCTAATTCATTCTGACTACAAGAGGGGGCCAAGAGTGCTCATCTATCCTTGAGTTATTTTTCTGTAATTCTCATTGCCAATTTTGTAAAATTTGGCACATGATAAAGTAAGTGTGGGGTAGTGCTTCAGCAGGAATAGATATCTTATTAATCACCCCAGAAATGGTGTTTGCTTCTATTAAACTCAAAATCTTCTGTGCATTATTGTCTTCATCACCCTGGAAATGAGCAATTTCAAAGCTACTATCTGACAGCTAGTTATTTTCTTATGTCAAATTTTTGGCCTCTGAGAAATGAAATCTATTCTTGTATGCAACATCCCTGGTTTCCTTGCCTTACAACATGCAATACGTGGCCGAATCAATTGAGAGTCAATTTGTCTGTATTCCTTTGGAAGCTGCTTGATACTCCATTCCTCTCAAACTGTAACAAACAATACAGTACATCAGATTCCAGATGATGTCTTCAAGGAAGAGCCAAATTGACCCCTTACAGTAAGTGCATTTGAATCATTCATAGTATTCTGATTGAATTCTGACTTGAATATCCCAACTTGTAGTGGGCCAGATTGGACTTTGTAAGGGAGATGGTGGTTATACTTTTGTGTGCCAGGTGCCCTTTAGTAAGGTGTCATTGATGTTACTCCTCAGAGTTTTAGTCTGCACTACAAAAGCTTAAATTTTGGTTCTTATTTCATTACGGGTTTCTTCTCATGTCTGTTTCTGAGCATAACGTATAGTTCAAGTTGATTCTCTCTGCTCCCATAAAACTGATTCTTAAAATTGCTCTGTTTTAGTACTTTTTTGTCATCCTCAGGAGAATGAAGCTGAGTAAAGGCGGTGAAGTCTCCTTTCTATCACCACTTCCACTGAAGAATTTTTGACTTAACAGATTGCCTGGTTTAATATGATCGAATTATAGCAATCAGGTGTTCAAATCTGACAGTTATAAGGGCCATGAAAGAACCCAGAGAGAATGACAGTATCTAAGCAATAATAGTGCACGCACATGCGCGCGCACACACACACACATATATTTTATAAATTCATGTATATATTTACTACATAATTTATATTTATATATTTATTTTTATATATTGAATATATATTATATTATTTTTGAATCTTAAAAGATTAGAAGAAAATCATTCAGTGTTACTAGGCTGGGGATGGTTGATAGGATGTCACTGAGAAACCAAACAATGGTCATGTAATCCAACACTTGTGACTCTTGCTCAGTCAATGAAAGTGATTATTTTTTTTATAGAAAGGAAGAGTAAAATATCACAAAAAGTAAGGACCAAAGCTTTTTTTTAAATTTAAGGTTTTTTTAAAAAAAATTAAGTGGCACATCTCCATAAGACTTCTTCAAAAGAAAATTCTCCAGTCTGAAATAAGTTCCTATGTCTTTTGGACATCATACACTGCAGAATGTCTAACCATGAGAAATGCTGTTTACCAGGCCTCTGACAAGGAATAAATTCAAACCTGGACAGACATGAAGAGAAAAATATGTCTCACTTTCTTGTTATCATTTAAAATGTAAATTGTTTTATTTTGGCAGAGTAGGTAGAAATGATAATGAGATCATGCAGTGACCCAAATTTAGCTTTTAATGTCTAATAACTATGTAGAAATTTAAAGCAGGAAGCCTGACTATTTTCAGAAAATCCAACCAACCAACCAACCAATGAACCAAATATTTTGTTTTCAGGGCCAAAATTTTGTCTGCCATACTGTCTATGAATGCAGTGTTGTCTTTGCTTAAATCACTGGGCGATTCCTTCTCCAAGTCAGAAGCTGTGATGCAGAACAGATGCTGAGACATAATATAGCTATCCATAAATCCTTAAACTAGGAGCTGTGACCAGCTATACTCTCTATGCAGGAGGCTCAATCTGTGCTCATATACAGTTTCCTTACTCAGATGCCAAATCTGTGTCCTATTTCTATTCCCTTGTGACTGAGAGGTGGAATGGAAACTTGAACTAGTTGGTTCCAAAGGAGTTATATAATATCCTGAAAGCCCTGTTCATAGCTCACTTCTACTCCTAAGCAGTGAAATCATGATAATTCAGGTACTTTCTAGATATGTGGACAGTTGTGCAAGAAATGCAGCTGTGTAAAGTTTGTTCCTGTTTGAATCTAAACCTCTACCCATTAGGTCTATTCCCAAAGCTCAAATTCCAGTATTAAAATAAGTGAACTGGAACAGAACCCAGTGTATTAATATTAACATGAGAACACCAGGCATTCTGTGTTGCATCCATATTCCCAGAGGTACAGTCTGTACTCTCAGCATAACTGACAGCTTAATAAAGTCCCTCCTCCCTATTTATTTCAACTGGCTCACAAGGAGGAAAAATGGTTGATGTATTTAAGGATGAACTTACATAGCTGGTTAGCTCTGACACTCCTGTCTTGGATTGTGATCTAAATGTAAAAGACTGTAATAAAACCAGGGATCAAGACCCAAACAAAATTAACTGGATGATTGTTGACATATTCACTGGCATCAGACTAGTATTGGCACTCTCAGGCATGAGTGAGTCTCTGAAGACTGATTTTGTGGCTGCCTTGAAAACAAATGTTTGTCTCAATATGAAGTTATGCTCAGAGTCACTGTGAGTATAAGAATCCCTCAATGGGCCACGTGAGAATGGAATTAAGAATACTGTTGTTTTAAGTTAGGATACTGATGCTGCTGAGTTTTAATGTTGATAAATTAATGCTGAAGATTTAAATGATAAACCATTGTGAGAGAGACGAGAATAAACAGGAAACTTAAAACTCAGCATGACCCCATTTGAGAAAGCTGTGAAAGTGACTTTGAGCACATTTCCATTCAAAACAAAAACAAATGTGAGATTTTTCAGGGATTCATCTTGCTTGGGTGGAAGCAGGTAGATACTGCTTCAGAAGATGGAAGAGGTATACTGTAGTGGGAAAGGCAGGATAGAACAGCTTTGTACTGGCCTCTCACACAACCCACAGTTTTGCTAACTGCTTGTGTATAAAATGTCCATATGCTAAGCTGTAGTATGTATTTACTCAAATTGATGCTACCTGTTAGTGATTGTATTAGAAGGATGAAGTGAATGTTATGTGTTGTTAAAGAAACGTTTGCAAAGATTCTTGAAGTGCACAGGTAAGTACCACACAGTAGTAACGGTAGTCTTGCTTTTCCTGCCAGGTTACTCCCTTACATGCTCCTCTCTTAAACCAGTCTCTTAAAACAGTTTTGTGTGATAACCCTGAATTTGGCCTAATAGTCACCTGTTTCAATCCTGTTTTGATTTGTCCCTTAGGAACAGGAATCTAGTAAGTAGCTACTAAGTATTGAAGTCTCTTACTAACCATACTTCACCACTTACACACATACAGATTTAATTTGACTTAATTATCTCACCTTGTTCACAGAAAAAATGTCAGAGGTAGAAAGCTGTTCTCCAGATCATCTAAATAATAATTTCACCTCCCTTAGTCTTCAACGTGGCCTCATCCTACCCTAGATCTTTTCTAGAAAAGACTGTTTTCAAACTGTCTTGAAACATCCATGACCGTATTTTTCAAATGCTAAAAGCAGTGCAGTGCTAATATAAACACTGCCTTATCTAAGACTGCTGAGGATGTATGTGATTTCCTGAGCATATCCTGAGCTTGTATCTGCTCACTGACCAACTGATAAGTAACATGGCACTTCTGAAATGAAAATAACATTTAAATAGACCCCTTTAAAATAAGAATACTAAGATGTAAATAAATTTGAGATTTTTTTTCCAATATCTGACTTTTATCTGCATCAAAAGCAATACCTGTTTTGCTGGAAAATTAGAATAAAAAGAAATGCACACACAGAGAAGGAATAATTCACAGAATGAGCTGAAATAAATGTTGCTGTGCTAAATGACCAGCAATGAAAGACACAGTAACTCTACAAAATTCTGTGTAAACGTTTTAAAACAGAGAGGAAATATTTAACATAGTAAGAGAGGTTGTAGTGGAGGTGAATAAGAAAAAAAAATAATAAAAGGATGTATGGAACCACTAGGAACTTCCTTCCCATCAGATCCAGGCAATTGTTTGATTTTGCTATTTTTACAATGAATATTACATTAAGGTCAAGGGACTACAACCTATTTGATTTTGGCTGCTATATTTACCAGTATTTTGTGGCACTTTGTAAGCAAAGATACCCAGGAGAGAAAGCATAGTCAAATAACTCTGCATGTGGAAAATTTTAAGTCAAATATGAGTGTACATATTTATTTCTACGCGGAGGTTTAATCTGCATTTGCTTCCGGATCACTAACATCCTGCAAAGTTTTTCATGCTTGCAGGCTGTCCAGTTAGGCAGATTATTCAGATGTGTATTGTCAGCCTTCTCCCTACACAGGTGGCTGGAGCCTTGGACAGACCTGTTCACAGACTAGAGTGAACATTGGCCTGAAAGCAGTTTAAAGATTAAGGCTGCACAGTACTACAATGTAATAATAAGAATACATGTAATGAAGCAAGGTTCTGGCCTCTAGGATGGTGTGAATACAATCACAGATCATCCTTCAAACATTAGTAAATGCTAACATAAGTACCATGTGATGAGCTGCTGCTATCTATGAAAGCATATATTAAATGCAATTTTACCTGTTTGCACTCAGTATTTTGTTTGTCAGAAGTCCTTGTGAGATGGAGCCAAAAAAAAGCAGCTGTGGGTGTTTTAAAATTCAGTCTGTGGGGATAAGTTTGGGAACACCTAAACTGGAAATGAGAGTCTTACCTTTGCAAAGAAGTTAATTTGGAAGGTGACATCAGTCTCTTTGCTAACTTATGTGTCAAATTTGCAGTTAGTGTCTCTGCACAGGTAAAAATTCTGTTCCCGTCTGAAGGACCCCTGAAGCGATCATACCTTCTGCTTTTAAGTGTTTCTGATGATTTCATTTTGGGATGGAGAGAGACATAATATGAAGAATTATAATTGAAATATGAATGTACGATATGTTTTTGGCTGCACATGGTAGTATATACAGCACAGAGCAAAATACCCCTAATAAACATATCGGAAGAGTAAATTAAATAAGTGTAGCAACCCACTAACATAGATAAGCACATGACAACTGGATCTATTATAAGCTATAAATCCTCTTTCTATTCAAGACATGTTTCAATTATCATTTTTACTTAGCATGTTCCTTTAAGTTTAGTAATTTCTTATTTTAGTGTTTGGTACATGTGGCATTTCAAAATCACACAGGATGACAAGCTGTCTACTTGGGAGAGTATGCAATAAACATCATGGTCTTCTTTTGAAAAGGAGTCTTATTGCAAAAGTACAGAAAAAACACAATTTGAGCAAAATCAGCATTAGAGTGAGGGAAAAATCAAGCAGAGATATTCTTGGGTAAAAGCACTGAAGAGCCAGCAGGAAAGAATCTGGGACCTCATATGTAAAGAATGTGGTTCTGTCTCAATGACAAAAAAACTTTTAGGGGTAAAAAAAGTCAGGCAACAGACAGACTTTTAAATCTCATATGCAGTAACCTTGGAAAAGGGAGTTTAGAAGACCAGCTGAGAGAAACAGATCACTTAGTGCAAATAATAAATTCAGCTGGGGAAAAATACTGATTCTTAGAATATGATTGAAACTGGCTCGGAAGACAGATGTCCTCCTGCCCTCCCAGCTGGGAAGGCTGGCTGGCTGGAGCTCCTTTAGAAAACGGGCTGCTGCTGTTGTACAGCTAAAAGAAGAGTGGACAAGCAGAGGTGAATTTCCAAAGCACTGTGTTTAACTGCCCATTGACAAATACAGGCAATTGTTTAGTGGATCTCCTGTGCATACCCTTGAAAACTTACCCAGTTTGTCTGAGATGATACCTCACCGTTTATGTGAGAAAAGGTAGTTTCCAAGATACAGATGGGCTTTTCTTGACAACGGATAAAATGGACAATCTCAGGAACCCTCGGTCTTTTTAAAAAGCCGTGTGAGGTCTCCCATGCTACAATTCATATTCAATTTAGGGCTTTTCCTCTTCTTGCAAGATCCAAGATTTTCTTATGTCTTCATACATGACATGGGTAATGAAAGCTTTGAGAAGCTAGAACTGACAGTTTGCAGCATGACCTCTATCTAATTCTGTAGCTTTTCAGTATTATTTACATGGAAGTGAGAGGGGAGAAATAACTGAGAATGCTTCACCTGGCTGTCCTTGAATGCTTAACATTGTGATATGAGAACAAGCATAGCCTCGCTATAGTTATGTCTTACCCATGTATACTTACAAGGAATGGACCAGCACTCTGAGTGTTTCTTCATTATAGCCATAATTTGCTTTACAAAGTGCTGAAACATGTATAAGCTAGTTATAAATCAATTAAGTGAGAAGTTTTGGATCTCGTGAAAAAATCTCTGTGAAGTAAAAGTCACGCAACAAAAAAGGTTGTATTCAAATTTTCAGAGCACTCCATTAGCATGTGTTTGGACACATTGCTGTCTGAACATAAGCTTGCTGGCTGGCTGGAACTTAGTAACATCAGATCATGGCTAAATCTCACATGAAACATGACACTGTCATTATTTATGGGCTTCATATTATTTACTGTGGGTTTGGTTGCTTCTTTTTATTTTTATTCCTGGCAGTCTTTCTATGGTGTGCAAGCAATTATACAAGACAGCGTGTAGCAAAACAGTCATCAAGGAGTGAAGATGGTCACCAGTTAAAATTGAACACTACACTGTCACACTTGGTAGATGCAACTCTCTTGCTTCTGTGTACATTCTTCTTGTTTTCAGTATCATGGGAAGAAAAAATAATGATGTATAATATGTCGCATTATCCACCAGCTTACATGTGATCCGATCAGTTACATTTTGGTTGTGGTTTTGAGCTCAAGGTGATAATTCTGCTGATGAGGTTTGTAGTGGCACAAGAAGTGCCACTCAAATTTTGATATGTGAAAGGCTAAATTGTTCCAGGCATACCTCCAGATAAAATGGTCTTTGCATTTGTATTATGTGGAACTGAGCCAATATGAGGCAGTGTGTGAGACACAACGAAGAAAAAAAGACTGATTATATTGTGTAAATACAGTAATAAGAATTCCAGTGTGGATGGAGACTATGATCAATATTGTGTTGTATGTTAAGGACATGCATCCCTATTAAAATGCATATAAATGTTCAGAAATCTTTTTGTTTCAAACTGAGATGGGAAATCAAATATCAAAATACTTGACTGAAAATAAATGGTAACAATTTGGGAATACCATGACACTCAGCTTTGGTTTTAGTATAAAATACTAAATTATTATGTACTGATATTCTGCAAGAAAAAAGCGTTTGTTTTGTCTAAATCTGATATTAATCTCTGTCTGTCACAGCTGTTGTGGTATTATGAAAGTAGTGTCATTGCTGCATGGCTCTGTTTCTACCTCCACAAGCAGAGTTAGGTTCCCATGATAGATAAATTTCTTGAATTTCTGTGAATCCAATACATAGGAGATTTGAGACCATTATGGGAAAAGAAGATCAACAGTAAACCTTTACAGAAGAGATCTTGGAACATCTGAGTTACACCTATTATGAGAGCTAAGTTTGCTCAACTTTGCTCGCTTCTAAACATTTTTTAAAAGGAAAAAATTATAACCTTATTTTTCACATTTAAAAATTTGGTCTAGAAAAATATCATCTTTGCTAAGAAATATTTGAACAAAGAATCCTAATCCTTGAGTACAGAAGTTTAGGTTGCTTCCAACACTATGCAGGTGCACAAAGGATGCCAGTTACAGTTTCATTACAAGCCAAACACAACCTGTCTTTTAAAAAAGTGATATTCTAGATAGTTTTGAAAATAATGCATAGGAATCTTGGAAATAAAAACAGAAAACTGTCATTTCAAGTGAATTTCTCATTTTGGTGAAGTCCGTCAATGTCACAAGATAATCCGCTTGAGATTGTTAGCAATATAAAAGATGGTTTTGAGGTAGAAAGAACTCTGTTTAGCCAAGAATCATAAAAAAGCAATATTCTGGTTGTTACATTGAAGGAAGGGATGAGTTTTGTGCAGGTTCAAAGACAGACACTGGGGTGTTGTTTCTCAAGAAACTTGGAATCTTAGAAGATGCTCATCAGAGTGTAGTGGCAGAGCTGTTAAGGAAGCTGGGTGTATATGATAAATTTGTTTATCATATAGTATTGCCTTCTGTGATGTGAACATGAGTAATATGAAAAAATAATATTTGGTTTCTTATGTTATATTGTTTCAAAATGATACGATTAGTTTGGGGAATGAACATAACCATCTTAATTATCTCTTTCCCATTTTTCATCCTATAAAGCTGCTTCCAACAACCTTTCTTCACAAGTATAAGTTTCTTTTACAGAAGCTAAATTGAGAATCATTGGACAGCTCCCAAGTCTATGTTTTTTTCCCCCAGTTCCTTTGTGGAAACAGCTTAGCTGCATAATTTGACATAGTCTGGACATCCCACAAATACTGAGTGACTGTTTAAGCTAAAAAACATAGAGTGTACTTTGAAAACTTTATTACCAATCTTTCACTCCCAAGTATTTTTATAAACTGTTTCCCAGTGAAATGAGATGGTGCTTTAAATTGAAAAAGGATTAATTGTACAAACTATGTGACAGAAATGTTTATCATTATAAAAGAAAAACATTTACAGAGCGATTTCAGTAGTTTATAGTAAGGAAAGATAATTAATAGTTTGTTGCTATTCTATGATTTTTCAGTGAGATAATCCATAGTTGGTGGCGGGAATAGCTTCTACTTCTCTGTTCAGAAAACACAAGAAACCTCCACTGAGTGCTTTATCTTAATAGCAGACATCTGTCTGGTTTTCATTATTCACATGTTAAAGAGGAAAGATCTTTGTGCTGCTTAGGAGAGTCTTAATGTAGCAATGTAGTCTTAAAGTAACAGCAGATACAGCAGGGAGCTTCTTCACCACTCATATCTTGCGTTTAATGCACACAGAGTTAGCAGAAAATCTGCAGAATCATGACAAGCGTTCCTATAAGGAAGGTTTTTGTAGAAAACAGTACTGTTATTTGAAAACCTCAGAGGGCAAGAACTATCTTGGGAAGGGACAGATCCCGGCAAGCAGTGTGTCCTGTGGTCCTAATACCTTTGCTAACACAGTGTCTCCCAGGCAGCCATGGGTGAGAAGCCAGATGACCGTGCCCCTGTGCTGAGAAGCGAATGCCTGAGCATGCTTTGGTACTGCTGGTCAAAGTAACAGTAAAACTAAATCCCATGGCCCTTGCACTCCAGTTATGACAGCCTCTGGTTTGAATGCCTTTTTAGAAGGGGTCTCCATGAGGACTCTTTCCTCACCAAAGCAGGAAAGGGAAACCAGCTTCTGGTGAAAAATAAGAATGATTTTTTTCAAGATGTGTTTCAGCACCTATCCTAGCTGGTCAACATAAGCAGGGCAGTAGTTACAGGTTGCTTCCTCTTTTCCTTTTGTCTCCTTTCCAAATGTCATTGTGCGGTGTGATGTGATGATGTGATTTCTGATCTCCTGAGAGGAGAGGAATCATATTGCTACCCCACCTGCTGTCTTCACTATCCCCTGTCCTGACTGTGGCTGCATTTAGCCCCACTATGATTTCAGGTTAAGCAAAAGTAATTGTCTAAAACCCCTTTGAAGACTGGCTTACTTATTCTAACGTTGAACAATAATGAAAGCATCTGCCTACCAGTCAAGCGCACAACAAAACTGTGAGGGTATGTCTTTTAGTTTAAAACAAAGAACAAAAATGCTTGGATGTTAGAGAGAGAGCACACAGAACAATACTAAAAGTATCAGTGGTCTGCTTTCAACTAGATGACTGTCTGCAGTGCAGGTAACAATTTGCATGCAGAAATGGATAGCAAAATAGAGCTCAGAAATGAACATCAAAAACAATTAGAGGTTCAAAAGCTTTCTGTATAAGGAAGTATTGAAAACATTGGAACTTATTAGAAAGGTGAGAAATCAAAGGAGACCAGATAAAGGTGACTAATGAATGATATTGAGAAAATAAATCAGGAGCTCTTGTTTAGTCTTTACAATAAATTCATTTACAATAAAAGCACAAGGGGCATACAATGAAAGACGCTGGATCTAACACCTATTAAAGGTAATTTCTTTTCTTTAATACCTTGTGAAAACCATTGTAACAAAATGTTACTGAGGCCAAGGGCTTAGCATGATTCCAAGAAAAGGTAGATGTTGTATGGGAACATCTGAGCAATGCTAGCTAGGAAGGCTTAGTTTTGAAGGAAGGTAAGCCTTTTGCTCTTCATGAATTAAATAAAGCCACAGGAAGAAACTTTACTTTGTGATGACAATTATTTAATGGAAAGATCTCCTACAATTTCTCCCAAAGGACTCTGTGTTGCTCATTATGGTCTGACATGGGGTGGTACTCTCATGTTTCTATGGAACAAATTTGCCATGGAGTTAGCTGTTCATTGAGTGATCAGGCCAATGAGTCTTAAGAAGTTATCGCCTCTCAGATAGGAGTTACTGACCTTTAGGTTACACTCAGCAACTAAACTTTGTGTGCTCCTAATCTAGCACAAAATGTGGTTTAAGGGAACCAGTTTTCATGTTACATTTCAGCAAACCTAGGGACAGGGCTAGTCTTCCTTGCAAGATATTTCATTCAGATGAGTGACAGCAACTTTCCCACACTGATCGAGAAGTGCAGAGCTATTTGACCCTCCTCCCCTTCTTTCAAAAGCAGTTTTTTCCCTAGGGGTTTATCAGTTTAAAAGTACTGAATCTTAAGTTTGAATAAGTCAGAGTTAAAAAATCAAATGCGGACTTGTTAATAATATATATGCTAACAGATACGTGTGTAGCTATGTATATGCAACTGTGTATTTATATGTATAAATAAATATAGGTACATATCTACACACAGAAGATATATCTTCATAAATTTACCTTTCTTCTAGTTTCTTGTGGGCCATTAATAAATACCATGAATTTATATTCTATTTCAACATCATCAATATGAAAAGTCACCTTGTGATCCATTGACTTTATTAAGCAACTCCTCTGAACACAGGACTGCAGATGTCAAGTGTGGTTTTACAGAGATGGGGTGTGCAACCTGAATTCTGTAATCTTTTTTCAAAAATAAGTCGGTTCCAGAGGAAGCAATTTGTTCTCTTGCAAAATCAGCAGTGTCAAAACCCAAATGTTGTCAGGTGACAGTTACTTACCTTACTCGTTAGTGGTTTATTTTGAATGTCTGTGTTTTAATTTTTTTCTTTTTATTTCACTCAGGTAAGTCACTACATGCTGACTGAGACAGGAAAAGTAGACTTTTTGGAGTAACAGTATAATGATAAACCTCCTTTTTTTCCATTCTTTTAATCTACATGCAATTACCTACACAATTTGTACAACGAATAAGACTCAGAAAAAATGCCATACTTATTAAGTCATAAATACAGGGAAGGAGACTCCTTGTTTTTGTTGCCTTTCAGCTCCACATAATCAAACAACTTGTGGCTTGTTGGTGCCGGGGTGACGCCTGGCACAGGCTGTGAGGTGCCACTGGCCTGCCATGGCCACTCCTTCCCTCTCCTGCTGAGGTGCTGGGGGGCCCCTGCATGGGCTGAGCTGGGCTGGGCGGCCTTGCATCCCACCACCCCAGGGAGAGCTGCTGCTGCGGCTGTGGAAAAGCTTAGGTCGCCTTGGGCTGGGGGCCAGACCGGGGTCTGGGTGGCTGCCCCCATGCCCTGCTCCAGCTGGATTCCTGCTGCCTGCTCACCCACCCAGCAAGGGGCTGCAGCTTCTGCTGTCACCTCACATGCTGGCTCTCCCCTGCCCAGGCAGAGCCCGATACGTCAGGTGTGGTCTGGGCTGTTGTTTTTTGAGTTTTAGACTTTTCATTCTTGTATAAAATTGTTCAATGCATTTGGTTCCCTCTTTCTGTTTCCTGTTATAAAATATAACTTAGTGAATTGGTGTGCACTGTGTTTTTAAAATCACCATTCTCTATGTTCTTTGCATTCACATCTCTCCCTTTGCTGTCAAAGTTAAAAAAATAAAGTCAGGCCAAGTTCTCTTCTCACCTTTCATTGTGTTTTATCAATTTCACGTCTGCAGCATGGAAAATAACAGAGTGCCCATGCAGTTTGCTAGCTTGAATTTACATGCATGCACGCAACGCACCATACCAGATAGCTGAGAGTGGGGTGTCGTGCATGACCTTCTGGACAAGCACCCTAAATGCTGATTTTTAATGGGCAGGGGCTACTTCAAAATCCTTCCAAAATCCAAAAGTATCTCTGAGCATGACAGACCAGCTAAAAGGGTGGATTTTCATAAGCTCTGAATATAACTCAGTACTGAATTTAATAATTTGTACATGCAGAATGTCTGTGTGTGGTGCATGTTGGTAGACTGAAAGTGAAGACAACTGTGATGATTACCCTCAGTCCCAGTAAGTCGGTTCGCTGTGGAGTCATGTTGGATGCTTCTGAAGTAAAACAAAATTTGAACAGCACAACAGATTTGAACTATTGAAGTACTGATCTTGCATCCCATGAAAGTCATGACATGATAGCCAGAGAATACAGGAGAAACAAGATTAGGAGCTAGAAAAGGGAAAGAAAAAAAAAAAGAAAAAAAAATAGTCATTGGCACAATCATGGGTTCTTTATCATAATATTAGTCAATGAGGACTGAGGGCATTCTCAGGCAATTTATTTTTCTGGAATGTAAAGATTACCATGTTAGAGCTGACTTTGGACTCTTCTGGTGGCCAGTGCTGAACAATGGTGATGAAAAATCATGCATACAAATCTACAAGTGTTCAGACCCTTTGATACATGGGAAAATATGTTTTTAACTGCATTTTTATATTTCTGGTTTTTACTACTACTACTACCAGTATTTTTCACTGGTTTCAGACCCAGAATATAAAGGTTTAGAGCCTTCTCCTGTTGCCCACTTCTTTTAATAATTCTGCATTTTTTTTCAGGCAAAGGCCACATCAGTGGAATGCATGATGATACAGTGTGAGCTAAGTTTATCATGACTAAAGATACATCAGTTTGAAATATTAGCCCAGTACTGCCTTGGAGGCAGTGAATAATTAGTTTAACCTGGCAATGAACGATATAAACTTAACCACAGAGATGGCTGGTGTTATCATCTTATGTTTTTGTAATGCAGTAAGGACACCAGGTTATCATGATTATAGCAGCAGGAGAGTTTGTAGAATGAGTTCATGTATAAACAGTTGCTCAAAACCACTGTGAACATTTATGAGGCTCATTATTTATCATTAATTATTTAACTGCAGGTCCCCATGTGGGCAGTGAAATCCTGCTGATTTACTACTTATCAGGAATAAATTACCACTTACAACTTCGGCTTTTCATGATTTTCCTTTTGTCATCATAAATAAACCTAACTAATAAGACTGTTTCCTTCTCCCTATTAAACTGACTGCTGGCAAGAGACTTTTTGGCTAGTGACCTAATATGAGACAAAATATAGGATAAGTGAAAAGCTGTGTATTTTTATGAAGGCTTGGATTGTTTGCAATAGATCTGAGAACTCAGCAAGGGATCAGTATTTGCTTACATTTACAGTGTATTTGTACAGGACCAGATTTTTGAAACAGCTCAGCAGCCACAATTAAAGCCAGATTTTTTTTCTGAGGAGCAGTTTCAAATTTGCCAGCTAACTGAATTTATTTTAGTACCTAAACGAGGACCAATAGTCAAACCCCCATTTCGGCACCACTCTGATTCTCAAAATCCCAGCTCAGCTGCTGCCTAACCCTTTAGGTGCCTCTGTTGCTGCCAGCAACTCACTAAAGATGCCTTCATTTCTACTAGGGACCACATGCAGAAGTAAATCCTAACGTCCTGAGACAACTTTCAGCCCTTCTTCATGCTACAGCCTCAGCAGGATTCAAAATCCATGTAGTCTTCAGTGCATCCATTGGCAGGTTTCCAGACAAGGAAGGCATAACCTGATGGACAACAGTACTCTGCAGTAGTGCACCTCAGACAACGGGCAGCCGGAGATATGCAGGTAATTTGTCCATTTACACGTGTGCCTGCACGTGTGTGCATAGAAATTTGGTTTATGGCAAAGCCCAGGAGTTGGCACGCTCTGCAGCCAAGGAGGCAGGTCTAGCTTTGGTTAATTTGGCCTGGCTGCTTCAGTACTCAGCCGCGTGCTGAACCGCCTTTCATCCTGCCCTGTAAGCAGCCCTGTGCTGCAGTAGAAACGCCACAATGGCTGTTAACATATATATACACCTGGCTGCAAACCTCAGCTAACCCGGGAGGGTGTCTGAACAACCAAACCCCACCTAAATCTCTGACCCTTTTCGGACAGGCTCCTCTAATATGACTACAACCACCTGTGATGGGCTCTTTGATATGTGAAATAGGTAGGGTTTATAAAAAGGCTCAACTGTGTTTCTGTAGAACACCAGGGTATGTTTTATCTGGTTCAAACATTGTGTTTAAAAATGTGGTATCACCTACACGTATTTCCTTTTACATATATATATGTATAACACATGTATACACACTATCTACACAGTATATATATTTTTTCACATATACATACATTATGTATCTTTACTTATTTATACATACAGATACAGGCACACACATATATATAGTAGTGATTAGAATGAGGTGGAATATGGTTTTATGCCATTCTGGTCACTCAAATTTAAACTTTTTTCAGGCATGGGTAGAATACATTTTGTATTCTATGCCAGATTTTCAGGTATGGCTTCACAATTCCTGTGTCAACTACTTGCTGTTCTAATGTAATGTTCAAAAAACTCAAGAACTTGAGACCACAAACCCATCTCAAGAACATCTAGAACTTAAAATATAAATTTAAAAAGGTGCTTTTTTAGTTTAATAGATGTTGTTAATAATAAACCAAATATTCTCCAGCTGACTCGGTGACATGTTACAAAACTAAGGAATAAAATACCAACTCTGTGAAAATTAGTGCCTACTTATTTAGGACAATTTACAAGATACTTGGAAGCTATGTTGTTCAGAACATTTTTTTTTTTTTCGTTTGTGGATGTCTTTTAAAAATCTAATTTAATTATATACCTGTAGGAAGAAGTGGCAAGATTTAGGTAATTGCACTAAAAATGCAGTGCTTGGGACTAATTATGTGTATAAAATTGTATGCTGGTTTGAGGCTTCATCAAAAATCTGTCCATAATGTGTTACTAGGCTCATCTCTAAAAATATACTGAACATTGGCAGTATTATCTCAAAGGAAAAATATGTTGCCACATTGTACGGGGAGACAAGATTTTATATGCAGCCTTTATCATAGCATTTGTGATAATTTTATTGCTGAATTGAATCTATTTTCTTGCTGTTGATCAGAGAGTTTTGGTCCCCCACTTTCTTCTGCTGAATTCAAAATTCATACACGGCTAAGGGGAAGCATAACTTGATATATGACTTTAGCCCCTTATAAATACAGGGGGTTTAGCCCTTTCTGTATTCACATGCATGCTGATGTGAGTACCTCTTTCTTATTACCTGCGAAGACACACACAGGCCATCCCTGTAGAGTTTCTCCTCCCACCACAGTCAAATTGATGTGAAAGGTCTTGCCAGTGGGTTATTTAAATCCTGATATTCTGTTCTTGCTTGTCAAGAATGCTGGGTATAAATCTCTTGGCACTTACCTTTCTACACTGCCCACTAACATTTTCTAGTACTTCTGTCTGTCCTCATGACATTTCCTGGAGAGCTTAAACTGAAAGTGCTAATTATTAATTTAGGGCTAGATTCTGGCTCCTACAGCCAGAGGCATGCTGGAGGGAATGCAAAGGGACTCCGATTTGTTATATGCACGTTCCTTACCACTGAGATACTCGCACATCCACTTCTTGGCTCATATTAGGAAATACTCACTATTCTTTTAATCAAACCTGTCCAAATCGGTTATGAGTTCAGATTACAAATGAAAAAAACAGACCATTAAAGTTTGAAATTATGTTTTTCAAACACATAAGTACATTTGCTCAGTTTGAACAATGGATTACATTAATCACTGGTGGGTTTTTTTTTCACATCACAGAGGGGATTTAGCTCTAAGAAAGAAATGTTTCATCATCTTGAAGCCCAGTAAGGCTCAGTTTTATTATGTCAGTAGAACAGGTTAACTGAGGCATAAAGGTGAAGTGACTTGCCTAAGGTCACGCAATAGATCAGTGGCAGAGCTGTAAATCACATACGGGGTCATTTAAATCCCTGCAAAATGCCTTGCTCCATAAGATTTTCTTCCTCCCTCTTGTCAAGTATAAATAGTTTAGGCTTTCTTTGGCGGCAGAAAGCCCTCTACTCTTTCTCTTAATGTATTCCCAAGATAAAGTATATTCACTGACCTGACTCTTAACAGGAAAACTTTCAGGCCAAAAAGAAAGAGGCTGTTATGTTCAAGGCACTCCTTGAATTTCCTGCAACTTCACCATGGACTGACCTAAATGTTTTCCCAAACTCTCTTATTTGTTAGGCAGGAACTTCTTACTTCTTTTCTCTACAAGTATCTTCCCCCAGCAGTGAACTTTCCTACTTTTCTGCTGTATCAATTACTTCTTCCATTGGCAATTTTTCCTATGAATTGTGAAAAAATACACACACACACACACACGCACACACAACACCCTCCCCACACCGTCCCCATATACTATCTCACCTTTATATTTCTCTTGAGCATCCTCTGAAAAGGTGCCTGCTCAAGAGTTTTTTGAGAGAGTGAAGATGAAGAGAGAGTGAAGAATCTATAGCTGAATGCTATAGATTTTTATTATAGCTAAAATATCAAACATTTACACAGTTGTATATATTTCACCATATACTCTTTTCTCCTTGCCATATGAACAACCCAGATACCTCACGTCTGCATAACACTTACTGCTTTTTAATTTTATATATATATATATATAAATAAAAGTTACAGTTCAGTGACACAAGGGGAAAGTAATTTTGCTCAAAAGTTGATGCCATAAAGTGGAACACTATGTGAATATGTCAGCTTTTAACAGAAAATTGATCCTCACCTGACAGAGATAATACCCAGAAGTCTAATCTAGCATATAGTCATCACTATGAATTAATGGCATCGTGACTGTGTGATGGTGTTCTTTTCTCACCAGGAAAGAAATGTTTATGAACAAAGCCTCATGGAGGCCAAATAAATATAAAGTAGGTACTAGAGATGGCCACTTTTCTCTCAGCCTTTCTGTCCCCATGTGAGCCCAGGCAGGTGTGTTAGGGGCACCTGAGAACGCCAGGCTCCACTGTTCTCAGAGCAGTTCCACAGAGCAGTTTTGAAGAAAAGGTCTGTGTTACTTGAATGGCGTGTGTCTGGGTTGCAGAGATTGGTAGACAGAAGGAAGGAGCTAGAAGAAAGACCTGATTATTTCTTCTCTTCAAGGAAGCACAGTTAAATTTCAATTTTGGTTTGGAATTTAGGGATAATTTTATTTGATTTGCAATTTCTGACTGCTCTGGCAGAAAGTTTGAGTGAAATACTTTGATTTTGTTTTATTTTCTTCAGCACAATCTTTTCACCCCTGCTGTATTATCAGGCATGTATTTATCTCTCCAGAACTAGTCTATTGTAATGATTGTTGTTAGACCATTGGAAAATGAAAGCGCTGCAGGAAGTTGCCACCTGGAACTTACACTGATAGCAAAAAAGCAAACGTTTTGTATATAGTCGTGTTGACTTGAAGCTATAAAGTCCTTAGTATTTTTAAGCCTATATCTCTCCTACTGAGACAAAGC
Organism: Falco rusticolus; assembly: GCF_015220075.1. Lineage (NCBI taxonomy): Eukaryota > Metazoa > Chordata > Aves > Falconiformes > Falconidae > Falco > Falco rusticolus. Next base: position 64,638,703 of record NC_051190.1, on the reverse strand, counting down.
CACAGTTATGGACAGCAAAACTGCTTAAACTATTATTCTTCTGGTATTAATACAACTGGGGATTTTCATATACATTTTTAACGGGCAATTATTGACTATGAAAATTTGCCAAAACAAGTGAATCACAGAATGCATTTCTTCATGCACTGTTGAAAAAACCCCACACCTATGGAAAATAACTGATTATTCTGTTTCTCTGTGTGTGATTTCTGTATATATAGAGAGAGAATGCTGGCAAAGAACAGGAAGTATTTTTTCAGGTGCTTAATACATCACAGAAATAACAAATTGAAGAAATTACTCACATAAGTAACTTTTTGCATGCTTGGCACCACATGTTTAACTACACTTAAAGTTTTTTATTCTCAAGCAACCAAAGAATGAAGTTTATACTGCTTCTCTTGATAACATTACAAAGATGGTCTTCATTCCTCTTACAGCCTAAGCCAAACACAATTATTGTCAATGAAGCACTAATGGATCTGTAATCTGTGTATTTGGTTTGTATAAAAAATTGCCAGAAATTACAGAAATGTCTGTGCATGCTGAATAGGGCTGCATGAAAATGCCCTTTTCAGCAGACAAAGGGAAAGCCATTGGATCACACTGCAGGTACCCTAAAAGCCTCAGCCGTGGCTGAAACACAAGTGAGGTGCCATCATTGGGAAGGTGCTCTAGGTATGGATGCAGTCAAAAGCAACTTTTACAAGCCACCTGTAAAAAAACTGCTGTTGTACAAATGTGCCCCCATTATTTGACATTTTGAAAGAAGTTTTAGTTTTCCTAAGTTACATCAACAGAGCCAGTGATTCAGAACTCAAGTAATCCTTATTTTCATGTTTATGGGGCTCCTGGGTGCCAAAATTTTTCTGTTTCATATTTATTCATGTTGCTTAATCCCTGTGGAAATTCCTATTAGAGAGAGAGGCAAAAAACCTGTGAGATCATTTTTGTCTAAACTTTGACACTCTGAGAATAATTTCTAAAGTTGTAGTCAATGGAGAGAGGTTTTCTGATATGATATGTGCAATTCAACTTGCATTTTTAAAAATACTCATTGGTCAGATTATTGTTAAATCTTATATATGGGGTACAGGGTAAAACAACATGAGTTTTCAGGGGCCATAATGAGTCAAAAATATATTTTGAGGAAACTAGTTTTTTAAAAATTCAGTCTGAATTAGAAAAACATAACACCTAAGAAAAATTATGAAAGAAGTTCAGAATATTAACTACTTCATAGCTTCTCACAAAATCACTGAACAATTTTAAAACTGATTAGATGCCCCAACAAATTAAGTGAAATATTCTTTTTTGACAAGAAAACTTACTGAAATTAAAATATAGGTTGAACTAAGACAGCTGTTCAGTTTTGATTTAGCAATTTAACCACCAAAGTAAAAATGATAATTTATTCTCATGGCTTTAAAACCTCTCATTTTTGCACTGCTCTCCAACGTTCTGTAAAATAACCCTTTGCCTCCTGTGAGATACCTTATATCATAACAAACAAATGAAAATTAATGCTCAGAATTCATGCTTTAGTTCCATTCCTGACTACAAAGTTGTCCAGATGTGAAATAGAGACAAGTCACTATTTTCATCAGAACTTCAATTTCTTATACAGAGGGACTGACAAATCTCTATATCTGAAATCCCAGATGGTTTCTCTGGAGCTATGACTTGCATTAAGCTTAAAAAGAGGAAAGCAGAAAAAAATTTAAATTGCAGGGATTTTTCTTCCCAGTGGAATAACTGTAATAGAAATAAGCAACAATGATAAATTAGATTCTCTTAGTGCCATGCTGGACGTTGGCTGAACATATCCTCTAGTGATGCCAGTTACAGTATGGTATTTACATCATGTTGTAGTGCAGAAAGAAGTTGATGCATTTTCTTTAGAAACTAAGTTCTTTTCTACATACATCAATATGTAATTGATACCTTTTCCTCAGAAATCTCCCCAGATTACCCCATGGTGGGGCCTAACTTGCAAATGCCTCATTATTATTATTACAGGTTGCCCAGAGAAGCTGTGGATGCCCCATCCCTGGCAGTACTCAAGGCCAGGTTGGATGGAGCTTTGAGCAACCTGGTCTAGTGGAAGGTCTCCTTGGGCAGGGGGGTTGCAACTAGATGATCTTTAAGGTTCCTTCTAACCCAAACTGTTCTATGATTCTATGATTAAAGACTTTTTACTGCTATGCCTGGAACCCTCTTCTCAATCTTTTCTTACCATGATATCTCTACTCACTACATGAGAATTCAAGATTACTTCCCATCTAGAGCTTTATGCCTGCCAGCTAGATCCGCTTGAGGGCAGACCTCACTCTCTACCAGTCTTCCTTACTCAGTCCTAGCTTTGCTTTTTCTTCATTCTTGTTATGTCATTAGTGATGACACTTCATAACTAGCTCTTCTAAATGTTATGCAAGGTAAATTGTGAAGTAGCCCCCATTATATTGCCATTATACTACTGAGGTAGATGGTGTTGCTGCATTTATGATGTTTTAGTAGGTTTTGCTTTATTTTTGGTCCTGTTTACTTTCCTAGGAGTGGAGCAGGAAGAAGGGCCGTGTTCTTCACATATCCCTAGGCTGGGTGGCAACTGCTGCTTACAGGTCCCCATATTCTTTGGCTGCCGTTTTAGAAATTTCACCTTGTTGTTTCTATTGTGGTTTCTATTGTAGAAGAAAACCATTGCAAAGGGATTAGTAAAGGATTTGTATGGGATAGGAAGAGGGGGAGAAGAAACTGGTTTCCTTATCTTACAAAGACCAGGTCAGCTGCAGTGAAGCAATAGTCTGGAACTGCCAAAAGGAAGGTAGAGTAGGGTGTAGTCTGTTTCTGTTCCTTGAACCTCGAGAGTAATTCTATCTTGCCAAAGCATGATAATCTCAGTTGTACCTACACAGCATGACTGAGTCTTGACATTCAAAGTTGCTCTAAGCAGGGAAGCTGTCCTTGTTTGATATGTTAAATGTTGTGCCTTCTGTATTCTCGTATAAATAATTGACCAAGTTTTAAAAAGGAAATACTTTTTGAACCAGTGAAAAAAAAGATACAAAAATACCAGCAAGAAACAAGGAGGAGTTTAGACTGGAAGTCAACACAGCTAGGATTTATGAAATGCAGTTAATAACACTACGTCATGTATGAACATGTTGTTGACTGACTGGCCTCCCTGTATCTGAGTAATATTCTGTTTATACCAGACACTGCTGTTCTTGGGGGCCAGGAATAGTGCCTTTCTGCAGTCAGTGTGAAAAATAAAGCATGCCAAATAATTACAGTAATGATGCAAAGAGCTGGGGCTGCAATGTAAAATTTCATATTAAATCAAAGTCAAAAATGCCTCTTGTCCTGTCCCACTAATGCTTTCTGCAACCGTAAAATTTGGCTGCAATACAATACTGGTGAGAAAACGCAAAGATTATTACTGTGCTCTCTTAAAAGACAAATCCTAAAGCTTGACAACCAAGGTATGTAAAGCAATGGCTATCTATTTCCCTAACCAGAAAAGAAACACAAAAGTATAGGAAAAAACCCAACTCCCAGACCCCTGTGATTATGAAAAGGAGAAAGACATGTTTATGTAAATGGTGGAGAAATCTTAAAATGTTTCACCTGGCAAATGGCCCAAAAGAGGAGTGCCCAGAAAGCATTTCTCGCTGTCTGCCTCTTGGCAGGAGGCTTGCTGGCTTTCGTTTTGCACCATGGAGATTATACTTCTTCATTTTAGCAAAGGCCACAAGGCAACACACTGCAGATAAAAACAAACAAATGCCAACCTCATTCTCTTGATGTACCCCACAAGGCATACACAAATTAGTAATCAGAGTAATGAATTCAAGGTCCCCAAGGTCCCTCTGACCTTTCTATCCCCTCTCTCTGGCCTCCCCTATGGTTCAGACAGCTAGAGTTCAAGTTTTTTCCCCTCCCTCATCCACCCACTTTGTAACACATAAAAAAATTGCCCCAAAAAAGTAATGTTATGTTACCTCCCAAAGCCAATGACGTTATAAAATGGACTTAAAGATGTAGAAAGCTTGCCTGCTGATGATGTTTTTTTTTGCCTTTTGTAAGACTATGCATGTGCACATAAAGGCATACACAGTGCTTTCTGGATGACGGAGTGATCCTGAAGGGGACACAGGTTTTCAGGAAGAGCCTGGCAGCTTCAGGCAGAAATGCTCTACAGCTGTACTCCCTCCATCACTTCTTCTCTGCTTTGCCTGCAGAGTTTTGTGTTACTGTCTTAGTAAAACCAGATAGTTGATAGAAGTAACCAAAAAAAAGTTGATAAAGCTGAGTAAATTAAAGCTTGTGCTTTACTGAACCATTTAAAGTTACAGAAGTCTTAGAAAACTTATTTCTGGTATGATGGCTGTCTAAAGACTGTCCCTCCTAACAGTCTGTTTTTTGCCTTAGAAGTGCTATCACTTTGAAGGAAAAACCTTGCCTATTATCTTGAAGATACATCCAGAAGTGCTTGTCAATGCACTATGATATACCTTTTTATCTATACTTGCTTCAACAGTATGTGGTATAATTGAAACATATGGAGTTGATATTTGATAGTTGTTGTGGAGGGGCATGGGAACCTTCTGCAAGATAACGTATCCGCTAAATACAGTGTGCCACAAATAATATAATTTTGTATAGCTAGGTGTGGGTGGCATAAGCACTGGAAGGGGCAACTGCTGAATCTCCTCCCTGGTTTACTCTGTAACTCTCACTTGCATAAGTAATATTTGCTGATGTGAACTCTCTACATCTACCAGGAATTTGACATGAAAGTTGCTGTAATGAGTTGAGAATGACAGGCTTAGCAGAACAGTATAAACAGCTGTCTTGCCGAGACTGAATCTGGTTTGTGGAGGACCTGTGCAATCATTGCTCCAGTAGAGAAGAATGACATCTAACAGATATGTTTCAACCACAGGTTGAAAGACAACTTACACAACCAAAAAGACACTGCTTTCATCTGCCAGGCAGCAGTTAGCCCCATAGCCTCTTAGTGGTCAGCTGGTGGCAATTTTTGTGTGGTTCACTGTTGTGCTCCAGGTGGGAGAGGGCTCAGGCTCCCTGGGGGAATGGGCCGCCTTCTGACATCTTACTCAGCTTTTCCAGTGATGTCCAGAGAGGGTCAGGGGAGGCACTAGAGCAAAAGCCAACAAGAATTCAGTCAGTCACCACAAATGTGGACCTATGCATGTCACTAAATTACAGAACAAATGTACCAAATATAAAGCTTCCTTCTTTCTCCTTTCCAAATTTTTATCAACACCAGTTAACCCATCAAAACTGGGAAGGTTTCAGTAGCTAAAAGGAAAAGCATTACTCAAAATGTAGAATTTATTTGCAATCACCACCTTCATTTTGACCTGTGCCAAATCATTGCATCTTACTTCTGCTATTACTATTTTATTTATTGATTTTATTTAAAATTGTAACATACCAAACTTGCTACTCCACAGCAGAGAACTTATATGATACAGACTGTGATACAAAAGATGTCATATACATATCTAGATCATTTTGTCTCCTACAGAATCTCCCTCTACAGTCGCTAAAATGTTCCCCAAATAATAACAGTTTAATGGACACAAAGAGTTAAAACTCCAGTATCAGTAAATAATGCAGCATCCCACTAAACATCTGAAGCTATGCCTTATCACAAACTTATTGTGTATGTCTACTATGGAGATTTTTAATGTAGCAGGTGCAGTTAATTATTACAGGAAGCTGCAAAACTATATATGAAGCATTTGTGGCCTGTTAAATTAAATTAATGGTTTTCTGATTAACTGGTTGCAGTTAGTCAATTGGATAAAACCTCAGGGAGTCTATAATAGAAAGCTGGATTTGAGAGGGTTTGTGTTAATCATGATAAGAGAACTAAAATTGCAGCTCATTTCTGTTATAGGATGATGTTAATGGATGATGATCAGCAATTTAGGAATAATCTGGTTGATGAAACAGAAGCGAAAAAATATGAATTTATGTCTACTATATGATTACCTGAAATTTTGCAATTCTTGATAAAAAAGTAATATTATTGTTTTGTAACTCTTGTTAAAAAAAGCAAGAAAGAAAAAAGATTCTCTTAATTTCAGTAAAATCTCTGATAGCAGTAAAAAAGTTTAAGGACTATTTGTAAGCGAGACTTTAGTCTGTGTGGATGAAGTTGTGTTGCTATTCAAATTACAGATGGATTGGAAAATCTTAAAAGAAAACTATAATATTAAAATTACTTCCAAAACATCCTATTAAGACCAAAATTTTCAGAGAAGTTATCTTTTTTTTAAGGTTCCAACTTTTTTTATTGAGGATAGACATATTTTCAAAAATACTGCAGAATACTACACAAAAGATTGGTCTTGCACTTAAACTCTAAAACCTCATTCAAGCACATTTTTATTTTGATTTATATTTTTTCTAGGTTTGATATAGTTTGTATTTTAAGTCTTACTTTAACATCAGTTTTCTAAACTAACTGAACAGTATTCTTGTAAAACTCCATATAGCAGACCACTTGCTTTCACAGAGCACTGTGTTTCAATATCGCAACACACGTAGGACAAAATGCACTCCTCTCATCATAAATCTGAATTATCAAAATATTTATTTTTTTTTAGATTGTCCCCAAAGACTGAAGCAATAGTATTTATGCTCTTATTTAGAAAGTGAGTCATGTGGGGACTGCCCTTTTAAGTGTGTTTGTACAAGGCCTGTGCTGGGGACACTTCTGGTTTCCATTAAAAAAGGCTGCCTTTTAGATATCTTTCCAATGTGTCTGTCGCAGCTTATGCAGCACCTTTATACCTCTGCTTAGATGTTCAGGGCGATCCATTATTACACGCATCCCATTAATTGCCCCAGTTCTGGTTAACTTGGTGAGCTACTTGGTGATATCACCTCTTTAGATTGTGTTTGTAGGCATTTTATGGAGTCAAACCATTGAAATAAGTCAGTGTTTTATTATAGACTCTCTTTCAAGCTAAGAAAAATCTCATTATTACATTAATGCTCATTATCAGGAGTGAACCAGTGAATGTAGACCCTGAGCACTGAGTTGAGAGGCAGTCAATGATTTAGCTGGATGCATTTCAGGAATGATAAAATTTACCAAGTGTTGCTGCTGTATATCAAAAAAGTGCCTATAGCCAAAAGTCTTGCAGTAAAAGTTCAAAATTCACTAGAAGACAGTGAGAGGAGGTTAGTTTTTCTGTTCTATTTGGAACAGAATACTACATATTGTACAGAAGTCAAAAGCTCGCAAATGAACCATTAACTTTTAAATCTGTTCAAACATGGGGAAAAGCCAGCGGACAGATTGGAAAAAATAATTATTGTGTTCACTATGAAGAGAGAAGTGGTCTAGCTTTACCAGGTTCAATGGGTCTGGTGTACAAGACATACAATTGAACTAGCAAAGAACAAACAGGGTGAATTGGCTTATTTGCAATGTAAGTAGAATATCAACCTTATCCATCTGATTGTCAATCTGGAGAGTAACATATTCCTCCAAGTTAATAAGCAAAACATAACAATTTATGTAATAGATATACACAAAACCCAATGTTCACTTTTTAACTTCACAAGAAAAAAAAAGGATGGAACCTGTGTTGAGCCAGGAAAAGTCAGATTGCAATCAAGAACCTTGTGTCAATACAAGACTGATATAGGAGTTCAGTTAAATAGGAGTGAAATTGTTTTTCACACACGCGTGGTCCAAAGCATCCAGATAATGCTTTGTCAGCATCCTCAATTAGCTGTATTTTGTGCTGTTTGTAGTTTGGTTTTTGGCTTTCCCACTATGATCTGAATCACTGACAGACACTGGGAAAAGCTGAATGGCACACAAGAACTGCTGGACAGTTATTCCAGAGTAAAATTGTCTCCCATTCAAACAAGAGACTAGTTCCTCCTGCTACTGCAGACTGCCTTTGCAAAAGCATTGCCTCCTTCTACCGCAGGTTCCCCCACTGAAGCTGGAGGCCCTGTTGCCTGCCTGCATTATGAGACAATTAAAGGCATTAGATTGCAAATACTATCACCTGCTGAATGTTATAGCAAAGAGGACTTAAGACACAGTAGAATGCATCAGGAAGGTGTTTTGTGCTAGAATGAAGAAAACCTGAAACCAGATTCATAGCTGTGGCTACAGGAGAAAATGCCTCTCTTGACTGCTAAAGAAACACATGTTCTTTGTTGTTGGAGGATGAGGCCCAAGAACTGGATCAGGGGTTTATGTGCATCCCATGTAACAGGAAGGGTGACCAGAACACATATCCCATTCCACATAATTACATTCTAGAGAAAGCCTGAGAGCATCTCATCACCAGAAGCAGTACTGCTTCATGGTTAGAACTTCCACCCTTGGACAGCAATGAACATTTGACTTCTGTTGCCTACTTCAGGAGTGGGTACTTTAATTATTGAGCTAGTGGGTGGGGTAATCTAGGGAGGAGGGGAACATTTTTGCATTGCTGATGACTGGGAAAATTAACTGATGACTGGGAAAATTAACTTGAGAGCATACCCCCAGTCAGACCAGTAGGTACTAGTTTGTGAGTTGACAAGATTGGGCAGGTGCCCAGCATTCAAAAGCATTAGATTTAGTGGTGAACATGCTCAGAAATAGACTTCTAAGCACTAAGAAATGTGATGACAATGTGGGTGCCTCCTTTTGATGAAGTTTGTGGATTTGATTCTAGGTTAACCGATAGGGTTGCATATTTGCTAATGTAGTATATAGCATGACCATGTTACACTCAAAGCTAAATGTAACATATTCAGTGCCGGTACTATATACTATCAATAATATTACATATAAGGACATAGGCATAGATCCAAAGATGGTAGCCAAGCACATCTGCTCAAACGCTTTGGCAAATTTAGATAAGCATAGTGAAAATAATCGAAACAATTTGTGTATGTGTCAGCTCATGGCTGCACTTGAAACAGCCAGTGTATGGGGCAACTGAATTCTAACACTACCTACTGTTTCTATAGAGTAATCATTTGTTCAAATCAGTCAGAGGTATTAGTATGAACAGGTGGAAAGGTGGGATGAACAGGCTAGCAAAAAGATTTGAAACAAAACTTCTAGTGAAGAAGTGAGAGTTAACAGTCGGTCAAATTACTTTTATAGTCAGACACAATGCATTACATTACAATAAAATTATCATGGAAAAGACAGAAGAACTATTTTCACAAACTAGCAAAGGAATTAATGGGTCATCCATATTTTCATTTTTAAAAAAGTAAATAATCAAGGCTGAATGCTTTCCTGACATTGCCTTTAATCAAAGGGAGACAACTGGGTCTAGAGAAGGGTAATGTTGTACAGCCGTCTTGGTATAGCAAACATTTCTGGCCAGAAGTCCTTGAATTTACCATCTACTGTTTGTTTTCTTTTTTCCCCTTGAATTCCCTAATAAGACAGAACTTCACACTCTTTAGTGAAATGGGACAAAGCCTAAAGAAACTGGGCTCTTTTGACATGAAATTAACACACACGATTGTTTATGCAGCTCCTGTATGAGATAATATTTTTAGCCACAATTCTGATTACTTTCTTGCCTAATTGCTAGAGAATTTACCCTAGAAATGCTGGTTCAGATTCCCTTGTGCAAAATTGGAGATAACCTCAGTTTCACAGTGCAAGCAAGTGTAGTAAGCTAGAGAAATAAAAGAGGAGTATTGACTTTCCCTGTTTTTATGAGAGAAAACTGACCAGCCATACTAACTTCTGATGGATTTAAGTGAAGTCAAAACCATTCCTTCAACTCCAGACAGTAACACCTCTTTTCCAAAGATCACCCTGCTTTTATAAGAAATAAAGATTGTTACTGGTTTTTAAATCAGCTTTTGTGAATCACATTTTTAGGACAAATCTGCATGGCCAGACAGGTACAGAGAAGCTCCTTTTCTCGCATCCCCATTTGATTAGGCATTTGCTAGCTGTAGTACAGGATCTGTCTTAGAGACACATTTTTTCAGAAAGACAGAAATAATGGGCACAGCTAGCATGCTGTCCCTCCTCTCAGTGGGCAGAGGCTGGCTTTTTTCTACCTGCATGTGTTCACATGTGCATCTGCTTAGATATCTAACTGTCCTCATCCATCACATATGGAAAAAAAACTGTGCTCATTTTGACTTGGTAGATGCCATTCTACCATAGTGGTAGAACTTCTAAAAGTTAGATCTTAAAATGTTCTGTTACATAACTGGAATCCTTTTGAAGAAACAGGGTTAGCTTCTCAATGAAGGGAAAGGAGCTACTCAGTTTCCTCTCAGAAGCAGGATTCTCACGAGCATGTGTTTTTGGGGTCGTGTGTGAATACTCTTCACAGAATACTAATGCAAGGTATCTGCTACCATGTGAAAAATTAGGTGTACAGCACAGGCTGGGACTGGTTCAGTAAAATTCCAGTCTAGTGTATGTCAGAAAAGAGGAAAGAACAGATCTCAGCAGGATTTCTGTAACTTAGCCAGATTTCATTAAATTAGTTGATGGATAGCTTCTAAGTGATCAATTTAGCCAGTTTGTTAAAATAAATTCATCACCAGCAGAAAGTGTTTGGTGTCAAAATTTTTACAGGCAATTCAGTTGAAATTCTTTATAACTGTGCAGTCATGCACTGCATTGGGTTTGCATGACAAGGTTTTGGTAGCGGGGGGCACAGGGGCGGCTTCTGTGAGAAGCTACCAGAAGTGTCCCCCATGACCAATGGAGCCAATGCCAGCCAGCTCTCAGAGGGACCTGCCGCTGGCCAAGGCTGAGCCATCAGTGATGGTGGTAGTGCCTCTGGGATAATGTATTTAAGAAGGGGAGGGAAAAATCCTGCACAACAAATTACAGCAGAAGAGAGGAAAGAGGCTATGTGAGAGCAACAACTCTGCAGACACCAAGGCCAGTGAAGGAGGAGAAGGAAAAGGTGCTCCAGGTATTGGAGAAGAGATCCCCGGGCAGCCTGTGACGAAGACCGTGGAGAGGCAGGCTGTGCCCCTGAAGCCCATGGAGGACCCCATGCCAGAGCAGGGGGATGCCTGGAAAAGGCTGTGACCCTGTGGGAAGCCTGTGCTGGAGCCGGCTACTGGCAGGACCTGTGGCTCTGTGGAGAGAGGAGCCCAGGCTGGAGCAGGATGGCGTGCAGGGCTTTTGACCCCACGGGAACCCAGGCTGGAGCAGTGTGAAAAACTGCAGCCTGTGGGAAGGACTCACCTTGCAGAAGTTCATGGAGAACTGTCTCCCGTGGGAGGGACCCCACGCTGGAGCTGGGGCAGAGCGTGAGGAGGAAGGAGTGGCAGAGACAAAATGTGATGAACTGACCACAACGCCTGTTCCTCACCCCCATGTGACACTTAGTGGGAAGGAGGTAGAGAACTGCAGAGTAAAGCAAAGCCCAGGAAGAAGGGAAGGGTGGGGGGAAGGTGTTTTTAAGTTTTGGATGTATTTCTCATTATCCTACTCTGAGTCGAATAGTAATAAATTGAACTAATTTTCCCAAGTCAAATCTGTTTTGCCCATGACAGTAACTGGTGAATGATCTCCCCCTGTCCTTATTTCAACCCCCGAGCCTTTTTTTATACTTTCTTTCCCAGATCCAATGGAGGGGAGTGATAGAGCAGACTGGTGAGCACCTGGAATCCAGCCACATTCAACTCACCACATGCACAGATCAGTGTCCTTGCGAAGAGCCAAACTGTGCCATTCAAGGCAAGTGTGTGCCAGCACAGGGCCTCCAGCTGGACAGTGGAAAGGTCTTCTGGTGCAGCAGTCAATTGCTTTCCATCTGGAGCACAGAAATAAAAGTCAGTCTGTTACTGCTTATGGCTCCTGATCAATATTCACCTGCAGAGCTATGACTATATGTTATACTGGGTCCCAGAGTGAGCTTAAAAATTTGTTCCACATATATATTCTTTTTCTGGGGATGTCCATGCTAACCAATGCTTTCAAAAGTCTTCTTTCTGCTCTATATCTTTTTCTCTTGAATTTAAGCTCTCAGGAAAGGAAGGCAGTCACGGTAGAACATAATTTGCTATGCTGTGTATTTTTCATAGAAGGAATATGTTTTTATGGCATTGTTCTTTGATATATTCCTCCTCCAAAGTGCATGTAGAAACAGAAAAAAAGGCTTAGTCTTGTAACACGTTGATCAATCTTTCCTCAGTGAAGTGTATGAAGCTGGTTGAATAAGGACTGCTTTTTAGGGTCTACTCATGAACACGTATATTCTCTAACTTAAGGTCACAGTTTGACCGTAGAGTGATGGCTACTTCTTCAGTAAAAGGCTTTTAAGGATCGAAATTGCTGTCAGCACAGAAAAGACCGGTTAAAACTCCTGAGTTTTCCAAAGAAAGAAACCATGTTACTTGCCTCTATTTTCCAGTTTTGAGTATGTATTCTTTCTTAATGTTAACTTGTTCCAGCAAGCAGCTTTTCTTGCCTGAAAGCAAACCTTGCTCTGTTTCTAGGGTTACCAGAGGAGTATTAAAAAAAAAAAAAGAAGAAGAAGAAAAAGAAAAAAGTAACAAACACCAGACCATACCAGTACTCTAAAGTTTCCAGGTCTGTTTTGCAATACAGAGCCCAAGGGTTTTTGATGGGGTCTAAATTTGGCAAAATCAGCTTTCCCATCCCTCCCTAACTTTATTTTTCTGTCCTCTAACTATTTTTACTCCAAGTTTCCCTCTGTCTCTGTGGATACAGAGAAAAGATATATGGGTAGGACTCTGGAAGCAGGATAAGAAAAGTAAAAGTTCCTGCAAAATGTAATGTTGTTATGCTGAAAGCAAAACCAAGAACATAACACTGGAAATTAGTATATATCAGCATAAATGTATGGGGACTATATAATCCATTAATTCACATTAGCAAATAGATTGAGTATGTTGTCTAATTCAAAGACAAAACAAGAGCCTGTGGTCTCATCTTCACTTCTTTAGTGTATGTGACGTTTTGCTGCCATGCATAAGCTCATTACAAAATGGATCTTACTCCAGTGTAGAAGTAATAAAGCTGCTATCAGCTATCTCAAGCATTTTCAGCTACAGGTGTTCAGGTTGGTGACTTTTATAGATCTCATTTGTAGGTACCCACCATCTGATCGAAACTGTGTATATGAGGCTGAGGAAGGCAGTCACACCACTTCTTAAAGAACTTAGCTGGATAAGTCACATTCATAGGCTTCCCCATTCTCTGTGACAGCAATGGAAAAAAGTGAGAGGCACATCAGTACACACAGATATTTAAATCAGGTACCTGACTAACACCTAATTTAAACAGCTTTGTTGTAATTCCTGGACGCAGTCACCTGTCTTCCATTATCTTAAAGGAAAAATGAGGTTCTGAATCTCTTCATTAAAGTGGAAAAATGAAGTTAGGCAGGATCAATATTCCCCTTTTGCACTAGATTAGTACTTTGGAGAAGCGTATTTTTTGCCGGGTGCTATGGCTTCCTACAATACTGTAACATTCCAGCTACTATGCAGTAATTGCTAGTTTCTTTAAAGAGGTTATTTTTTTTTTTAAATAACATCATTATTGGCACTGGCATTTAAAAAATCCACCAAGTCTCATCAGATGATAAAAAAAGATGATGAAAATCAGAGTGGATGGCCATTGCATAATGTTTCTTTGTCCAGCAAGACTATATACTTTGACTTGACTTGAATATAAAATGTACAGAAATATCTGCAAGGCCTTAGGCTCTTCCATGTGGTTCTAAATGCAAATTAAGATTAAAATCTTCTTTGTGTGCTATCTTTTTATTTTATTGAAAGGATACATTCTGCATTCATAACACAGTGAATGGTTTTCAGACTAAAGTTGGAGAAGTACTTTGTCTCTTCTTAGCAGTATGCTGATACTGTATGTTCCACATTATTTCTACCAGTGTTTGAAAACATGAAATTATTATTCACACAAGAAATACATGCACTTATTTTGTGAATTTGATTTACTACCTGAAAGTTTTTAGACTTCAAAAGAGATGGTATCAACTTTTACCTTCATACAAATTTAAAAATAGTTTCAACTGATGATGTAGATTTGTTTAAAAAATTCTGCTGACATTATGACTTATTTAAAAACCTTAGGGTTTTTTCACTGAAAGATACGCAGGAAATCCATCACTACTCGATATCTCTATAGGATTCTTGCTTGACTGGATTCATGTCTCCAGCTGCTGTGAGATTTAATAACACCCTGGTTATGATATCATCAAATAGCAAAACCTTCTGGACAGCTGGAACAATTTTTGCACTAATGCTGTAATTATATACATAGAATTATCTTGGTACAGAAAATTACTTAAGGTTCAGAAAAAATACAATGTGCCAGTTACTAGCCAAGGGTCAAAGAACTTGCTTCCAAATCCACTAGCCTGTTGTTTAGAAGAATTGTCTGGGAACACTGGGTCCTGGATAGTTTGACTGAAGAGCAGTAGTTAAATGTTTTTCTCCTAGATTGAAATCTTTGCCTTAGTTTGGATCTATTTCATAACAGACAATTTAAGATACTGTTTTGTTTTTCTGAAAACAAACATAAATATTTCACAAGAAAGTACATGCAGAAACCTAAGCTTGTGACCAGAAAGAATAAAAGCACATCTATGTGTCTGGGTTGGTTATACCCATTTGATATCCAAATTTTTTCACTCTGTAAAGTCTGTATTGATTGAGTACAGGATGAGGCCCTGCAAGTACATCATGCTTCTCAAAGACTGTCATTTGGTTGAGTTGGTTCATTAGTTATTGAATTATTGGTGGTTCTTCATATACCTTTGATAAAAATGTATTGATTCAAAGTGATAAAAGGTACCATTTGGAAATTGAATTCTTTCACAACCAAAATGGTGTTACATAGCACTATTATTGACAAAACTGAATTTGGCAGACAGATGAAGGATTAAATCAGAAGTCCTTGAATGATTTGAAAAGATGAAACTGTAAAACTTGACAAAATTATATTTTTTTAGGAATTAAATCTATAAGTGGTGAAAGAGTGAGATCTAAATCTGTTCTTCGAAATTCAGAACAGAGCTGCCTATGATGTTAGCCTGAGTTTTTAACTGCTACACTAATCAGAAAGGAAGCTATTCAAGCTTTTTATGCACTGCAGTATTATTTTTACTTCGTCAATAGCTACTTGAATGAATGTGAAATGAGTTAAAGTGATTTGGCTGGGATTCAGTAATGCATGGGAAATACTTAAAATGCAGTCAAGAATGCTGCAATCAAAATTAATCCAACTAAAATAAATACCCATCCCCCTAAGAGGCAGAAAATATAGTAGAATAGTGAGGAAAAATACGAGTGCGAAAGATTAACAAGGGGCCCTTGAACTAGAGAACTGATTTCTTTTAACAAGGTATTGTATGCAAGCTGCCAAATAAAGATTAAAATCTATCAGGATTTTAAAATTGATCTTTGTTTCTCTCTGTATAGAGAAAAACCAGCTCCAGTCCAAATTAGAGAATCAATTTTCTTGAGGATAGGGAACAGGGAGATGGAAGTGGAAGTGGTTGATTTCACAGAAGATGAATCAAAGAATGGCACCAAGAGAGGTGATTAACTTTAGAAGGCAGTTACGTATGTTTTTGAAAGACTGCGCTAAGGAACAAAGGAAAAAGACAATGTTAAATATATAAAGTACAGAAAACTTTTGACAGATATCCTTTCTTCTATATTGCATATAACCCAGTGAATTTGTGACATTTTTCCTAATATGATATGAAACAATTGGGGGTCAAGGAGTTTCATGAAGTCTTCATGAATTCTTCATCTCTTAAATCTACTATATTTCCCACATTGTATCCCATCACTGAGATCATGACAGGAGGCTCCTGAGTAAACCCTGCCTTATTTGTGCCTCTCAGTGCCAGAGAAAATGCTTCAGAGAGACTGACTGGGGAGAGATGGTGGCCCTGGACATTAAAGGGAAAGTTTGTATATGGATATGAAGCTGGACAACCTGGGCAGAAACCTGTGTGCCATAAACCCCAAGTATCATGGTTTGATATCTCACAGCTGTATAATATCCCTGAAGTGTTTTTTTGCCTCCCAACCTCCCAGCTGTCCAACTAAAAAATTTATGTTCCCCAAAGACTAACTGATTGATGGGCAATGCAGGAAGGAGTAGTAGGGCCCCGCTGTGACTGTGGCACCTCAAAAGCAATGAGAAGGAAAGTGGTGAAACCACTGGGATATTCCCTCTGCTGGGATCAGTGAGATTTCTGTTACCTTAAAAGGTTGAGCTATGCATGCCCAGGCACAGAGCAGAGCTGGGTTGCGATTTTTATTGAAATTCAAAAAGTGAATTATTCCAAAGGGTATATATTTTTCTGATTTTTGACCCAGAGATACATGGTATGGTGGATTATATATGTTCACCATATAGCAAACAATCTGATACCTCTTTGACACAGTTTACATGTATGTTAGTTTCAGGAGGGTAAAAATACACACTCACTAGAGTATCTGATTTCCCTAGGTAATAAAGTTATTAGGAGAATATTAGTTGACAGCTACACCCACTTGCAGTCATCAATTCTGCGAGGGCTGGTACGGATGTTTAAATGCCAGTATTCATCTCTTTCTCTCCCCTAAGTCTTCATTATAATGTATCTCACTATTTTTTAGAAACTTTCAGCCTACTTTTTGGCAGATGTGACAGGCGGCTGTAACATTGATACCATCAGTGCTGTTCATCCTACTTCTTCTTCTCACAATGATTCTTAGCACATATTAATTAACAGAAATAGGAAAGGTGCAATCAATTTATTTAATGTAGTTAATTAACAAGAACTTGCAAGCTGCTATCAGATAAAATTTAGCTTGTGCAATTGCAGTTCTACGAATTTTAATGAAAATCTTTTCATTTTTTTAACATAAATGTGCTTCTCAAAGTTTTCTTTCATTAACAAAAATATTTTAGGGCACACAGGAGGGAAGCTTGAACAAATCTTATATAGCTTAGCAAAATATAAAGACACCCTGTAAATGTAGGGCTTATGTTTTCCAAAACCCAGTGTTAGGCAGGGGGAGGAGTAGGGAGGGAGGAAAGGCTTTGAATGCTTGTAAGAACTCAGTTGCCTTTTCCTTTACATTTGCTTACCTATTAGTAATTATTAGTAACATTTATAAGATATACTTATGAAATGTTGCTTACCATATGCACAAATATGCCACAAGTTATTTAAATCACATGCGTAATTTGAAATAATTGAGCTAACTACAGCTGGAGAGTTCAGTGGGACTAGTAATGAAATCCTTAGCATAGTATTTAATTACCTCCCTGTGTGATACAACAGAAAAAAGCTCGACCTTACAAAGTGATCTAAAGGTCAGGAGATTCTGCCTGCATTTGATCAAAGATAGTGGCAGTCAGATCAACAAATATAAACAAAATATAAAGGTAGTCTATTAAAATGAATGCTTTAATTGATCTTGTGCAGTAGGGCTAGAAGAGTGAGATAGACATTTCCTAATGAAATCAGTGACCATCTGAGGACTTTGCATTTCACCTGCAAACAAACTGACATTGCAAGGGTATATTTCTATTTAGCAAAAAGGAAAAACATCTTGGACTGTGTTTGTCACAAGAGCTACTTGAAATTTCTTCTAATTTCTCTGTTGTGAAAATATTTTGAAAAAGACTAGGTCTTGTTAAAAAGAGTCTTGTTTTGAAATTTAAGCTCTTTATCATGTGAATGGTCACAAGTGACACATTTCAAAACTGGAAAAGAAACCTTCATTGCTTAAGTTAAGAGGAGAAGATATGAACAGTAGCAAATATTTTCTTAAATTCTGAATTTGATTCCAATGCTGAATGGGGATTGTCTGAAATTTAAGAAAAATTTTGAGTGGTTGCTACTTTCTGCAGAGACTTGCTACTCATTTGCAAAGCACTGCATTAATGCATCCTGTTGGATCACAGATCTTCATCTTCCCAGTCGTGGAAACTTTTGTATTCTGTGACAGCCTGTAAATTTCTCAATACCAATGAAGGAGCAATGACTTCATTAATTACTCTCTATCCAATGGAGATTCTGCCTAATGTTACAAACTGAAGGACAATATCTTTTTCATCTATGAAATATGTTCTGTAACATGTCTTATACTCTACTCATTGCCTCCATTCTACCATGATCTTTGTTTTGCTTATTCCAAGCTTCACTGTGTTGGTGTTCAACTTCAGTACTTAACGGTAAATATATTTTTCATATTAAAATTACAAAGGATTTTGTGATTCACAGGATCACAGAAAGGTCAGGGTTGGAAGGGAGCTCTGGGGATCATCTAGTCCAACCCCTGCTAAAGCAGGTTCATCTAGAGCAGGTTGCACAGAATTGTGTCCAAATGGATTTTGAATGTCATCAGAGAAGGAGACTGCACAGCCTCTCTGGGCAGCCTGTTCCAGGGCTCTGTCACCCTCAAAGTAAAGAAGTTCTTCCCTAAACTCAGCTGGAACTCCCTGCATTGCAGTTTTTGCCTGTTGCCCCTTGTCCTGTCACTGGGCACCACTGAAAAGAGCCTGGCCCCATCCTCTTCACACTCACCCTTAAGATATTTATATTCCTTGATAAAATAATGACTGCTTTATGGTACAACACAGAAATATTCTTCAGTTCATGACAATTAATTGTAACCAGTTTGTATGGAGCATCAGGATAGTGGTTCAGGAAGGATTTCAGAAATAATTGACAAAAGACAGAACATTTATTTAAGTTCCCACAAAAATGTACTGTCTATGATAAAATTTTAAAAGAAATCTGGAAAGAAGTTAGCATAGTTGTTATGGAAGAAGTAGAACAATGGATATAGATGAGAAGAGTTTGAATTTTTGGCTTAAAAAAGCATGAGAGGTGAATCCAGATGAAAACGTACACTAGATCCTTGATAAGTGAGGAAATACTGTTTTTCAACTGAATGATTCTGAAAACTGAAAGGCAAGGGAGAAGAAGGTGGAGATGGTGAAGTGGAAGTTACGAATTCACAAGTCGAAGCAGAGGGAAAATAAGATTAGATGATAGCAGCTTGGTTTCCTCCTCTAAATTTTTAGATGTGAAATTACTACTGAAATGGATTGCTATATTGAAATTTTTACTGAGTTCTTATTTCTACTCCTATGAAATGGAAGTTTCTAAAATTACCAGTGTCATCAGTTTCTTTGAACTGCTTGTTATATGTGTGTGTAAGCGATTTCATGTGGGATGAATGTGTATGTATGCATGTATATGGATACTACATTGCCATATTGTATACATCAGTATAACTATACCGTAGTTAACAGAGAGAGCTAAGCTGGTTTATTAGAGGTGAGAATATGGTTCATAAATATATTGTACAATTATGATGTCTTTAATAACATAGTCTGCTTTAGGTATGTGTTAGCTTAGTAAACAGAGCTATGAAAGTAAACGCAAAAGTGTATTGCCATCGCAGGCTTGGAACTGCTAAAGGACTGTTATGTTCCTCGCATCATAAATATCTCCAATATACTAAGCCAATCCCTTTGGACTGATGCAGCATGGCAAAATAAAAGGACCTTTTTGCATTTAGTCTAAAAAACTTAAATACCGTGAAAAAATACAACATTAATGTTGAATTTTTTGTTTTTAGAGTCAACAAGTGAATTCTGTCATACATTTGTTTCTTAGAATTTATCCTGCTACTTTATTGCCTTTGGAAGCAATTTGGAAGTGTTGGGTGCATAATAGTCAATAAATCATATAAGTAAAGAAGAAAAGCATCTTTGTTCTTTAACAAACATGGTAGAGGCTGTAAAATGACGGCATTTTTTAAAGAAGAAAAACCCCAAACCCCAGAAAACCCACCAGAAAAATAATTACAGATTCAGGATCTGATAGTGTCAAACTGAAGGAAGGTTAAAGAAGTGAAAAATTATCCATATAAAACTGCCATAAACTGTTGATTTCAGAAACAGACCACAGCCATATTCACAACAGACTTCTTTCCATTTAACTCTTATCTTTACATTATGTTATGTCACTGATGAAATACTGCAGCCCATGCAACAGTCATCACGAAAGCAACATTTTAATTGCAAGTAAATGCAAGTATGTTAAATCTAATCTCCAAAGAGCACACATTTACCAAGAGCTTATGATCACAGATTGACTTGTAGAATAAACAAAGTATACAGTATCTGCTTGTCTGCATAAGTATTTTACTTTTTTTTTTGTTTAAAAAGCATTAGACTACTGAATGGAATTACAGTGCTGGCTCAATGCAAATCTTCATTGCTCTCCAGTCCTCTAATGCGAAGGACCACACACACAAAAATGTATTCTTGTAAGAGAGAAATATTTGTAAAAGAGCCTTCAGGATTTGAAGACTTTGTGGGTCTTTGTAACATTTTAAATAAATCAAATACATATTTTGAGCTTTATTTCATTAGATGTGATCTCTAGTTTGTTGTGTCTATGCAGATGGTTTTATGAATTTCGTACTACTAAAAGAACTATATGGTTCTTTTGGGCAATGAAATCAGAAGCAAAAATTGTATGAAAATTATCTACTTTTCACATTTTTTTTAATTCTATGACAAAATTATTAGTATTTTGAAGACAGATTTCAGTACTGACTATCATGTGTCATACTCCAGATGTTATACAGTACCTAATTTCAGAAAAGATGGACTACAAAAGCAGGCATAAAGAGGATTAAGTTTTGTGTTTTAAAAAGCTGGCCTTAACTATCTTGAGCAATTATACAAGTGACAGGAATTTGTCTTTCTTCATTTAAAATATTGGGAATAGAAGAAGCTCTTTAGACAGCTGAAACTACATTTGTTCCTAATAATCATCACATAGGATAATCAAATATTTTGGAGAAGAAAATGACTTTTATGGAACCTACCCATTTACAGGATAATATTGAAAATGTGCTTAGAGGAATCAGCCTGAGAAATTAAGAACATAATGGTAACTGCAGTGATGTAGTTCAGTGCTTCAGCTGAATACTACAGGTAGATTCTTCTTCATGGATGGAAAATGATGATTTAAAAGTTACAGTTATCTCTTTGGAAAAAAAGATTAAATTCTTATCAAACTGCTAGAATTAAACTGTCGTAGTCACTAGAGTGAAATCTCTCTAATCCAGTTTGACATTTGAAAGATAGATTACTCAAGTTCCCATTATTGTGTTGTTAGGGAAATAACCTATAACACTAAATTAAATGAAAAACAGATACTTTCTAATCAATGTAAGAAAAACACTCCTCCTAAACCTTATAACTTAAAGTTGCATGGCCTCACTGTCTTCAACAAGATACTCAAAAAAACATTATTTATGTGGCCTTTTTTTTTTTTTTAATTCTTGTACTTAAAGACCAATCATGGATGATTATAAGTAAGTTTGAGAGGGTGAATGGTATAATTTACATTTTCTTTGCTCCATCACCATGTCTGTCATCACTAACTTAGTTTCCCATTGGACTGAGATTTTCCTTAATGGTAAAAGAAGCTAAAATTCAGGAAAAGTCAGTAAAGAACAACAACAACAACAAAGAACAACAACCTTTAACATTCATCCACTTTCAGTATAAAAGAGTTGCATTACTACTTTACATTCCAAGAAAACAGAAGTTGTAAAACTAAAACTCATCCAGAATAATATCATCTCAGAGTGACTTTCCCTCTCCCTTGGATAGGTTCCGTGATGACTATGCTGGATTCTGCTGCTCTCACTCAAAAAGCCACAAGACCTTTTAACTCCAGCCTTTCCTAGCAAGGCTGAATCTACTCCCTGGAACAGTTTGGTAAGACAGAAGAATGCCCCAAATTCTACTCCTCCATCATTACAGTGGCAGTGCTCCCTCTGGCATGATGCAGCTCCAGCCACCTCTCAAATACAGACTCCAACATAGGAGCCACTGTTATTTTGCACAATTAAGCCCAAAATCATTGTGTGATCCAGTGGACAGCAGTATCCAGAGACTTTGTTAGAGCACATCAGAGATCTATAGCACAGAAACAGTACTAAATGCCCAATCTACATGGCCATTTTCATTTTGAAAACAAATTGATGTCTGAGATTAATGTCTTTCAGCCATGGGCAGTCATACTTTAAAGGTCATACTGTAACACTCAGGTTGTCTCCAATATTTTGCACACATCTTCCTAAAGTGAGTCAAAAACACCTGCCAGTTTCTTCATGTGTGCCCCATCAGATTACCTGTTCCTAGTGATGAAAAAGAGGGTAATAACCAGCTTAAGTTTGTTAGGAGACAGAGGGAAGACAAATACCCTGCTAGTAATGCTGCTGCTGTGGATAATGTGTTTTTTAGATCCCATTATGCAAGACTCTAGGTTGTGCTCATAACCCAGAAAACGGTTTTAGGATAAAGAAATTTAAAATGAGTGCGTCAGGATCTCAGGGCCTATGGTTTTGCAGTGGGGCAATATTTTCATGATGATGTTCTCACAGTCAGTCAACAAATTGTGTTGTTACACAATACGTAGTTATCATAATTGAGGAAGAGACTTCTTTTTTTACACAATATGTTGACTATACTGACTCAGTGTCTGTTGAGGGAGAGAGTTAATTTTTCATGTTGGCCTGTTCCACAATAAATTACTGTGAGCTGCAAAGGAAAGGAACAGTGGAATCTGTGCTTCTGTCTGAATTACTGCAAGCTACGAATCCCGTAGCTAAAATAAAATAAACTAATCCTAACCTAAAAATCCTGTCTATATTTCATTTACCTATTCCTAGATAAGATTCCCATTCCCTCTCTTTCAAATTGCTACTGCCTCCAGGAAAATGCCATACGTTCTCCATGCAGCCCGCCCGTCTTGCTGGTCAGCTGGCAAGAGCAAACAAATGCTAGACATGCATTGGTGACCTCAGGAGTTTTCACCAACCTTCATTCCTGCTAGATCTTATTCCTCTGCATCATTAGTCACTTCAGACACTTCAGATCAAGGCAGTCAATCAGCGTAGCTGGCTCTGAGCTGGAGCGTCCTGCTGGCCAGCTGCCGCCGTGTGATTAACCAAAGGCACTGCCAGCACAGAGGCACCACGCAGTCTACTGGTTTTGCAGACTAAGGGTGGCAGTGGTTGTAGCACTGAATCAGTCATCCTTCTCTGTCAAGTGGTGTCACTTAAACCACACGAACTCCCAGATGATGAAAACCAGACTGTGCTATTTGGAGGCACGTTGTGTTCGTTACTACTCTTTATCTCCACCTGCTGGAGTTTATTCCAAACATTCCCAACTCCAACCTCTGTCTCAGAAGGTTAAAGTACAAAAGCTATAGACTTGAGACGCAAATACCAGCGATGGTTATAACAGAGCTTTAACTAGACACGCATACGAATTTGTGGATATGGGCAAAAAATAATTCCAAAATGTTAAACTGTTGCAGATTGGCTTTTTCTGAACCAATGCTTCAGCTTTCCCTTTGAAAGGAGTTTTAATTTCTATGTTCATGTTTTCCTGTTACAAAGTAGTAGCAAATTATTAGGATTTATAAAATGAAGAAACCAATTCAAAGCAAAACACACTCAAAAGGCAGATTTTTTTTGCATTTGCAGAGGATTCCAGTTTCTGCTAGAGCAGATTATGATTTAGCACTGTTAATTTTCTCCTGGAATGATAAAAGATAATGCTCATTTGTAGATATTACCAATATCTGAAAAAATAGTACACAAAACTAAAAATTCTTTTAAATTGGATATATTAAGAAAAACTGATATTTCTGCCTGTATTAAATCAATCCCAGAGCTTGGATAGCTGAATGTACAGGAATGTCAGTAACACTATTTGAAAATAAGTAGGAGAAAGAATTTAGTTCTTTAATCGGATTCCTTATGTGTGGAACTTTGTGTGAAGGAAAAATAAACTGAAAGAATAAATTTTTCTCATACTCTGACAGATAGATAACTGTGGTTTATTTATCTCCTGTAGAAAAGTGAGTTCTGTTGCACAGGCTCAGTGACTTTGAATGTTCCTTCTCCTCTGCTCATATATTTTTTAGGACATAGTTTTACCATTACAGTAAAAAGCAGCTGTTATGAGACATTATGGTCGTAAAAAGAGAAGTGATTTTGTATTGATGGTTGGGATGAAGAGTAGCCTTTAATCCAAGCTTCATATTTAAGGTTAATTCACTGGCATGGGATTAATGCCAACAGGTTCAATCCTGCTTGCTGGCTGGGGACGCCTGAGTTTTCTTCTTCATGGACCCAGGCACTAAGCACTAGGCTGTTATACAGAATCACTGCAGGCAATATAATATTGTCTGTATTGTGTTTTCAGCTTGACTGGATGCAAGTGGCAAGTACGAGAAGTGTGCTGACTGCACATAGAAGGGCTCTCATGACTTGGTGGTTCCTTGTTGATTCTGGCAGCTGTTAGTGTATTTAGGGGGAGCACAGATGCAACTATGATTAGAGATGTACATATCTTCAGAGCTGAAAACACGATGGGAAGACTAAATTTATTTCCAAAGTCTAGAAACATTGCAAAACAAGTATCCTGAATAACCTCTTTTAGTCATGTAAATACTATTGGTTCCATATGTTCTAAGTCCTGTAGGGAGTGATCTGAGTTTGGCTCCAAGACTTGTAGAGCAATTACATTGATTTGGGCTTTTTTTTTTTTTTGGCTTGCCTGATAAGAAAGATGTCAGAGTACCTGCTGAAATAAAGAAGTCTTTCTAGGATCAGTACTATAGCTTTGCCGAGGAGGCACAGAAAGCTCAAAATATGGAACCTGAATAAGAGATCAGTATTAATGGAGAGATTATTAATATAGATTTTTAACAAGAAAGAAGGCAAATTTTGTGAACTTTTTCATCTTGTCAAAAAAACCCCAAGAATAACTTTCATAGTTGGAGAGATTAGAGATTGGCAGGAAGTGGAAAATTTACTTTTCTCTGGAGTCGCAATATGGATTCACTCAGAGTAAGGGGTTCAGGAGAGCTTATCAAAATTTATTGTCTCTGGATCTGAATCTGTAGTGAATTAAACTCTTTGGAGAATATGTTCAGCTAACACAGAATAAATGATATCAATCAATCAAGTTTCTGTGATCAGGAAATGCATTATACTATAGCATTCATGTATGAGATATATATTTTTCATAGCACATCATTCATACACTACAGAACATTTCATTTTGTTGTGATCTATCATTTAAAAAAGAGAATCTGGAATGTGATGCTACAGAAATTCTATTAGCTTAAATGTATTCACATCTGTACAATGACTTGGGATCTTCAGGTAGAAATGTTTAAATAGGTGCAAAATTTTCCATTGAAATCACTTCATCTTACATAAAATACAGTCTCAATTATATAAAAAATAGAGAAAAGATAATTTTCAATCTATAGGTATTTATAATTTCTAATAAAATCTGATGCTATAATCTTCATTTTTGTGGCATTATAAGGTACATAAATGGTTTACAAAACTATAACAACTATCTAGGAATACTGTTAGTTTAAAGATATGGCCTTTAGCATTTAGACCTTGCTTTTCTACAAAATCAGACTTCAATGTGTTAATTGTGTCCATAATTGAAAATAAGATTAACCAAATCTACTTTTAGTTAAATACAAATCAGGGGGTGGATTGAAGTTTCCTCATCTTAGACATCTAGGTTTATTTAAGTTTTGTGATGTCTCATACCTGGCCTCCATTTGACACTCTAGATACATTATCGCGTACCTGATATCTTTGGTCCTGCTTGTAAGATCAGATCTTAGAGGTGATTTAGAGACTCTCAAATGGCACTAGGTGCTCATGTTTAGGCAGCAGAAGTCTCTGCTGGGTGTATTGATAGGCCATCAACCAAAAATTCAGTTTAATAGAGCTACATTTAGGGGATTACTTGTACTCTAAGCTCCTTATACAGTCCACAAAGGTCAGTCATTCAGTTCATTTGCCTCGAAATAGTCACCTAACGTCAGCATGAAATTCTTTATGATATCTCACCTGGCTTCCATATTTTCCTCCAGAAGAACATGGGTTTTCAGTGAGTCTTACCTATTGATCCTCCATGTATATCTTAGATTCTCCAGGACACCTCAAACTATACTAGAAATCTATGTTTCAGCAACTTTATCCAGCCCTTAGTTGATTCAGATGATAGAATCTGGAGAGTCATGCAGCTGATTGGATGCTTGTGTCCACAGTGAGTCCTGAATAGCTCTCCAGACATCTCCATATAGGCACTTACATTCATCTGTCTTCAGCCACGAGCAGCGAGCCCCACCTCCTATATTTTATTTAGAGGTAATGGGACATCAAGAGACAGTTGATCCATGTGGTAATTCATCTGGAGGGAATTTAGATGACTTCATCTTAGGTGGCTAAAAGTATGCTAAATGAATCACACTCTAAAGATTTATATTAGTTGAGTTCTATTGTTATTTCCCTTCTATCAAGCAATCAAAAAAGGAAGGCAGGCAGGAAGAGAAAGAAAAGGGGGGGGGGGGGGGGCGGGGCAGGGAGAGAGAGAGAAAGAGAAAGAAAAATAAAAGAAAGATAGGAAGGAAAAGAAAGGAAGGAAGGAGGAAAGGAGGAAAGAAGAAAAGCAAGCAAGAAAGAGGGCAGGTATGAAGAAAAAAAAGCAAGCAAGCAAGAAAGGAAAAGAAAGAAAGCAGGCTTCTGACTGCTAAACATTGACACACACATGAACACTCACACGTGTATGTGTAAATATGTATGTTTTTGTGAATATTTGAAATCATCATAAATACAGAAAATCATCTACTGTTTAGAAACAGTAATAAACAGTGTCAAATCATTCAGGATATGTGGAAGTATCGACCCTGTGTTAGGATCCTGGAGCTATTTACTTTGTCCCTATCCTAAGCTCTTTCTTGAATTGTCTCCTGCTTCCACAAGGGACTAAAGACCACTTCACTAGCTGAGATCTACAGCATTTATGTATTTATATATAATGTGCTTATTAGAAACATTTCAATGACAGGAATAAGTTTGTTACTTGCTACTCATACTATAGTGCTCATTAATATTTAGTGTTAATGTTTTCATGTTTCATTATAACTGATACATATTGGTATTGAGAAGAACAGCAAAATTTTTTTTGGTGAGTGTGCACATCTACAACTAATGACAACACTTGGGATGTCTTGCACATGGTAGATACTGACTAGAACTAAGGTTCGCAGTATTGGAGTGGAAATGAGAGTAACCTGCCTGTAAAGTAATCCAGAAAAGGACATATAGATGTTACCTATCCTTCAACTATGCACATACACAGGTTTATGAGAGGAAGGCTCTGCTGTCCCACCTGTGAACAGGTAGTATTGATACACCTACTACTGTCCTGTAATCCAGACCATGTAACCTTCCAAAGAAACAGAACTAAATTACGAAATTTTGGGTTAATATGTGACAAATGGAAATTGCCTGTAACAACCTTTTTTTCTTCTTCAATTATAGGCAATTGTTCTTTTCATGTATTAGATCATTATTGTCTTTTCTTTCTTGCTTTACTACAGAGTAATCTTGCTGTAGGTATCAAAGATGATAGGAACACAAGGAAAATAGTAGTAAGGAAGCAGTAAGTGGACATGGTAGCACTTGTTAAAACACAGTTATAATTGGGGGGAAAAAGAAAAGAAACCCTCAGAACACCTTTGAGAGATGCTGAGAATGAAAATGTATCTCTTTACTGATAGATAACCTTGGGCTCTATAGAGAGATACTAATTTTACGGCAGAGTAAAATCTCTGTGCCTTTCCCTCGCAACCTCTCCATGTCCCACAGCATACTTTTCTTTCTTTTCTCCCTGGGCTGAAAATACCTTACCATCTTTCTGCCTCTCTTTCCTCTTCCTCTAATTACATCTCCTCTGCTTCACAGTCACCAACTATCTTTTCTTTCAAAGATAGTCTAATTGATACGTACTAACTAAACTTTGAGCCACTGCTCTTTAGTAGTATTTAGTTTTTAAAGTTATTTCAGACCTAAAGAAGGACCTGTGTGACTGAAAACATGTCTAATTTCTCCAGCCACACCAGGTGGTAGAATAAAAGGTACCGTGTCTGCCTACAGACCTTCTCTTGCTTTGTTACAGACCTCCTATGGAGCACTGGTGTGAGTTCAGAATTCCCTCTACTTGAACCTGAAGTGCTGAGGAGCAATTTTTTGACAAAGCATTATGACTCATTAGTGACTCAGAAACTGAGCTGGCTCAGGCATCCCGTGGGGATTTATATCAAGGCACTCAATATGATTGATTCACCTAGTACTAAAAGCAAGAAGTTCCTCTGGGTACCTGGCAATACTAAGAATGGTTTCTTAAGTTGTCATCTCATGGCTCCCTTCTTGTTTGGTGTTAGTGTCCCCTTAAATGCCAGTCTTTCCGTTCTCAGAGTTGATATTGAGATCGGAAAAATGCCCAGAGTATAACCAATAGCAGCAGTAAAAGCTAAGGCTATGAAATTGCTGTCTCAAGTAAACATGTTAGGCTATGAAATTGCTGTCTCAAGTAAACATGTTACAGTTCTTTGGAATCTGAGGTAGAATCTTTTCAGAAAAAGAATGGAAAATGATAATGAACTTATAGTAAAAAATAAACCAAAATAAAAGATGGCACAGACACCCCCCCCCCAGGTCTTCTTTACATAGCATTAAGGAGCAAAATAGTGGTCAAAACCTAATTATTTTTTGTTTTCTTTTTGAAGCCATCTGAAAATCATAATTTATTTAGAAAAGTGTTTATTTAGCAGGGAAACTGAACAACCAGCTATAAACCAGGGGAATAGTTTTACTTTGCGTCAATAATAACTTCTGTTAGCTAGTTAGTACAGGGGAAAAAAGTATATGTGCACTAAATAAGTAGAATAATATTCATTCATATCTACTTAGAGCAACAACTAGTCTAGAGGCCTAAACTAAAGGTTTTGAGTTTCCACCATCTTTAGACCACAACTACTGCAGACTGTCTGCCCCTCCAGGGCCTCTTGTGGATCCTCTCAACACTCATAAACTGACTGTGGTTTGTCTGTAGGATTCTACTGTAAATCTAATCTGAACGTGTTCTTGAAAAAGACAGGAGCAGAAATACTGCTAAACAAGCTATACAGGACCTGTCAAAAGAAAGGAAACAAGATCACCATTTCACATTTTCATTCCTCCTGCAAATTACACATCTGCAATATATAGGCTGATTTTCTTCATTTTTGCAAAGGTGACAATACCAATAGTTTAAAGGGTTTCAAAAATAGAAATTCTTGTCTTGTTTTGACAATAAGTGGAGTTACAGCTAGATTTTAAATTTATAGAAGGTTGTCAATTTGTCTGAAAAGGTATGTATATTTTATGTATTTGCCAGTATAAATGAGAAAATATGAACAAATTACAGAAGCCTTCGTAGGGCTCAATGTGCATTGGATAGCCATTGAATGATGATGAATCTTGTGAAAGTACAGCTATATGGTCTCTGCTGTCACTTCAGCAATATCTAGGCACTCAAGGTTTCCATCAAAGTCCAAGACCAGACTGAGAACTAGTTAAGACTGAAGCTCTAGCAGGATAAGATGAAATCATGAGTTATTGAAATCACTGACAAAGCTGGCACTGATTTAAACACAAATATCACCTATTTCATGGTCTTCTTTTTCATTGCTGTTCCTTTTTTTACTAATTTTTAAGTTAGAAAATGGTAATAAAAATGATTAGCATTTCTCATGAGGTAAAAAACCATACAAAACCTTTATCTCACTCAAGCTGCTCCAAATTTAACTTTATTGTGTTGGCTATATGCCTTTTTGTTAGTATCCTGTGTTATTATTCTAAGGTGTTTGGTTCCTTTTGGGAGACTACCTGTGTTTCTCTTCACTGTGCCATTGCCCTAACTCTCCTTGCCAAAGTTAAATTTATGATTTCGTGTTCCACATGCTCAATACTACATTGAAAGCAAACATTTTAATTCCTTGCCACCTCTGAAAATCAGATAATAAATTTAATCTTGGCAAAACCAATTAGGAATAAGTAAGTTCAACAAAAGGAAAAACAATGCTAAAAATTAATAAGGATTCAGACCATCTTCTTTGAAGATTGATATGTCTGAAAATATGGTGTTCCTCTATCCAGGTATGCCTGTGTTAATGCTCTAAATAAGGCCAGAGCAAGGAATTAAGCACTTTCATGCTCCGTAGTGTTTCATTATTTATATTTCCTTGGCATGGTTTTGGCTAACATTATTAGCACTATCCTAGACAATGCCTGGGTAATGATAAGGGGACAGCATGCCCTGAGGACAAACCAATGAAACCATCCTGTTTTGGGCTGTATCACAGATGGTGGCACATTTTCTTTGCCAACACACCTATTGACTGAGAGGAGAGAGAGCTCTTCCAACTGAGAGCACCTAACTGAGTAGAAGTCACCCACTGACCGCAGCAGCCCTCACTGTCTCTTAAATAGTAGCCTGGTAGGAGGGGATTTATCCAGATGTTTTAGAGTCTTTGCAATCAAAGAAGGTTTGAATGTAATTTCCTGCCTTCCAGGAGACTGCCCAAACCATGAAGAGGAGTCTTTTGAGATAATACGTTTTTTAATTTTTTATTTTTTTTTTCAGTTGAATCCATACATTTAGGTAGTCATGGCTAAGAATTAAATGGCTACAGGAGACTAGGTAAAAGTAAGACTCCTGCCTGTTGGCTGCGAAAAGTCAAAAGTGTGCACTTCAGATTATGTTGTTTTTTTCTGTACTAACACCCTAATGGAATATTAATATACAAAAAAACTGGAGAGGGATGTAGGAATCTATAGGTCTCCACTAATTTCCTGCTAGACTGCCTACTTGGTTCTTGCTCCATTTTTAATAGTTGCATAGTGTCTCTTTTCCATCTCTTGAATTTCCCACATAGCTTTGAAGTGAGGTCTGTAGAAGGTTGTCTTAGAGTACAAAAGACAAAATTAAATATATGAAAAATGTGTGCAGTTTTATTTATCTGCAGAAACACATATGATTGAATGTTAGAATTTTTGTTAAGTTAGAAGCTGGTGTATTTGTTATATGTGTGGTACCAGCTCGCTTTCTGTGAACCTGGTGTGCTAAATTGCAGTGTTGTCTCTCCAGAATACAGGTTACTTTTGTCATGGAGAAATAAGAAAAAAATGGATTCAAATAATATCATGTTAAAAATGTGCTGAAGTTCTGCATAGTGAGAGCTCTGAGGAGGATGGGGAGGGGAAAAAAAGAAAATCACACACTTTTGTAGACTTCTGTAATGAAGTCTGCAGCTTTTGGCTCAGGGTTTATTTTTCAAACAAATCTGCAATAGTAATTTCCATTTTGAATGCTCTCCCAAAGCATTGTAATTATTGGCAGCATTTCAATATGCATTGAAAACTGAAGTTGAATTAATATTTTATTAATTTTTCATACTTAGACCAGAATCTGGAAGATTATTTGATTGTAGTAGCTGTAGAAAATATGACACATGTCTGAGTTTTTGAGGTTATACGATACATACTCAGACATTACAGTGACCTGTAGGTTTGGAATGTAGAAATGAACTGCATAATTATTTTACAAGTGGTAAATGGTGGGAATGTGTACTAAAATGATCCAAAACAACAACAAAAAAAGATAATCAGCCATACGGATAGGTAAATGGATAGGGGAGGACAGTTATTCACTTAAATCTAATTCTTACACATAATAGTTCTGTATTAAAAAAAGTTCAGGCTACACTGTGTCAACCAAGCCATGGTGTAAATTAATTGCCATACCATGCCGTAATCTGCTGTAAGTGTGCTTAACTTCCTTCTGTGAAATGGAGAGCTTTCTTTTCCAACTTCTACTTAATTTCTGATTTTGATATATGTATAGCATCTGTACATTTAATCAGCATAGTTCACAGTGTATTACTTTCTTGTTACTAATATAACTAGTATTTTCTATTTTATTAGACCAGGATTTTGATGCTGTTCAAATCAAGGCATACCCTGCAAACTGTACATTTGTTAACTAACTTAGAGCTGCAGCAAATAGTAAGGAGTAAGAGAACCTGATGAGACTGGAAGAAGTAAAACTGGAATCGTTACTGTGTGTTATTTGTGTTGCTGTAATACATTGATGTAACAGTTCTAAATTTTAATCCAACAACAATTTCTCTTTTTAGGTGTACAGGATTTTCACATTTCTGACTGATAATTAAAATATCTCCCATTATGATATCTAGTGGCTGTGAAGATGTGAAGAAAAGCCAAAAGAAATGTTGCAATGTGACTTTGGAAAAGTAATGATAATCACTAAAGCTTGTTCTATAAATCAGGAATGAAGTCTTAAATTAGAAAACTAAAAATTAATGCATCTTCGGTATGGAAAGTTTTTATTTCAAGACAGTTCCAGTTATCAGCAAATCACAAGGTTTTTTGTTCATGTCCCCTCCTCCTAGGAAATTTGTCCTTCTGAGATGCTACCTGATGGAAATGAAAAACTACAAACTACTCTTGCAGTCGTATCAAACACACACAGCTGTTAGAGTAGTCGTCAGCTTGTCACTTCTACATGTGTTGCCGCAGTGTAAACGCTACAGTGCATTTAAAATATCTACTTTTGCATAGGTACTCTTTGGATTGTTTTACCCAAAAGCATTGCATACAAAGAGTTATATTTCAATTTGCTTTCCTGCCAGTGACAAGGGAAGAAAATAATGTTGTAAAATACTAAGGGTTGGACAGTTTGACTTACTGTAGTCCACAGGAAAAGGAGAAACATGGTCTACATGTGTAGGACTTCAACATGGAAGTGTTTCTTGTTACTCTTGTAGTCTTTCTGCTGAATTCCACTGAATTTGATTTCTGAATGCCATTTTGCTTTCAATATAAGAAAATTCACTTGATTTTAGCACATCCCATCCCACCCATGTATAAAATGTAAACATTTGTATAATGTTATCTTTGGTGTCAAATGTCAGGCAAACTGGCTTTACATTGCACACTGGATCGTGCTCTGTAAACACACATTTCCCTACATAAGATAACATCGCCTCTAATATGCAGAAAATAGCAAAATTTCTTCTATACTTCTGTACACTCTTGTATAAATGAAAGTTGATTTTTGCAGTGACAAAGCCAGAATGAGCAGAGGCTAGAATATGGCTGAATTACAAGAACCTATTTGTTCAACTTTTTAAAGCCATTTAAATAAAGGAAACATGTTCAGATATTTTCATGAATCTGAGGGATTCTTTGAGAAACAATTCAGACTTTGAATTTATTAGGAAAGACAGTGAATATATTTTATCTGCCCAGCAAATTGAACAGGAAGTGTACAGTGGCAATCTGAAGTAAATTCTCCATCTGGATTCCTCAAGCTGTGGAGCAGTGTGCTCTGAAGGGAGAACCGTAAGTTCTGCCACTTCATTAGTGCGTTTTACTTCTTACTCTTTCTTTCTTGTTTTAATATATTAAACCTTGTCCAGTATAATTTGGACACTAGGTTACATAACTTTGAATGCTTAAATATTTTCACAGGACTAGAGGGAGAAAAATAAGTTAGTTTTGCTGATAAGAAATCACATTTCAGATGCCAGAGAAGATTAGAATGTGATGAAGAATGCTGGAATGGAAAACTAATTTAGTGGCATTATGGTAGTTTTGAAGAAAAGGTTAGGGGAAAAAGTACATTAATTTTGAAAACGAAGCTTGCCTTTCACAAGTTGTGTAAGTTTATATAGTTTTATGCCTTGTCCAACTTTTGACTTCATATATAAAATACCAATTGACCTTGACTCCTGTGTAGTTTTTAGGGTTAGAGGAACTTTTTCTGCTTCCGCCCTCCATGACTTTCCAATACAGTACTAAGAAAATAAGACTCATCACTGTTGTCAGTTTGACAGCTTTAACCAGGAAACATTTCTTGTCTGTGAGCTCCAATTTCAGAAAATTGCATTTTTATGTATGGTGAAAGACTGGAACAGGTTGCCCAGAGAAGAGGTAGATGCTGCATCCCTGGCAACATTCAAGGTCAGGTTGGATGGGGCTCTGAGCAACCTGATCTGCTTACAGATGTCCCTGCTCATTGCAGGCGTGTTGGGCTAGATGACCTTTAATGGTCCCTGCCAACCAAAACTATTCTATGGTACACATGTTTTTACAGCCATGTCTTGCATTTCTTCATGGTAGCCTACTTTGCCTGCCCTTAAAAATCACCCCTAAAAAT
Organism: Falco rusticolus; assembly: GCF_015220075.1. Classification (NCBI taxonomy): domain Eukaryota; kingdom Metazoa; phylum Chordata; class Aves; order Falconiformes; family Falconidae; genus Falco; species Falco rusticolus. The sequence continues at coordinate 64,604,502 of NC_051190.1, read as the reverse complement.
TATAATTAAAATTAATTGCCAGGGATATGTGTCTTGCTTTAAATGCTGTGCTTTGGATAATGTTCAGGGCTATTGGTGAACTGGTCACAACAATACGTCTAGTTATATGGGGTGTTTGTTGGGGCGTTTTTTGAGTGTTTTAAAAAACATAAATGTCAAGGATTTTTTCAGGAAATGAGTAATAGGATTATTAACTTGAAAAAGGAGATTTGTTACTATGTTTAAAAAAATAGCTATATTGCTTTTTTTTAAAAAAAAAACCACATTATTTTGCTTATATTTGCTTGCTTTCTGTGTATGGTCTGGACATGTGCATTTGAAGGTCCAAAAGCCACTTGTGTGTTTTACATAAAGCACAGATACTGGCATAGGCTATGGCTCATAGGATTCCTGATTAGCAATTCATAGGGGGGTATTAGAAGTCTTGCTACATGCTCTGAGCCTGAGCCTTAGTGATACAAGCAGGCCATCAGCCAAATAATTTTTGCCTGGAACTTCAGCAAATATGTGTGTATTTGTGTGAGAAAGAATCTAGTTGTTATTACTAACTATTCATTTGCTGAGAGTAAATTGCTTGTTACTATTACTACTAATCCAATAAATGCAACTACCTTTACCTAAATCTGAGGTCCTATAGGATCTCAAAATTTGTATTTCTTTGCTCCTTTGAAAGAGAATAAACCTTTTTTGTTTATTAACTAGCTCTTCCTAGTATTGAAATGCAGCACTTCCTAGCACAAGCAACTTACTACTCTCATCTGCCAGAAAAAAAAAAAAAAGAAAAAAATACCCAAACCAAAGTCCTAACAATAGTTGCAGCTGGAAAGGTAGCTAAAAATACACATTTATCACTGTATAAATAATTGGCCTGCATACAGAGACTGTGCTGACAGTGGTGCTGACAAAACTCTACCCCAGACAGTTAACAGTTTGAGATGAATTATCACATCTGAAGTTTTGGGATTGAGAATCTGTTTAGAAGTGTCAATGTTTCTTGGGAGTATTATTACACAATACTCCGAATTGAATGTCATCATTCAGTTTTAGTGTAACTCAAATAGTAAGTTATGTTTTTTAACTCAAATTGACCAGATGGTTATAAAACTATGTGGACATAAGATGTGTGATTGTGTTTCAGACCAAAGCTTTGTATAGCTCTGTATTTTGCTTGTATAGTGGTTGCCCTGATAAGAATAAAACAGGTATAATGTAATTGTTTGGCTATTTTCAAGTCAAGTGATTTCCTGACAGTAAGGTTGTTTGTCCACCTTTTATTCACGTAGAGCAAGGATCCCACCAGTTTCACCTGGTAGTTTCTGGGTCTTCTGGAAAATAGACTATCTAAAAGATTGATTATCTATCCATGTCTACCAGTCTCCATGCCATTCATGATTTTGTAGAGCATTGTAGTCTCACTTTTTTCCTACAGCTATTTAGTCACTTCTTTTACAAACTCTGTTTTATACCTTTTAACACCCTTTTTGTTCTTCTCTGGACCTTTTCTAGTTCTGATAAATGTTTTTTGAGGTGCATCAGTGTTCAAGGTACAGGCAAACCCATGAAATTTTCTTTTCTTTTTTAATAATGTTTTTCTAATAATTTGTAATATTTTCTTCTGAGTAATGCATTGATATTTGATATCTATTATATTATTTTGGTAAAAATATATATAATAGATAGTAAAAACATTGATATTAGCGATATCTATTGATATAAAATACTGCATTGATATAGATATGGGACAATCTATCATACAGCCAGGTTTTATCCCTGGATTACCATAATTTGCTTAGAAACAATATTTTTGTGTGTGTGCAGCTGAAATTTTTACTTTATGTGCATCACTTCATGTTTATCTGCATTGCATTTTATCTGTCACTTAGGTGCCTGGCCACTGAGTATTTCTATGGATTTCTTCAGTCTGCCCTCATTCTTACATCTCTGAGTAACTTGGTGTCATCAGCAAACTGTCACTTTGCAGCTTCCCTCCTCTTCCAGTCTTTTAGATCTGTAAATCAGTCCATTGTGGTGGTATTTTTTTAGTCATTGACTTGTTTTATTTTTGTCTTTTGCCACTCTTTCATGAAAGTGTGCCTACACAGTACATAGTTCTTCACTGCACCACAATCTAAATAGTTTCCCCACGAGATGAAATTAGTTCACACTGAGTTTAAATTTTTAAGTGGTAAAAATGTTAGCATTAACCTGCATTAAGATTTTTCTTTTGTCATACAGCTCAATCACTCTTCAGAACTAAAGCTTTCTTTGTGCCTGTTTTGTCACTGGGAATTTTAAGCATGAACAAATTAAAAGTGGTAGGAAAGCTTGATGCTAGTTTTTGCTTTCCCCTGTTTTATCTAGTTTAGAAGTCTTTATTCCCTGCTGTCTATTTCTACAGCTTCCCATTCTCTCAACAGCCTAGAATTCTGGCACAGTTCATCCATCAGATTGAAATCAACTCCCACTTCTATATTTGCCCCTCACCTGTCAAATGAGGCTGGGTTTGCTTACCTGGAATAATAACAACAGCGCAAAGACATCTTGTTTTACAGCCACTTGACCATACCTGTACATACTTGCAAAACCAGAAAAGTACAGAAGAAAATCAGCCTCTGTCTTTGTAAATTACTGTGCAAGATAATGTTGCAGCACTCTCCAAACTATCAAGCTGCAACAAAGACTTTTACCATCTCATACCATCACACTCTTCATGCCAGTCCCTCTGCTGCCTTCTCCTTGCCTCATCCAGAGCATGTGCTCTCTCTCCTTTCTGTTTCTTCCTCTCTCTTCCTCAGCTGCTCTCTCTTCATTGACTCTCAACCACTTAACTTAGTCAGTCACACCTGCACCTTATATGCATTCACCAACACCGCCCCTGAAGCCAACCCACAGCTGTATATTATCAGTGCTAATTAACCCAGCTTCATTCCTCTACAGGACAAGAATCTCCAAATAATTCTTTGTTCCACACCTTTTTTTACACTTCTTGCCATTAACCGCAATTTCCATGTCTCCTTATCAGCCCAGTTGCTTTTATTTTCACAATCCCTTTCTCCTGTTTACCTTTCCCTCTGCATTTCTATCATTTGAAACTCTCAAACTTTTCCTAAATTAAGCTAACACATCCAGCTTCCCCTAAGCCACTTTGCTCACTTCATTTTTTTTTTTTTTTTTTACTTCTGTTTGTGTTTATAGATGTCAGCACCTCTGCAGAGCAGTCTGTCTTTGGGCATGCTTTTGTATAGTTTCTTTCTCTCTAAGGAAGTGGGGTTATGAAGGACTCCCCTGTTATCAAGACTAATATAAGAAGTTATTATGTATGGTCAAGTTGGCTGACATATTGGTTGTCTGGGGAGTTAGAAAGGAAAAAGCCAATTTAAAGTTATATTAAAGAGAAAATTAATTTTAAGATTCCAGAATGGATTAAAAGTAAAGACTGGAAAATTAATTTACTTGGATTAGAAGTAGTTGTTGGGAAAAAGAGGTATTTCTGAGAGGAAACCTTTGTTTACTTTTGACTAATGAGGTTCAAACTTCATTAAAACTTCATTATGGTTAGTTTTTAAACAGTGATTAGAAATTCTTGGCTAAATAAAAACATACAAGGCCAGAAAATTCAAGCAATATCTGGGAAGGAGCTAAGTTCCTATCGCGTCCACCCACTGCAGTCAGAGCTGACAACTAGATTTTGCTTAGATGGGAGCCACATGAAATTAGTGACAGCGTGAAAAAAAGACCAAAAGAACCTGCAATATGGACCTTTGAAATGGACTGCTGAATTTGGTGAGATCAGGCACTCAGCACTTTGATGAAACTTTCTGTAGATGTCACGGAAAGTTTAACCCATAACTTCATATGCTGTAGAATCAAAGAAGTGCAAAAATACTTGTAATTAGTGGTTTGCATGGAGAAGAGACAGTTTCAACTAGCCAGTCAGGCAAGGGCAACTGCAACTCTCACTTCAGGGAAAATTATTGGGAAAAAATTGATAGTGTATAATTTTGATCAGCTGAAGTAATTTTAGAAGATGGCATAGCAGGGCTTTGTGGAAAAAAAAAAAAAAAAAGATTTTTAATGGATTATGTCACTTGATAGGAAAGATTTAATGTGTATATACGTTTATGTTAATCTTGCATATATCCTTGTGTACTATGCCTCAGTTTACTAACATAGGATAAGTGTATGTGTGTACACATTATTGTACATCTTTCATCATGAATTGTGGTGACTTGACAGCAAACCCCACTTTTACTACAAAGAAACAATAAGAAAGAAGGAAGAAAAACAACCTTCTGCCCCAGTTTTGGTAAAATCTTCAGCTCAATCACTAGAGATAGAATTCACCACTTGTGAAGCCAAGCTCCAGCTGTTGGTCCAGGCTGGCACATCTGCCCTGAAATCTTACACTGTATCTGCCAGCCCTGGGTTTGTGCCTGCGATACCCCAGCCATCTCAAACAGAACTACCTGCCTGTATTCAAGCAGCTGGCAGCTACAGGTTAACCTGGAGTAGGCATGAGGATAATGCTGCTGAGTCTAAAGTAGACATCTATACGTTAGATACCCCTGGCTCTAAAGTGAGTTTACACAGCTGACATGTATGCAGAAATGCACATCATGTCACTGCACAACTAGTCCCTCCTGAAGTGTTTGTAGCCATCCATTGCAGCACTCCAGACATGCAAACTATCCCGTGTTTCTGTGATGGTGACTATGTCAGTATTCCTGCTGCACAATGTCTTCCAGCTCTTCCTGTTTGTTGTCCGTGTTTCAAGCATTGGCATAGATGCACTTCAGCTGTGCTATTGATCTCGCCTCCAACTCTGGCACGCTGCTCCCAAGCTCATCTCTAATGACCCTGGGTTTATTGCCTTCCCCCTTTGAATCTAGTTTAAAGCTCTCTGAAGAGCCCCGCTAGCTCCCAACCTAGGATCCTTTTCCACCTTTGAGACAAGTGAACCCCATCTGTTGCCAGCAGGACTGGTGCCGGGTAAACTGATCCATGAACAAAACCTCCAAAATTTCGCAGTTGACACCAGGCCCAGAGCCAGGTATTGATCTATGGGATCTTCCAGTAACATGCCCCTTCATTCCCTGCAACTGGTAGGATAGAAGAAAACACTGCTTGTACTCCTGATCCCTCAAGCAGTCATCCCAAGGCCCTGAGTTGTCTCTTGATTGCCCTCAGAATTCTTGCCATTTGGACTTCATTGCTCACTTGGAAGACTAGTAATAGGCAATAATCAGAGGGCTGTACCAGACAGATTAAGAAACTTAATATTTTGACAAAATACAGTGCCATATTTAGCTCAGTATTCCCACATTAGACACTCTGTTGAGGATGGAATACCTGAGCGGGAAATGTCACAGGCTTGGCGAGGTGACGTCTAGTACTGTTGTGTACTTGATTTCCCTATTCAGGTATGAAAGACAAGCAGAGGATTCCTCCATGAAACAGGTCAGTGGGACACTGTAGGCACAAGAGCACATCTAAGTATCCTCTTCCTCTCCAGTTTGGTGCTTACACAAATTACTCAAGGCTGCAGGTTAGATGGGATGTCAACTGACTGTTTAAACTGCCATGTCCCTGGAGTAGACCTAAATCTGGAATAGGAATTTCTCTCTCCCTTCATTACTGTTAATTTAGCCAAGATATTTTAAAAGTATTTTTCTCCCCCCAAAAAGATTTCTTCAGAACACTTCTTATTCTTCTAGACTGTGTTTGCCTCCATGGAAGCATTTTCCCTTGAAAGACCAACACATACAACATGCTAAATTTCTTTGGTCCCTTTCTGATTTGTTTTTGGTTTGGTTTTTTTTTTTTTCCTCAGCATAGTGATAATAGGGACACTTTGCAATGTACACAATTCCTTTTATTGATTTTCCAGGATTAGCTCATCCTAAAAATAAAAGTTTGTCCTAAAGGAACACTCAAGACTATTAACTCACAATTCTGACATACCAAAATTTTTCAAGAGGAGATGTTGAAGATACTCAGGGTTCTACATATAATATAAAAGTATTTTGGTAGTAGTCATTTAAAAACAACAAGCCCTACACCTTATACTCCAAAGTGTGTCACATGTTGCTGCTGCAAATCCTGAGCAAAAAGAAGTAGCTAAAGAAAAACAATTCCCAGAAACAGGCCGACATCTTGATAACAGCGATACTCAAAGGGGAAAGTGAAAACCAGTGATATCACTCCTTTCCTGAAGGGGAAAAAAAAAAAGAAAAAAAGAAAACAAAAGGAGAGTAAGAAGTCGTGATGAGTATTAAGAAGCAAGCAACGTTGTAATGAAGCACCTAAGAGATTGTGATGAGCAATGGGATGTTGAAAAAGTTAATTCAATGAGGTATGTGGCATTTTTTTCCTTTGAAAATTAAAGACTTATAGTGCAAATAGGATTTAAAGCACTCTGCTGCTCACATATAGTCTTCCCTTGTGGCATCTGTTAACAATGAATTGTTGCAATCACAACTCCACCTATTATTAGAATAAAAATTTGTACTAACTCTTTTTCAGTTAGAACAAGGCTTTGTCAGTGACAGAAGAAATAATTGAATGCAACCTTTAATGGGACAGTGTTTTCTCTCAGAACACCATGGGATATGAGGACTCCCTCTGTAGCTTTCAGTTAATTGCACACAAAAGACTGCAGGAGATGGTATTTGTTTAAAATTGTTGCTGGCACTGCAGTAAGAGATGCCACTCCTAATTAAATTGTAACATGATGTAATTCTGCATGGGAAAGTGGTGATGCCAATACAGATCCTGAAACATTTTGGGGTGACAAATACTAGCAATAAGAAGACAGAAGCATGAGCAACAAATACATGACAGAATTCTACTTCATATCAAATAAGGTCCCAGGGATACATTTTCTGAAATAGCTACAATTTTTATTACAGAATCACGGAATGGTTGGGGTTGGAAGGGAGCTCTGGGGATCATCTATCCCAAACCCCTGCTAAAGTAGTTTCTTTTAGAGCTGGTTGCACAGAATCACGTCCAGGCAAGTTTTGAATGTCTCCAGAGAAGGAGACTCCACAGCCTCTCTGGGCAGCCTGTTCCAGGGCTCTGTCACCTTCAAAGTAAAGAAGTTCTTCCCTAAACTCAGCTGGAACTCCCCGCATTGCAGTTTTTGCCTGTTGCCCCTTGTCATGTCACTGGGCACCACTGAAAAGAGCCTGGCCCCATCCCCTTGACACCTGCCCCTAAGATATTTGTAGGCATTGGTAAGATCCCCTCTCAGTCTTCTCTGGGCTAAACGGGCTAAACAGTTCTTTCAGCCTGTCCTCATAAGGGACATGCTCCAGTCCCCTCATCATCTTCATAGCCCTCCACTGGAACCTCTCCAGTAGCTCCCTGTCTGTCTGAGAAGCCCAGCACTCCAGATGCAGCCTTACCAGGGTAGAGGAGAGGGGATCACCTCCCTTGATCTGCTGGCCACTGTTCCCCACAATGCCCCGCAGGATGTCATTGGCCTTCTTACCCACAAGGGCACATTGCTGGCCCATGGGCACCTTGCTGTCCACCAGAACTCCCAGGTCCTTCTCCACAGAGCTGCCTTCCAGCAGGTCAGCCCCAGCCTGTACTGGTGCATGGGGTTATTTCTCCCAAGTGCAGGACCCTGCACTTGCCTTTGTTGAACTTCATGAGGTTCCTCTCCACCCAGCTCTGTGGCCTGTTTTGCTGAATGGCAGCACAGACTTCTGGTGCATCAGCCACTCCTCCCAGTTTGGTATCATCACTAGACTTGCTAGGGGTACACTCTGTCCCTTCATCCAGGTCACTGATGGATAAGTAGAACAAGAACTTTAGTCAAAAAGTAAATTTGTTTGATTTTACATTTAAGCAGGTCTGAATAATCTTGGCTATATTCAGCTTTAGTGAAAAACCTAGATTTCATAAGAAATCAATCCAGTGAGTGATTTGTGTCCTTTAGCCACCTGTGAGTAAATGCTCCAATCATTGTCAAAATTGTAAACCAAACAATCCGGCAATATTCTTTTGAGGAAAATTTACGTGTCCTCCAGCCTGCAGCATAAGTACAGAAGGTTCTTTGGTATCTAATATTAAATCAAAGGGCAAAATTCAGAATTGAGTTAGGTTGAATCTAGTCCCATAATTAAAGCAACACATTAACTTTCACATCTAAATGTTTTCTTTTGGAAATAAAGGAAGAAAAAGAAGAAAGAACATAAAATTTCTTCTTCAGTCAAGACAATTATGCTGCATCTTTGTTTCAGAAGATGTGTTCCTTCACCCAAATAATAGAAAGTTCCCTCCTTCTCCTGAAAACCTTAGCAGGCCAGAAGCTGCCCTTGCAGTTTAGTAGATGACTTAAGTGTGTGAAGTGTAGTATGAAGGAAAGATAAATACAGATCGTTCATTAGATTTCAACACATCAATGGAATATTTTGTTTCTCACAAAAGCTCAGAACCTAGCCTTCAGAATAGCATTACTCTGTCATCAGAAACTTTTGTGATTTCTTAAAACATACAAGAGAATTGATTGACAATACAGAAGGGTAAAAATAATAAATACATTTAAAAAAACACGTAAGAAAAGCTGTTTAAATACAAGAAATAACAATTCCCATTTTGCTATAGAGAGAAAATGGTTCGGATGTATCATCTTGGGATGTCTCCTGTTCCTTGAATGTATTTAGCTGCTACATTTAGTAATTGTACAACAAACTTCAATCTAAGCTTTCTACCTGAAATTCAGTCTTTCCATCATAATCTCTCTGTTCCAGATATTATTTCTCTCTTGCCACCTGGTGTAAGCTTTTCAGAAGTTTAGTGTGCTCCTGGGCTCTAATCTGTTTGATGTCTATGAAGTGACATTTTCAATAAACTAAAAAATCTCAATTAACATAATCCAAGATGCCATTCCATAGTATATTTCAACAATCCACTTCAAGGATTAGGAAAAGAAAATGGACTTCTGAACTCATATCAACTTTAAAAAAAAAAAGTTAAATCACAGTTTTCTCTGTAGTTTGCAATGGTAGGCATCTATTTCACCACTTTTTATAATAACACCATTTTAATTAAAAAAAAAAAGATAAATGCTCCCTTAAACACTGTGACAACTGCTTGTGCATTCTTCCTTGCACTGTGTTCTACTCTTTTAAAATGTTATTAATGAAACAGTATTAATTCAGGCTAAACTTTTTGATAGGGCATGCTTTGAAGTAGATTTTAAATCTTGTGGGATTTCCCCATCCCCCACCTATCCACCACTGCCCAATATTTTGTACTGTGCCATCATAAAGTCAGGGCAAAATGTTCCTCATTAACTATTTCACCTTAATAAATAACAAGTAGTTTTCAGTAATGTCCCAATTAAAATCAACAATTTTCTACCTCTTGATTTTCCGGCTCCTGTTAAGTGACAGTGTCCTGTACTTCAGACCTGAAGATACTTGTCTACTCCTTTACGTAGCTGCCATCACTCAGAGGTGCTGGAACTGGGCACTGTATGCCTTACCTAGTCATCTTTTTTTAAGCTTCATTCATTAGTATATGGTGAATAGAAACTTCTGTGCTGAGATGGGTCTTCTACCTTTCTATCAGTATTATTTTTTGTTTTTCAGCAACTTGCATCTAATTATTGAGCATCAAACTTCTAAACCAAACATACTTGATGATATTTCTAACCATGCTTTACAAAATAAGGAGTTTAGCAAATTAATTCCACTAGCAGCTTTGAAAGTTGCAGGCTGAACCTGCAAAAAATCCTGAAATTCCACCAGTCCTTTCAAGCAGGCACAGCCCAAATGCTCCATTCTGCAGGTCAGTGTATTACCTCCATCCCTCTCATAAAAATCTGTGAGAACAGATACATCAGAAAATATGTCTTTTAAAGTATGTTTAAAGTACGTTTTTAATCTGACCCCTGGCCAGCCACACTAAGAAGGGAATTCTATAGCTGTTTAAGTCCATGTCGAGAATGTCCTGTGAGAAACCTGTTCCCATTTCTATCCAGACCTGGGTAGAGTTAAGAAACATCAATTCTAAATGTCGAAGAAAAAGCAAGAAAAACTCCACTGTTACAACAGTCATTATAAAATCAGTGGGACCCTTGCCATATCATGTACCCTGCCAGGAAAGCCTTTGCTGCCTTCAGTTCCCATTACAAACGCAGTGAAAGCCAGATGAATTGACTTATTATTATGCTTGTAATAGGTAGAAATACACAGTGTATATTTTTCAATGCCTTTTATATGGAAAAATGATGTTTTGCAAAAGATTTTTGATTTTGCAAAAACATTGTGATCAGTTTAGGAAAAGTGAAAAGCGAGAAAACTTCTATCCAACCAGAATGAGTTCGTGTTTTTACTTGAAGACAAATTTTTCCTTCAGAAATTTGTTTCATTTAAAAAATATTTTCAGAATAAATTACTTTATCTGATCAGATGGTGATGGACATACGTGATGTTCCTTAAAAAATGATACTTTGTGTTCCAAAAATATCTTAAATCTTTTTGGTTTTCTCCCAATACATGAAAAAATCATTCTTAGACTAGCTGTCATGACCTCAAATTTGATATTTATGTATGCTTTTCCATTATTAGTTAGAGTATTAATTAATATTTCTTAATTTTTTTTTGTTTTTCTCAACAATTACAGACTTTTGGTTCCAGGCACTGTGCAAAGACAAGTCTCTAAGAACACCCTGTACAGGAATCTTAAAATCTAGTAGGCCCATTTTGTGAAAAAATAAAACCAGTTTTTGCTGTGCTACTTTGTGGCCCTCAGACTACAGTTGGCAAAACACAAGAATCTCCCTGGCTTGGACCTTTTCATATTGCTGAAATAAATAAGTACACAGTACAATCTAACTAACAGTAATAAAAAAAAGCAACCAATACAAATGTGTGTGCATGTGTGTAATTAATACCTCTCCCTGCAATGTACAATTTCAGGTTATAAGTAAGAATAAAATTTCCCTGTGGACAAATGCATTTATTCACAATCGAACGATTTATAAAATAAAAGCTGCTACAAGATTGTGTCCTAGAGATCATGTCTCTAGTGAACCTAAACTACAATCCTGTCTCCTTTGAAAATACAGTGACCACATTATACTTTTTGTGAAAAAATGCCCTTGTTATTTAATTTGTTTTGGTTCAAGAGTTCTCTTGAAAACAGCTTCTGTATAGCTCAAGAATTTATGTACATTTCCTTAATAAATAAATATATGTCATCAGGAAATAACTTTTCTTCCAAAACAAATCACCATGTTTTTAAAAGTGCTTAGAGACAGAGAAAAGAAGGAGCAGGGTTGAATCATCACATATTAACAGCAGACACAAAAAAAATTTGTGCAAACACAGAGCTGGTTAAAATGCACTCTTTGGAGCTTTGCAGAATATATTATGATCTGCAGCATAATGGCTTCTGCTTTAGGTATTTCATAGTTCAGCACAATATATTTCAGTGAGGCAGGAAAATGCTAATAATGGACACGTATATACTGAATTAATTTCTCAAGGGACAAGTCTGTTCAGTCCAGACTACTCAGGCATCATTCCTTCTAGACTTTAGCTAATTAATGTGGTGCAATTTAAGAAAAGGTGGAAGGGATCATATTGATAAGTGTCAATAGTGTGCATTCAAAATATCTATTATTTCTCTCCTGTGTCCTTGGAGGCCTGAAAAAAAGTCCAGCAATGAGTTATAGTTAATTGCTAAGCAGAAGACAATTAAAAAAAACCCAACTAAACAAAAAAACCCCAAACCAACAAAATTCTCCTTTGTTGCTTTTTATCTATATTCCCTTCCTCCACTCTCAACCTATCAGAAGCATACAGCGAATATACTCTTTTTAATCTATTAATTGCAATACTGTTTCTTCAAGAGTTGGATCATAATCTGATCAATTTGTATGTTAGAAGAATCATTATTTTTAAGTAAGTTTTTTCTGTGTCTTATTGTAGGATGCTGTCAAAAGCCTGGCTTACAATGAGCATCCTTCATTCTCAGTGTTTTCAATGTACGAAACACACTACAAACTCAGGACATCCAGAACATTAATACATGTAAGTGCTCTGAATCTTTTTATAAACTCAGATCCTATAAAAAAAGAAACTTTGCTTGAGACCTAACATCTAGATTTGTTTTTTCCCAAGGTTAAAGAGTCTCCTTTTGTCCTTTGCTCTTACTGTGGAGACTTCTAATGCTTTTTGTTTAATTAAGTGACAGAATAAATTGACCAAGGCGATCAGGAAGTGTTTTGATCCAGATTATTGGAATGGAAACTATACTCAGCTTTCCCAGTAACTTATAAGCCAGCATCCTTCTCCATTAGATCTGACAACTACAATTTACTCTGGACCTCCTGATGCAGCTTGTCACTACCAACAGGCCAGTATGTACATGGCCAGGGGTTACAACATACTGATTCATTAGGCTACAACCACGAATCTGCCACTTCAGAGAAAAGGCCCATCCATCTCTCTACATTTAACTGTCATTCCTACCATGAATGTAATGCTATTACTGAGACAGCCAAGTCCATTGCTCATGCCAGATGTTGTTAGGAATTCAATCCATCCTATCTGTGAACACTAGTCCCTTCAAACAACAAGATGTTGAGTGAATTACATATTGAGTGGTGAGGTTTTTTGACATTTAATTATCCAGCTGAAAGGAACATGCTTAATTGTTGCTGCAGTTACTGGTTAGCTGCTAAATAAAGGAATTTTATGAAGCGATGGTAGAGCATCGGCAGCTGAATAAACGTTTCACAGCACTGCAATGGCTGTGACAAAAATTCTTTATGTCTTTGCTGAACACAAATGCCTCTCTTGTTGGGTAAAATGAACAGGTTTTATTTTTATTTTTCAGTAAGAAAACATGTCATTATTTCAATAAGGCAAATTCATGTTGCTCAACCTCCTGTTAACTAGTTTGGGCTTTTCAAGCAAGAACGTTGCCAGGGTGTACAGGGGCAGCAGCATAGTGCCAGTTATTCATACACTCTCAGATATTCATGCCCAGGTAGCCAGGGAAACGTCTGTTGGGACTGCTGCATCTAGCAAAAGGGGTACGTAATCTCCTTGGAGATGAGCTGGTCCCACACAAGTTCAGACACATAGAACACTATCCCGTCATCTTTCCTCACATCTGCAAGGCAGCAGAACCCAAGACCATCACTTCATGTACCACATTGAAGCAGGAGTCTGAAACTGAAATGGAGTTAAGCCTCATCCTTTCATTAGGCTGATTAAAACAGTCTACATTACAGAAATGGTCTTGTGCTTCTGTTCTTGGCTCAAGCTGAAGAAAGGAATATTATGAATATGCATGATATTTTCAGACTAGCTTATAACGCTGTGTACTCTCCATGAATGTTCTATCTTGTAATACGCCCAGTTACATTTCAGTAATAAAGCCTTGAAGAAATTGAATCAGGGCTTGGGACTTTATTAATTTATCTATGTGAAGCTTCAGTCTAATCTGCAAACGTAAGAAAGCAAAACAAGCAGCTGAAAAGGCAGCTGTGTATTCCCCTACATTCTAGCTGGGAAAGAAGACACGCTCAGCATGACAGGAACAGAATAAAGTTGACATTTTCTGAGTAAATATGGACACTGCCTTTGGGGTTTTTTATTTGTTTTATTTTATCTGGCTTAACGACAGAGTCTAGAATCTAGGAAGTAGGCATCCCATTCATTCACTAACAAGTAAGGGGTGCTTGGTTCATTTACCAACTTTACTTTGTTGCCTGATAGAAAGGAATTATTTGTGATCTTTATATTCCTTTGATGAGGCCAGTTTGTCTAACATTGTTGAACTGACCGTATTTAAAGGAGAAAAACAAGTGCCCAGGCTGACTATCACTGGAGGGGTTTTGAAAGTATTTGAACTAAAATTATACTAAATTTAGTGATGATTTAGCATAGTTTGTCAGAGTTTAGACTGAAAAGGGCTAAGCAGCTTGTGTAAGACTTTTTTTTGGAGTTATATATATATAATTACCTACAAGGACAGTGTCTAATAACTTGATCTAGTCTAGGAGAATGTTTTTTTCTGCTCCTGCTCTTTTATTTGCTGAGAACTAACAGCCTTCAGAGCTGAAGGATCCCAATTAGCAGCAATATGTGGCTCCACTAGATTGGCACTCTTGCACATTAAGATCTAGACTTAAATCATTTCACAGATTCCAATGGATGTCACTCACAACAGCACAGGGAATGCTATTCTTTCTTCTACCTTAATGCTTCTTGCAGAATCTTTATATAAACAAGAGCATTACTGTCAGCTGCATCTGCTGCTCTTGTAATTTTGCTTTCCTAATTCTTCCCATCTTAAAGCCACAGCAATGATCACTTGAGGTTGGCCACATCTAGGGACTCTGGTTGCTAGATGTCAGTGCACTCCAGCTCAGTACATTCTGAAACACTTGACAACTGACTCACAGCTCCCCTGCTAAGTATTAAGAGTTAATCTGTTGACAGCCTGATACCTGACAAAAGAGCGGGAACAGGTATTAATATAGTTAACTATTTAGGGTTAATAATCCATTTATACAGTGCTTTCTGCACGACTTGATCTTGGAAGCTGGAAAGTAGCCTTAACCTTCTTTTGCTTTAATGAGGTTTAGACACATCAGGTGCTGAATCATGACAACTTTGTACTTTACATAATAAATCTGCAGTGCTAATCTTTATTTATTTAAAAAATCCATAACAAACATCACAGCACCTCAAAAACATTTATGTACCGTGTTTAACCACAGCATCTTAATGAAGTGTGTACAACCATCTCCATGAACTCCTCGGTGTATGAAGTACAACAGTAATGTCCAGTATGATCTGAACTAGAATTTGGCTTCACTGGGGCTCACATATAAATATTTGCATGTTAAGATAGGGACAGAGTCACAGTGAGACAGTGTTCCAGCTCACAGGCAAAACATATGAAGGAAATGAAGGAACTTAAAGATTACGTTACTCTGTACAGCCCCTGTGAATCTATCTATGAGTTTTCAGATTTACATTCCAGTTATTATTATGGAAGACCATGTTATATTACCTACTGCTTTGTAATGCACACAACTGGTACAATAACCTTTGTGATTTTCCCATTTCTACTATGCTTTTCCAGCTTAATTGATTATATTTATAAAATATATTTAATTTTATTTGTTTTTTATCATCTGCAGCTGATTTAGGTGAAATGAGAATTGTAAGACCACAGGAGCTTTTTTGGGCCACTGCATGCAAGGTCGTGGAAATAAAGGAATTGTGTTAATAGACTTGATCAGTTCCTTTTCAGTCTCTCGCATTCAGGTCTTGATGGTATATTGTTGACACAGACATTTGGGCGTTGATTCACAAACTGCAGTTGTGGAACATTGCTAGTGATCTTTCTTCAAACAACTAGAAGTATATTTTTGTCAACTGATAATTTAGCTCATATTATCCATTTTGTCTTTGCCTTTAATTCCTGTGTATCTTAATTGCAAAGTATAGTGTGATAGTCCGATAATGCTCTGAATATATTTTTTCTTTCTCCTGGGAAAAGGAGAACTATTTCTTTAAAGGACAGCATAGAATCCTATAATTACAACCAAGCTCATCCCCACACTTCAGAGAAGCTATCCCACATAAATAATTATTTCAAGAGTACCTAAAATCACACTGTGTCACCCACTGCACTTTAGAGAAGTTCAAAATTATTGGGTGTTCGTAAGACAAGATGGCTTTAAGAAATCAAGGTTCTGACTACTTATGGTTAAGAGAATATTATTGGCCCAATGTCCTGGACACTTAAATTCTACTTATTTAAAGTTTGTCTGGGGTGTCCATAGGAAAAACTATTCTACGCTTTCCAGGCTGAAAGAGGTACAGTCTTAGTTTGTATTATCTAAATGCAGCTCCTTTCCTATGAAATGGCCTTTCATTACACAGCAATGTAAATGCCTCACAGAGCTCTCCTGTTTGTATGCAGTTTAATACATTTTGTGGCCTTAATTATGAACTAAGTATAGCACACCTAAGAACTACCATTAATAAGTGATTTCTAGTAGTGAAAGGTATAGTTGAAGAATTATCAGTGTTACATTTTTTGGAATATCAGAATCGTCTCATGGTTTTCACTAAATATTTCACTTTCTCCTCAGTTTTATTATGCAGAGTCAATATTACAAAAAAAGTGTATTATTAATTTTTTCTTCAATTTTGTGTTCTTAGCTCTGTTTCAAGTGTTTAAATTTTGGCTACAATCTATTTTCTGTCTTGTACCATATCAAGCATTCTGTTAGCAGTGCACAAAAAATTAGACATAATTAATTCTACCAATAAAAAGAAATCTAATCAAGTCACTTCAATATAATATGGCAAATACTGACAAATATATCCCACAAGCAAGCAAAAACTCTGAAAGAAATCAAACGGGAGAGCTATGTATGAAAATCAGGTAATAAGCCATAGATAGAATCTAAACATGACTTATAAAAATGGTATCACTGAAGGGAGAAGGGATGTCCTAAAGCTCTGAGTAGAATTAGGAGTGGAAGTCCTACTGTTTTTCATAGGGACTCAAGTTTCTAAGTTTCCTATGTGCTTTAGTTAGTCTTCCATCCAAAAAATTGTACAAATTACTCACTCTATTCCAGTTAGCTGCATCTCCCAAATATAAGCATAAACTGACTAATGCTAGCATGATTTGAAACTGGTCTTAAAGGCTTGAAATTCAAATTTTAAAATAAAATTATGATTAACAATAGTTTTTTAGTGCTGAAGCATCTTTTATAAACTTCAGTAGAAAAATCAGATTAATCTACTCAACACTGGATCATTCTGAGGATAAACATTAAAGCAAGATTTTTACAATGTAATAAGTGTTTACTCATTTAATGTGATCTTATTCCTTGTAAGACTAGCCCTTCTGCATGATTTTCAGTGGCTTGTGACTGGTGTTGCAAGGCTGGCTGCCTTTTTCATTTGAGGGCATAATTGCAATCCAGATGCTCATTGTGCATAACATTTTGGTTTAGGATGGAGCTTAGCAGAAACTGTAGCAGAGGCAACATTTTTGCAATTCACTGTGATGCAAATTTTTGTCCTCTAGTCAACTGTACAGTAAGTGTAAAGCAATTCCAAACAGAAACAAAAAGAAACAAACTCAAATATATATGTCTACAGTAGAAGCTCGGCATTAGTTCTGTTGGATTTCATCCTTTCCATCCAGCCTTTGAAGCTTTTGGCCACAAAGATGTGGTCAGTAACTTGTGGCACTTCATTTTCTGGCTACCAATAAAAAAAAAAAAATGACTTTCAACAAGTCTTGAAGATGAAGCTATGGAGAAATTTAATCTGTCATATCTCCAGTTGGTAGTAATGAATGTTTTCTGAGGGAACTGAGAAGCACTTTGTCCTATTTCTTAAAACCAGTATGGAAGTTTTCGATATTATGTCTAAAAATAACTAGAGACTTTGCCTGTTGTGAGATGTATCAATATACATTCTGTCTGCAGGAACACATGACAGCCCAGATCCAGCAAAACCCCAAGTCACATCTTCAACTTTGATCCTTCAATTGGTTTAGTGAAATGCTTACACTTTTTCATGACCAAGCCTGTGGCCTGAAAGAAAGCCCTGAGGTGAATGGGAGAATTTAAATTGGCTTTAAAGGGTTATGATTGTGCTTTAAGCCTAGGCAGCATTGGTATTATGTGTATTGGATAATCTGACTGTTCTTCTCCAGGTACTGCAGTCTGATACTTATACTGCAGTTTACTAGAAATCTGTCCCTGCTGCCTACTGCTGGGGTAAAGAGCAGAGGGAAGACATATTTTGTGAAAGACAGGTCTGTCATAAATCATTCCTCCTGGCCATCTACCAGGTCTCTATGCAACTAGTGAAAACCAAGCAGTCAAATTGAGACCTCAGATCATGCCGGGAGTGGAATATGTCTGTTCAGTAAATGTGTTTCAGCTTTAATTCTTGAATATTGGACTAATTTGGGGGTTGGTTTGTTTTTTTTTTTTGCAGTGTTGGGGGCTGAGGTTCTAGCTGTTAGTTAGAACTGGGTCAGTGCATGAAGACATAAATGAAAAAAAAGAGATCATTAACTTCAGACTGATAGTTATGAGTTAAGGTGGGAAAACTAGATTGTGTATTCCATTAATAACATCACTTGCTGTTAACCATGGTGTAGTTTTATACTAAGCCATTTGTCACTTTATTACAGCTACAGCAGGAATCTAGGTGTGGTTTTCCATCACCTGACAACAGTGAGGCACAGTAAAACACACTTGTGGAAAAGGCAAAAGGCCCGTATTTGCTTTTTGCTATAGAGTTCAAATTGTCAAGAAATTGTTGAAAAAAGAGTAGGAGGGTGGGCAGGTAGCAAACAAGACTGAGAGCACAAAGGAAAGAAACCTTTCAGAGAATTTGCAAGAAGTGAGTAAATATATTTAAATATATTCAAGGTAGCATAGGCTAAACAGTTACAGCCCAGACGACAAGACTGTAAGTGGTTCCCGTGGAAACATCCTTCTATTCAGAGAAGTAGAAGGATGTAACAGGCTTTTAGGTCATGCAGGCCATCTTTCCACTAATGGAAACACACCTGAAAACCATGCAATAATATCACGTCAAAAATAAATAAATAAATAAATAACTCAAAAAAAACCCCAAACCCACAACCTAAAAAAATCTCAGTTTAAATCCAAAAGTTTTGCATCATAGTATGCAGATTTATTCTGCTCCCTCTGCTTTGTCTTGTATGTTACAGAAAATTAGAACATAAAGGGTGTTTTGAGTTAGGGCTTATTATCTCTCATTTGGACATGTGGGGGTTCAGATTAACATAGGCTGAGAAGCTCTCGCTGCTCCTCTGATGTCAATTGTACCAGAAATGTTCTTTTTCTAGCTACTAGCTACATAGTTTAAATAGCTAAAATAGAGAAATCTAAAATATATCTCAGATTACATGCTTCTGAATTTGCCCCTGTATATATAAAGAGGGTCATAACACTTTCTAGAGAAAAGTATGAAATGGGAAAGCAGAAAAATCCTTGCATTTGCTTGGGAAGGTATATTTTGAGGAATCTTTCAGCTTTCTCTTCAGGGCTGTATAAATGCACCTCAGTTTTGAAGGAAGTATTAGTGAACAGAACATTTATTGAAAATTAATTCTATCCTGTTCAGCCAAAAATTAGTAATAATCTGAAGTTTTTAATCAATAAGAGATTTTATTTTTATTTTTTACTAGTCACTGCTGTTAAATTAGTTTTGTTATTTCCGAAATAAAACATTTATGGTTGCCAGGTTGGATTTATAGCCATTGAGAAAACGGCAGAAAAACAAATTTTCTGGCCTATGGATCCTATGAGACCCATCTTCTGGGTCTCACAGAGGTGAGGAAAAAAAATATTTCAGTCTCTCATATCCTGGAAGTATAGGGTAAGATTTTCTAGACGGGACAAGATACCTGAGGGATAGGCTAAATCAGCCACTATGGAATTATTTGTGGATGTGGCAGGGCAGCTGTGGCAGCTGCCTGGGCTAGGTCAGGCACCTTCCACATTGCTGCTGGCTGCAACCGTATTCTTCAGCACTCACAGTCATAGTATTTTTCATTTTGAGTATGCCTCATTGTAGCTATGTAGACCAAAGGATTGCTCTCCACTCTTTTACATGACTTTGTTGAATCTACACACCACTTTTTTATACACCTTCCTAACAATTTTTCTCATCTTCCAAATTATCATCAAATCAGACCACACTTCTGTTGCCTTTACCGCATGTATCCATAATCAGGTGGTTCACTGAGAACAGAAAACACCTGTGCTTCCTTCAGAGTGCTGTAGCTTTGATTTTTTCTTGCCTGAGCACACTGACTTGAGTGATTATTTATCTCAGCTCAGCAAAGCTCTCTCTCGATACAAAATACATCCAGAGCATACTGTAAAGTAGAAGGGAAAATTTCAGTTATTGTACCTATTTCACCAGTTTCTTCCCCCATCACTGCTTGATAACCACTATGTTTTAGAGCTGGTTTTTTTTTTTTTTCAAGAGCAGTGGATGGTGGTGGGTAACAAAGAAAGTATATCACCAATAAAATTAGCGATAGAACTGCCAGCGTCTTCCATGAAGGCTGACCTTTCATTATTTAGTGGATATTTATGCAGGCAAAGATCCATCAAAAGTTAAACATGAACAATATGAAAAAAATAAAGTTGAACAATATGTTTGATACAAGCTACTTTCTACATTTCTTCAGGAAAAGTAATAATTTCATTCGTGTTTCAAAAATGTCAAGACAATAAAGAAACAGCTCAGAAATTATGAATAAAGGTAAATATCATACCTAGAAGAGAAGGTCACCTGCGGCTGTGCCAGGGCTGTGTGGAGAGCCGAAGCAGAGAGGATTTATGCTAATGTTCCTCTTGCCATAGTCCCATGATGTGAAGTCTATTGTGGCCACAATGACCTAAAATTTCCTGGCTCATCTTCTCCACAGTTACTGGTTCCCAGTCTTCATCTCAGTTTGCAGTTTGCTCAGCTGCGCTAATGCAACTGTTTGTGGCACCACTTAGTAGAATGAATAAATTGTCTGAGATAGTTTTTTGAGGGACAGAGTATGGGTCAGGAGGGAAGAAAATTAACCAAGGAGAGGAATACTTAAATGTAGCCCTCCTATAAAACAGAATTAAATCCTGGCACAAATGAAGCATTCTGTAAATACATGACAATTTATAAAAAAGGAGAATCACTAGCTAATGAAGTTGCAGGATTGCACAGTTGAATAATGCTTATGGGCTAGAAAGGTCCTTCCAGTACTGGCAACACGAAAGGTCAAATGTGGTGCCATTTAAGGTTGAGATGGCCTCACAGTGAAAAAGAGAAGACTTTAACACTGCGCCAGTAAAAAGAGAACAGATTTTCTTTTCTCAGACTGTGACTTACTATAAGCATTTGTAGATTCTTGCTGGGTGGAATCTTAAATTCCATCTAAATGAAACATTCATCTACTTGACAGTTTGTGGTGAATAGCAGCTTCTGTTTTCTGTCAGTATGAATTATGCATGTTTGGAAAAAAGCTTCCAAATTTCAATTAGTGAATCTTAATTTTCTTTCTTAGACCAGATGGACTTTGTTAACAAAAGGATTGTATCTATATCTAATGGAACCTCAAATTGTTTTAATCATTTTCAATTGAGATAAATATTTGAAGCATTAAACCTGTCTCCACTATTTTTTTAACAAAGTCAATTCTGGATATCAACAGCACACTGCTCAGTTTATTACTTTTTTATCCAATTAGAAAGCAGAATCCCCATACACTAATTGGCAAGTACATAAAAGAATCTACATGTTGCTTAAGCTGCAGAGAGGCAAGGAAGTTTAATTAAGTTGTAACAGGCAATTTGTAACTAATTACATTTGGTGTTAGATGGTGCTGGTTTACTGGCATAGAGGGGGAAAGTTCTTGTACAGCTTATTGCAAGTCCCAAAATAGATAAAACATTCTTCCTACAGCAGTGCCATAAGTTTTAATACTGAATATTTTACTGTCTTTTTTAACTGGTTAATATCTTTGAAACACTACAGCGCTGTGCATATGGGGGACTCCAGGTTTGTACCAAATCCCATTATATTCAACAGCAGTCATATGTTTTCTCCTAGAATAAGCACTTTTAATTACACAGTTCAGTTACTTCAGCTTGTTTAGTAACTCTAGTATGTTCATTTACCTCAATACCTTCAGTAGTTCTCCCTCTTGCTTGTGAAATACCGTTTAGGGAATGTGTATGAATGTGAATAGTTTAACATGTATATGGAATTTATTGAAATTTTGTTAAATCATAGAATTTTAATTTGTTTTATTTTCCAGAATTTATCCAGCAGATTCTTGGGAAGTTTTTGCAGATACTTCAATATCTAAAATTGAGAAGTATTCATTTTGCTTGGATATATAGTTTTAATCTTAGATTCACATGAACTCTTAAAATGAGATTTTAGTGTGAATTTTTAAATATAAACATCAAAATTCTTCATTCATTTGTTGTCCAGAAATACAATTTGTTTTTAGAAATGTACAAAAAGTAATGTTTTCATGCCAATATTTGTATGTGTGTATAAATGAACATAAACATTTACTGCATTCTTTTGGTAAGACTGCACAAACCGATTTTTAGCATTGGCTCAAAGAGGTGCACTAATTTTCATGCTCACTACTGGTCTGAGCAAAATGAGTTTGTGAATTCAGCACAGCTCCAGGAGTTCCCATTACTTAGATAAGTCTTTGAAGGACATGAATATTAAATCAGAAATTAAACCTTGAATAATAAGGATTACGAATGTATCTTCTAAAAGTAGTCACTCAGGAAAAACTTTCAGACTTATGAACAGTTGCTTAAACTGTAACTGTGTTACCTAGTGTCTACAAACTACATGCATAAGATTAAAAAAAAGAAACAACATTCACAGCTAGTTCCCTTGAGCCCCACTGAAAGTGTGTGCTGTAGCAGAAGGGGGATGTTCGCAATGCCAAGCCGGAGAACATCGAGGCTCTCTATACAGTTAACAGAGAAAATTACATTTAGAGGTGATTCAAAGAATTGAAGTGGGAATCCTAATTGCTGCCTAATACAGGTATTCTGAATAGCCCCTTGAAAATATCTACCTTTCTGCGCAGAGTATAGGGAGCCTAATTGCCGAGGTCAGGCTGCTGTAGCTAAGGGGCGTGATTTCTTCCACCTGTTCCTAATAGCTACACACTGTGACAAATACTAGAGTGAACAGGTGACAGACAGAAAGCTTTCTCTGACTGCACAGCAGATGTTAGATCATTATTTCTCATCAGGAGAATGGTAAAACCAGAACAAAATACTTTTCTGTGAAATTTGTAGGTCATCTTTATAGTATGTATCTTCTATACATGCATACATAGTAGATAACACTCCATACAACCATCAGTTGCTGCATTTTCCCTCAGTTTTTCACAGCTGTATGGATCAATTTGGCTTCCTAATGGGTTTGTTGCCTAGCCCACTATAATATTATTGTTGATGGTGAAAAAAAAAAAAATTCCTAATCCTTTTTGAAGACTAGTAACATCTGTTATGGTTTTGGATTATATGGAAAGGCATTAATGGATGCCCAGCATGAATTCTAGTTAAGTATCAGTTTATGTAAACAGAAATGTGACCAAAAAAAGAAAAGTAACAGCAGCAGCAACACATCTGTTTAAAGAGCTAATGCAAACTACAAGTACTTTAGTACAGTAATTTAGGCTATTTTTCAACATTTCCTGTTTGACAGATAACCATATAAGATACGTCAGAAACTTGACTCGGTTGAGGTGATGAATACCAGCCCTTTCTTTAGGGAGTACAAAGCCATGAGGCACAATCTTTCAAGGTGTGGGGGGCAATGAAAGGCTCAGTATGGGCTGTTAATTGTGATACATTGCTTCGTCTCTGGAAACATGTTCTGAATCTTACACTATTAACTGCTCTTTTATTTGCTCAGCAGATATCACCTCAGAAATAAAAAGTGATCCAAAGTCACAGATGAAGAATACTTCTCATATTTAACTGGAATATCAAAAGACAAGTCACTCCTGAGCCAGCTGTTGTAACAGAAACAATGACAAGCTGCACAGCCATGAGAGGTACAACCTAGTCAGAAATAAGCGTGGTCATGGGAGTGGCCAGGCTTTCATTCAGTAGCTTATTAATTAGGTTTGCAGGCTTAGGCATAGCTTTGTGAAAATACAGATCTACTGCTTCTACAGCCCTCAAAGTTATGTGTGGAAATATGGAGACCTGTGAGGCTCAGTTTCTAGTTCTTTGCTGATTTATACCTTACTGCATCTGTCTGTCCAACACAAGCTATGTGTCTTGAGAATGAGTTTCTTAAAAATGTAAGTCTATATTATAGGAGAAAATGGTTTGTGCAGAAGTGTTTCTAATCTTATTTTCCCCCCTCTGTAAATTACAACTTTTTTTTTGTATCCGGTTCTCTTCAAATGAAGATCTGAGGAGTTTATGATCTGGGTCTCCAAGTCTAAATGTGTACAGTAACTCTAGGATGATAGGCACCATCTATCTTTAGCTATACTTTTTTCCTTTCTTTTCTTTTCATAATTCTATTATTATTGTTGTTGTTATTATTTATTATTGGTAAATTGTTCATTTATTTATTTAACAAGTGCTCAGTTTGTGCATGTGCTGGAAATTAGTAAGCAGAGGGTGCATCAAACTGAGCAAGCACAGTACATTAAAGTGGTGATATCGACACCTTGTATTTCTAACTAGTATGAAGTCAGGCCACTTCCTACATACCTACCTAGAAGAGTACTTCTATGCATATGTAAGTATCTAATGTAACAAAAAAACCCCATTTCTTATTCATTAAAAAATGTAATTACCTATAACAGTGGTGCCAAGCTTTCTAGGTCAGTACCTTCCCTGTGTCTGAGGGTTGCCTAGCAGAACATTTCTCCTATTATTTAGGGGAAGGGTAGAGTTAAGACCTCCTGTGTAGTGTGCAGATCATTTGTGCAAATGCAATAGATGTCCACACACCCTGCACAAAATGAATGTACCATACATACCCAGTAAACCTTCTCCATCCTGGTAGGGCCTTATAGGATATAAAAGGCATGGTGCACTGAACTTCAGCTTGCTCTTAAAGGGCCTTTGGGAATTAAGATGATCAGGCAACTGTAATCAGGCCATCAACTGCAGTATAAATACAGCCACAAAGAGCTAGTCAAGAAGAACAATGGCAATGGCAGTTGTGGAATTTACATCCTTCATAAAACCTGTATGCTTCATTGCCAGGGAGCAAAAAACTTATAATCAAATTAAATTTCTTTGTAACCAAAGAACAAACCTCTCCTTTCTTAGCTGCTTGCTTTGCTGTTGTGTATTCATCACTGCAGCAGTATTTTCACCCCAACATCACATTCTCTCATGCTCCAGCATCATGCACTATATATTGGTGCAGGTAATGAACCTTTATCTCACCAGTTCTTAGCCTCATGGGACTGATCTACTCCTTACTGAAATCCATTAACAACATCCTTACTGATATCCATGGTGATAAAATTAAAGCATGTGGTTTTGATTGTCAGGTTGCTCATTACAATAACTGATATCTTATTGATTTAAGAACATAGGCCTGTTGATAAAGCACTACATTGACATTTTAGACTGAGATTTCCTTTTCTTGGTCATTAGCACTCTGTGTGACAAGAGCCAGTGATTTCACTTCCCAAGGATCGTCTTCCTCCTCTCCTTTCCTTCCTGCATTTAAATATTGACTCAGGACACAGGCTTTTTTAGTTGAAATATTTTGTATACATCTGTCTTTTAATACATGTCTGGTCTTGATTAGAGTTTCTAGATACTACCGTAGTGTAAATAAATAATACAAGGAAAAGTTAGGATTGAATTGATTACAGTTTATAAACCCATTTTTGTGAATAAATGTTGCCAGGATCAACATGAGATAGTGGTGCCAAATCCATCAAAATACTGGCACTAATTAGAAGCAGATTCTTTTCTTAATTTCTTGAAAGAGAGAACCATGACTTATTACACATTTTGTATCAAATGTACAGCATATCTATTTTCTTTATGAAATCATCACACAAGCACAAGCTGTAAGCAAGGCTGAAAAAATATACTGAATGTATTTAAGTCAACTATTATTGAATAAAATAACAAGATCAGAGATGGAATGGCTGATCAAGTCTTGGCCTCTTGGAAATATAAAAAGTCTAGTCTAGTCCAGAATCTGAGATTAGGCAGTAGCTTGGGGTATTGGTAATGTTAACTGCTATGAATCCTGTTAAATGTTGGCAGCCATCTGAATTTTAACACAGACTAAACTGCAGAGTGCATTACACATTATTTTATCCAAGCTTTAGCTAAACAGAAACTCCTATTTAGTAAAGTTTATCTCCTTGCAGGGCAATGGGAAATAACAGGAGGGAAAAATAGGCTGCTGGACTTCGGTGTGCTTCTGTGCCCTTCTGTGAATGTTCATCTGTTCATAATGGCTCCTTAGGAAGGAAATCATTTACAAAGCATAAGCAGGTTTACCATCAAGAATAAAAATAGTTACTTAAAAATAATTAATAAGTTTTTTAAAAAAAATTAAAAGTCATTAAACATGCTCACATTAACATAGAACATGATTATGCTTTCCTTAAAACCAAGGACAAATTTGCACGATCTATCACACAGCGAATCTCACACACAGCAGAACTGATGAACAAGCTTACACTTTTGCACGGCCAAGAGCAGATCATCTTAATTTTTTAGGCAACTGCTGGCTGATCTGGAATGTGGGATGAGAATGAGACCTCCATTTTGGTGGAAAGCAGGAGATGAAGTGTGTGAATAAAGAAAATACCTCTTTGTGGGTTTCCCGTGCTCACAGGAGCCTTCTATACCTCTTCTACTTCTCTACTGGACGTGGGAAGAGGTAACTTGAAAGGTTTATCCTGTCTGAGTAGATTCTTATATTGCAACCTCTGAGATCTGCATGGAGCTCCAAAATGCTGTTTTGACCAATGTCTTTTAAAGTAAGCCACTTTCTCACAAAGGCTGTTGCAAACTAGATGAAACTTGGTTCACAAGAGCTTTGAGGAAAAACAGGATGCTGAGAGGCTCTTCTGACAGCAAGAGCAAGCTTTGTGTGTTTTGTTAACCTTTCAACACATTGGTTACAAGATTTGCTGTAGCCACTCTGCCCAATTACAAAACAAAACAGACCACAGTAAAACTGTCTGCCAAGTCTTGTGAAATATAGAAATGGAAGAGCCAAACCCACAAAGATCACTCAGGCTATACAACCTCCAGGACAGACAGGTAAGCAGACATCTGGAAATTTGAGGAAACATGCCTTTAAATTTTATGAGTTTATGACCTGATTTTTTTAAAAAAAAATGCAGAATAATGGAATATCTTCAGAGTAATCAATCTATTTATGTCATGAAGGGAATATAACAAA